>NC_063337.1:16436790-16540716 GCF_021869965.1 Rhincodon typus
GCTCCTCTGATGCTGCTTGGCCTGCTGTGTTCATCCAGCTCTACACCTTGTTGTCACTCAGGGGTCTAAGATTAAATTTCCAGCCTTTAAATCTGATTTAATAATTCAACTCCAATCTTGGATTAAGCCTGAGCCCACATTAGAAAGTTTAGAGGTTCATTCCCTATTAGCTGTAGTCTGATGGAATCCCTACAGCAGGCCATTTGGCCCATCGAGTCCACACCAGCCGTCCAAAGAGCATCCCATCCAGACCCACCCATCCCTGTAACCCTGCCTTATCCATCTAGTCTGGATATCCCTGGACACAATTTAGCATGGCCAATCCACCTAATTTACACATCTTTGTGACTATGAGAGGAAACTGGAGCACCCAGAGTGTACCCCTGCAGATGCAAGGAGAACATGCAAATTCCCCACAGGCAGTTGCCTGATGCTGAATTTGAACGTGGGTCCCTGATGTTGTGAGGCAGCAGTGCTAGCCAGTGAGCCATCGGGCTGCCCCCAATTGATGGTAGCATTTTTACTTTTGAATTTGAAAGTTGTATGTTCAAGTTCCGGTCTATAGACTTAAATACATAATCTATGCTGACATTCTAATGGATTAGAAATCAAATGCTGCATTATAGTGATAGCAAAGTATCTGTTTATATTTACAGGAAAGAACCTATGCCATTATTTGGAGAAGAGTAGAGATGTTTTTACTGGTGTCTTGTCCACATTTTATCCCTCAATCAACAAATGGTAGACAATATGGCCATTGTCCAGTTGTTGTTTGTGTGACCTTACAGTGAATAGATTGGCCACTTCCTTTCCCCAACTGACTAGACTTCAACAAAAATTTAGTAAAACATGGCACTGTACGTAAGTGCAAGTCTTCCCCTTTGTTCTAGCATTGGAGAGCATCCAAACCAATTATCACGTGATGTACATAAATTGATTCACTTGCTATCCAGATCCCAATCTCAGCTAAAGCAAATGTTGAAGGGACCTATATTTAATTGCTGTGGTCTAATTTTTAAAAGAGACAATTCTGAAATGTTGATCAATTCTTATTGACATCAGCTTGTTTTGTAAAACCTGAATAATGTAGAATTTACGTAGAGGCGTAAAATGTCCCCGTATCATTTCCTTGTAATCTTTGTGGTTTGTCAGCAAACTGTTGATAATAGGGTACTACCGATACTCAGAATAATGGAGAAAATTTTAACCAGGGCCAGTTTCAGGTAGATTATGTTTGGGGGTATGGACGTGGCTGGGATTGGAATTCATTGTGTAGATTTCAGACCCAGCACATTTTACTTCCTGAATATTTGGGTTTTCCACCACATTACATTGGGAATGAGAAGGTACCCCAATTTCAGATATAATTTCTAGTTGGCATCCAGTAGCCTATTTCAAATGGGAGCACATCTGTTAAAAGCAAAGTAGATTTTCTCTTGGAAGATTGTTTATCTAGTGAAGATATTCACATAGCAATGAATGCATTTGGATGCAGGGTAGAGAAAGTCCTCCTCCTTTTCTCTGTACAAGAGTCCAGAATGTCTCTTCCAGCTAACATCACTCAGTGGTTAAATCACATCACAACTGATTAAAATAGTGTCATTGAGGCTTGTATGCTATCTAGAAGGACCTGGCCAGAATCTAAGAGGTGTCCTCCCCTCCTTACCAAGAATAAGATGGTAGAATGAAAGACTGTGTTAGGGAATAGGACATTGATAATTTTAGCTGTCTATGTGCCCAACTTGTACGATGCAATCTTAAAAATTTTCCTTCCTGAGTGAAAAACAAGTCTCTGTCTTGATCTTGGAAGAGAACAATCATCACTACTTGTAATTCCAAGGTTGTCCCTCTTAACTCAGTCTATTTACTCCTTACCTTTGAACAAGCAGGGCAGGTCTTATTTGGAAAGGTTGAGGGAGCTAGGTCTTTTTCCCATTGGAGCGAAGAAGGATGAGGGATGACTTGATAGAGGTGTACAAGATGATGAGAGGCATAGATATAGCGGATACCCAGAGACTTTTTCTGTGTTAAAGTTTTTGTCCTTGTCACAAGGTTGTTTACACTGCAATGTGCATCATGTTAGCTTCTAATCTTTTGCATGAAATCTTATCAAGTACTTTCTGAAAATTAATGTATGTGCCATTTATCAATTCTACTCTATCTACCATCTCAGTGACTGTCTCAAAGAACTGTATTAGATTAGTCAGACAAGACCTATCTTTCACAGAGCCAAGCCGATTCCTTAATGGTCTTATAATCTCTTAAATGGTAGGGTTTCTGCTGTGTTAAAAACAGACACTTTGAGACTTGGGTTCAGCAAGCCAAGATTTATACAAGCAAATGCTAGGGTAAAGCTCCTTTATAATTCACAAATTTATTTTGGCTTACCTCCATTTCAACCTTGGGTCCACTGTTTTCCGTGACAACTCAACGTTCAGCTTCCCCTTCTCCCATTGGTCTGTGTAGAAATGGATAATTATTAAATCAAGCAGAACTACACTTACACCATCATGCACCTTTTGTTAACACTATAAATATAAATCCCCTTATCCTTACTTCAGTCCCTCCTGTTAGCCCTGATGGTATCTTCTGAGCCTAAAGGCTACCCACCTGGATACTGAACCTGAGAGATGTCCAGAACGCGTGCTATATTCTGTAGTGTTAGAGCCCTAAGTTTTTACCTTTCACCTCATACTGCGTGACCTGTATCCTGGTGTTATGTTGCAGACTATGTTTTCAGTTGCCTACATGGGGAGTTAGTGTAATGATAATCTCACTGGACTTTAAAAAAACGTCCAATCATGGTTTAAAAGTGTTATTGGCTGGGCCAGCATTTATTGTTCATTGTTAAATGCCCCTGAGAAGATGCTGATGAGCTACCTTGTTGAACTCCTGCATTTCTTACTCTCATAGAGATCTGATCTAAAGCACAGAAAATAGGTCTTTGGCCCATCGACTTAGCACCAGTCACAAACAACCACCCAACTATTCTAACCCATTTTCCAGCACTTGGCCCATAGCCTTGTATGCCTTGGCATCACATGTGCACGTCTAAATGATTCTTCAATGTTTTGAGGATTTCTGCCTCTACCACCCTTACAGACAGTGAGTTCTAGATTCCCACCACCTTCTGAGTTAAAAAAGAATTCCTCACATCCTCTCTAAATCTCCTGGCCCTTAGCTTAAATCTATTCCCTTCATCATTGATCCCTCATCCAAGGGGAAAGGTTCCTTCTATCTTTCGAGTCTATGCTCTTCATAATTTTATACATCTCAATCATGGCCATTCTCAATCTACTGTGCTCCGAGGAAAACAACCCCAGTCTATCCCCAACCTCTCTTCATAACTAAACCGCTCCAGCCCAGACAACATCCTGGTAAGTCTCCTCTACACCCTCTACACCTTCTCAAGGGCAACCACATCCCTCCTATAATGTAGATTCCAGAACTGCACATAATACTGTTGCTGAATGAAGCTGAACTGAAGTAGGTTTGATGCTGTGAGACTGCCAAAGATTTTGAAGGTGCAAGTTTACAGCACATTAAAGGCAGCAAGTCACATTAAAAAGACTCAGTGTAGTTACTGAAGTTGGCCTTGAACTGTTTTACATCACAGATCACTCTTAGTGGATTCATGGTAACATTTTCTTTAGGCTCCCGATCCATATGATGCCATCTTCAGAAGGCAATGCAACGGCCACATACATCTTTGGTTTCTAGTAACCATGTATTATTAGATAAAAGCATCTTACTTCAGTACATCCTAACCTTTTAATAATCTCTATATGCATTCCTTGATGATGTTGTCCTTCACATCCAGTTCCCATATGATGGCAGGTAAACCAGTCCATCCTCATGAAATCATAACTTTGTCCAACATCATCTCTTGTACCACTCAGGGCTGTAGTAATTGTTTCCTTTTCCTCCTTTGGATGGTTGCACTTACTATTGAAGCTGCAGCCTGCTGCTCCTGCTGAAGTACACAGTGGGTACTTCTCGTACTGTTGTGGTTACCAGGATGATATTCACTTTTACTCCACCCACCGGCTGCTATGTGTCTAGTGGTTTACCTGAAACAAAATACTTAGGTGATTGACTTCTGACCACCCCCCCACCACCACCACCACCACCTCCCAACTCCCACCCACGCCCACCACCATTAGCAGAAACAGAATATAGCTTGAGCTGTGACCATTGTGAGAGGTTTCAGCATTTCCAAAAAGAAAAGTACCAAACTCATCACTGAAAGATTTTCCTTTGTACAGTTTATCTGTACTATGTATATATGTCTGCACTAAACCTCAGAGACACATACAATGAGGTTATTTTCAATTATGTTTCCAAACAATCCATAATGACCCAGGAGGACACTTCCTCTTCATAAAGGGCACTCTATATTGCTATCTTTCTTATTATGAGTGAGAGCTTCCCAGGCAATGGTACCTGAGCAGCTAGATTGCTGATCCCTGTACTCACAAGCATAGATGTCTACCCCAATGTTTCAGGAGCCAATTCCAGCAGTATATTTTGTCTCCATTTAGAGAAATTTCTTCTACTGCCCAACTTTACTCTCATACAATTTTACAAATCCTACCAGCTGCCAACCATCGCAATCGTGAGCCCTCAAGAAATTTCACAGTTCGATAGAATGTTAAAATAACATCTTTAAAACAATAAAAAAAATTCTATTTTATTCCAGGTGTTGTGCTTTTGTTTAGATTATATGTTATTTTTGCCTCAAAAATAACTTGCTAAATAATGCTGCATTTTCACATCTCAGAATCACCCCAAATTTAAATAAGTGTTGGCTGACATGATTCCTTTAATGTTTAATTTATTTCTCTTAAACCTAAGTACAGGTCAGGTATCCTTTGTCTGTACATCCAAAAACTGAAAACTGAAGGTCTTTTTGAAAGCGGACCCAAGCAGATATAGACGTGCTGAGTTCTGGCCTTTTGGGGAAGAAAACTTTGTTTTCAGGCCCATTTGAGTCCTTTTGTGCCAAGTGGAGTTGTTTTTTTCCGAAAGGACTGGAACAGACCCAAATGGAACTAAATCCAAAAAACAAAATATATCCTTTATCTGAGGTTTTGTATAAAGGATTCCTGACCTGTATTTATATTTTCACATGCATTTTTTAAAAATTTGTTCACGGGATGTGAAAGCCACTAGTTAGGTCAGCATTTATTTCCCGTCCTTCATTGCCCAGAGGGTGTGTCAATCATGTTACTGTGTGTCTGGAGTCACATGGAGACCAGACCAGGTGAAGATGCCAGATTTCCTTCTTTAAAGAACATTAGTGAATTAGATGGGTCTCTATGACAGAAAACAGTGCCTAAATGGTCACCACTAAGATAGCTTTCTTTTCCAGGTTTTTTATTGAACTCAGATTTTACCATCTGCCTCTGTGGGATTCAAATGTGTCCCCCCAGAGCATTAACTTGAGATTCTGCCTGACTTTACCATCACCACACCATGCACCCCATCCCCCCGCCCCCGCAAAACTGAGACTGTTTTTCTAGCATTCTGCCTTGTTTGTTTGAGACCGTGTGCATGTATTTTTATTGGCATTCTAAAATCCCTTTAAATGTCAAGTAACTATTTCATTAGGCTGCTGTAAACTATCAACTCAATGAATCTTATTATTATTCATTAGTTCTGTGCATATGCTTTTGAACTATTGGATAACCAGCAGCATTTACAGCAGTTCTCCTCTTTTAAAAAAAAAGCCACAAAAGATCAATTCTGCCTCGGACGGAATTATTTACTACATCCAAACATCTCTGACAGTTCAGAGACTTAAAATTATATAACGTCCAATGTACAACTAAATTATAAAAAAAGTGCAGTCATTGTGAGCTGCCAGCCAAAATAATTGATGTTCTGTTAATTTAAAAGGGTGGAACAAATTTTCTTGGTAATTAGATCACCACCCCTTTGTTTCAGGGCAAAGACAAGAATCACACGCCTTGGAGATAGTAGGAACTGCTGATGTTGGAGAATCTGAGACAATAACATGTAGAGCTGGATGAACACAGGCCAAGAAAATCTGAAGAAGGGTCCAGACCCGGAACGTCAGCCTTCCTGCTCCTCTGATGCTGCTTGGCCTGCTGTGTTCATCCAGCTCTACACCTTGTAATCACACGCCTTGTCCTTTTTTTGAACAAAGAAAAAGCCTACATCCTCTGTTAGATTTTTATTGTTCCAAACTTGTTGATATCTACTTTCTCAGATTCTCAGGAACATCTACAAACAGTATTTTTAAATAAAATACCCTTCCCATGTTTTGAAATTCCAAGCTCTCTTTCTTTTTTCTCAGGTAAAAGTAAAGTTGCTATAATTTTATGAGACCATAGGGCTGTTCTGTCATTAGTGATATTTAACTGGTGGTAGTTTAACCTGAGGGTCACCATGCCTCAGGCGAGGGGAGAGGTTGAGAAGGAGAATCCTTCAATAGTAACCTCAACAACTCATGCTGTTGGCATCACAAAACCAGATGTCCAACCAACTGAGCTAACGTAACCTCCTTTTGAGTTATCAAGTCACATTAATAAACATTTAATATGAGCAAAGCCGATTATCTGAAATTTAATGTTCACTGATACATTAAAATAATATTTAGATGTTCACTATGGCCAGAGAATGAAAGTCCAAATTTGACAACTCTATTTTTAAAAAAAATTCAGATGTCAAGCCTTTATCTAAAACATTTTCTTGACTGTAACACAAAACAGGACAGCACAATGCTGTTTAAAGGAAAAGGAGAAATAAATGTTGTCGTTTGTCTTGAATGTTCTTTCTTCAATTGACCTTCAAACAGCTGTAATTAAAACCTGAAAAAGAGGTGAATTCTCACAAGAAAACCTTTAACATTCTGATTCTAAACATAAGTTACACAGCAGTCATTCCCAGCCACAGGTGGCTATTTAAAAAGACAGAACACTGCAACCTCACACTCCTTTTATCAATTTGCATTCCACTGCAGCACATTTTTTTAAAATCTGGCAGAGTTGTAATAACAGAATAAAGTCCCAGTACTAATTACTTCACATTGATCCACTGTTAACTTTACATATTATTTATTAAATTAATACGGGCACATTCGATAGTCATATCTATACTTCCATATCTGCATGTACACAAGAAATATGCACACCTATAATGAGTTATAAACACTGAGTACAAAACATGTTCCCAGACTGCAAGCTCCAAAGGGACAAGAAAGCAAATTAAAGTTTAAATTACTTTTAAATTTCCATCATAACACAAGTATATAGTGAATAACATTTAACAACCAAGAGAAACTTTCAAACATCAAGCAAGACAAGAACACATTTATTTTAATTCAGTTTAATACAAAAAGTCATTCAGTTTAGTGACTTGCTAACACTCAAGGAAATCACATTAAGAAAGAAATAATTTTTTACCTTCAATAAGTTACACAAACCAATCTTCTCATACTCATAGACAATACATTGTTTTCCCCTTTTGTAACACGAGATTTTAATGCACAGATAGCACAAAGATCATAAAACACGGATTCTTTATTCCACTGGCATGATTTATTACAAACATGAAGAGAAATTGAGTTTAAATAAGGAGGACATGGTATTTACATATGGAATTAAGCCTATGGTTTACATCCAGTTGAGGAATTTCTTTCTCTGTCTGATCTTTCTCACCATAAAATGTCCTGCCCCAAAGACCCCCTTTCCTTCAGAGAGGATTTGTTTGAGCTGCCATGTTTGGTTCCCTCTGTCCCAATCACTGCTGGAGGTTCCATTGCACTTTTGTACAGTGTCTTAAACTTATTATTTTTCTTCCTGTTTCCTTCCTTTCTACTCATCATTTCCCGTTAGTCCAATTTTTTTCTCTCATATCTCAACATTACTTGTGGTTTGGTGCGATTGAATATTTTTTTCTTTGAGGCCAGCTTTATCATTTGTCTTTTGTACTTTCTGTGAGCTCCTGCCTGAACTGCTGGATGCCAACAAAAATAACTCCTGCGTACTGGCGAGATGATCTCTGCTGTTGCGTTACCGTCATTGGTTGTTCAGCTACCAACTTGAAAATGTGAATCTGCCTCTTCAAATTGTCTGTCTCCTCATGTTTCTCCTGAGTTAATCTTCCGACCTTGAGCTTGCCTGGCAAATATTGAAGCAACACCAACACAAAAACCACAATTCCTATCTCCTTTCCCTTTTATTACTGCTCATTCTGCTTGTCTGAAGTCCATGATGGATCCCAGCTGTCCTTAGTCATATTATTTTTTTTATTTTATATTTTTATCTGCCAAGAATTGAATAAGCAGCCTTTTAGGTCCCCAGTCTAAGTTTCTGTCAGCTATGACTAATGGCACATTTATAGTCTGACAGTCCTTTCTCCATGAAATGCCTTTCTCATTTTATCCAAATGAGCTAGGAGATAATTCCTCCCATTTTACCACAACTTCTGTCTCCAAGAGATGGTCTCCCCCTTTTTATCCTACCTTGTGATTGATATGAAAAAGTCAGCCTCCAATTCCAATACATTGAAGTGAAACTTTATGGACAAAATATAAGTGATTGTGTAGCTAGAATGAAAATTAATTCCATTTCTTGTTCCTTGCTTTAAAATGTCGAATTTGCCTTGATGCCCACTTTGTGTAGGATGCTCATGTTTGTGGTGTCTATCCAGCTAGGTCTACGCAGCTGACATGTAGAATTCTCCATTAGCTGAAATGATGGCATGTCTGAAGCTTTCTTAGGTGTTGCCAATATGTTATGCTACCACAAGCGTACTTGACAGGCCACTGGGTCAGAATGCCAAACACTCACCTTCTGGAGTAAGTCTATACATCCTTGAAAAATTTGTAAATTGCAAGGAGGATGGTTGACTTAAGAAAATAACTTTGATGAGTTGGTGGAGTGGGTGGATTGGTGGCAAATGTTGTTCAATGCAGAGAAGTGTGAGGCAGTTCACTTTGGTGCAAAGAACATGGAGAGACAGTATAAAATTAAGGCTACTGTTCTAAAAATTGTGCAGGACCAGAGAGATCTGAGTGTATGTGTGTACAAGTCATTAAAAGTGACGGGCTAGGTAGCCCTACAGTGTGGAAGCAAGCTAGTTGGCCCATTAAGTTCACCCTGACCCTCCCACCCAGATCCAACCCCCACCCTAAATTTCCCATGACTAATCCTCCTAGCCAGCAAATCCCTGGACACTACAGGGCAATTTAGCATGGTCAGTCCACCTAACTGCAATTCTTTGGACTCTGGCAGGAAATCAGAGCACCTGGAGGAAACCCACACAGCCACAGGGAGAATGTACAAACTCCATACAGACAGTCACTAGAGACTGGAATTGAATCTGGAACCCTGGCACTGTGAGGCAGCATTGCTAACCACTGAGCCACTGAGCCACCATGCCACCCTGTAGTTAGAGTTATTTATAAAGAATACAATATTTTAAGTTTCATAAAGAGCGGCATAGAATATAAGAGTAGGGAGACCATGATGAATTTATACAAGACACTGGTTAGACCTCAAATGAAGCATTGTGTACAATCTGGGTGCCACACCAAGCACAGTGGCTCAGTGGTTAGCACTGCTGCCTCACAGCACCAGGGACCCAGGTTCAATTCCACCCTTGGCTGACTGCCTGTGTAGAGTTTGTACATTCTCCCCATGTCTGCATGGGTTTCCTCTCACAGTCCAAAGATATGCAGGCTAGGTGGATTGGCCATGCTAAGTTGCCCGTAGTGTTCAGGGATGTGTAGATTAGGGGGATGGGTTTGGGTGGGATGCTGTGTGGGCTTGTTGGGCTGAGGGGGCTGTTTCCACACTGTAGGGATTCTATGATCTAAATGCATTGGAGAGAAAAGGTTTATGAGAATGATTCAAGGGATGAGATACATAAGAAAATTCAGAAACATTGGAACTGTTTTTGTTGGAGTGGAGAAGGTTCAGTGAAGATTTGATGGAACTTTTCAAGATCACGAGGGTTCTAGGGGAGGCAATGGCCTAGTGGTATTATCGCTGGATTGTTAATCCAGAGACCCAGATAATGTTCTGGGACCTGGGTTCACATCCTGCCACGGCAGATGGTGGAATTTGAGTACAATAAGTATCTGGAATTAAAAATCTAATGATGACTGTGAATCCATTGCTGATTGTCAGAGGAAAAACCCATCTGGTTCACTAATGTCCTTTAGGGAAAGAAACTGCCATCCTTACCTGGCCTGGCCTACATGTGACTCCAGACCCACGGCAATGTGGTTGACTCTTAACTGCCCTGTGGGCAATTAGGGATGGGCAATAAATGCTGCTTGACCTGCAATGCCCTCATCCCATGAATGAACAAAGAAAAAAAAAATTGGGAGATTCATAAGGACCAGAAGGCAAAGTTTCAAAGTGTTTTGCAAATGATGCATGTATGAAGTGAGACAAAAAAATTGACACAGTGAAGTAGTTAGGATCTTGGATGCACTCACATACAAGCAAAATGCTGCAGATGCTGGAAATCTGAAACAAAGAAAGCAAATTCTCAGCAGAGATAGTAGGAACTGCAGATGCTGGAGAATCCGAGACAACAAGGTGCAGGGCTGGATGAACACAGCAGGCCAAGCAGCATCATAGGAGCAGAGAGGCTGACGTTTCGGGCCTAGACACTGAAGGGAGGAACGTAGGAAAATTGTAATCACCAGAGAAGTAGTACTGAGCAAATTGGTGGAGCTATGGACTGACAGATGCCTGTGTCCTGATGGAATTTACCCATGGGGTCTTAAACAAATGGCCAGTGAGATAGTTGGTGCATTGGTTTTAATTTTCTAAAACTCTCTAGATTCAGGGGGGGTCCCATTAGACTGGAAGATAGCAAGTGTAACAGATAGCAAGACTATCTGTCTTTCTATTTCTGTCTAGGTCCTTCCTTATACTCCAGTTTTTCCCTCATTGACTTTTTGGTAATTCTCTGCTGGTTTTCAGATTCTGCCCAATCTTCGGTGGTGGTGGTGGGACTCAGGGAGATAACCAGTGCAAACTTTGCCTTCTGGTCCTTATGAATCTCCCAATTTTTTTTTTCTTTGTTCATTCATGGGATGAGGGCATTGCAGGTCAAGCAGCATTTATTGCCCATCCCTAATTGCCCACAGGGCAGTTAAGAGTCAACCACATTGCCGTGGGTCTGGAGTCACATGTAGGCCAGGCCAGGTAAGGATGGCAGTTTCTTTCCCTAAAGGACATGGACTGGCGGTTTAATGTTCCAGGGTATTGATGCTATAAGGATAGAAAGAAGGACATGAGAGAAGGTGGAGTGGCGTTTTTGATTAGGGATAACATTACAGCTGTACTGATGGAGCGTATTCCTGGGACTACGTCCAAGGAAGTTATTTGGGTGGAACTGAACAACAGGAGAGGGATGATCACCTTATTGGGGTTGTGCTGTAGACTCGCCAGTAGTCAGCAGGAAATTGAGAAATAAATTTATAAGGAGACCTCAGTTATCTGTAAGAATAATAGGGCGGTTATGGTAGGGGATTTTAACTTTCCAAACATTGACTGGGACTGCCATAGTGTTAAGGGCTAGGATGGAGAGAAATTTGTTAAGTGCATACAAGAACATTTTCTGATTCATTTTGTGGATGTATCAACTAGAGAAGGTGCAAAACTTAACCTACTGTTGGGAAATAAGGCAGGGCAGCTGACTGAAGTGTCAGTGGGGAAACACTTTTGGGCCAGTGACCATAATTCTATTAATTTTAAAATAGTGATGGAAAAGGATAGACCGGATCTAAAAGTTAAAGTTTTATGTTGGAGGAATGCCAATTTTGATGGAATGAGGCAAGAACTTTTAAAAGTTGATTGGGGGCAGATGTTCGCAGGTAAAGGGATGGCTAGAAAATGGGAAGCCTTCAAAAATGAGATGAGAGTCCAGAGACAGCATGTTCCTGTTAGGGTGAAGGGCAAGGCTCATAGGTGTAGGGAATGCTGGATGACTAGAGAATTTGAGGTTTTGGTCAAGAAAAACAAGGAAGCATATGTCACTATAGACAGCAGAGATCAAGTGAATCCTTAGAAGAGTATGAAAGCATTAGGAGTATACTTAAGAGGGAAGTCAGGAGGGCAAAAAGGAAACATGAAATAGCTTTGGAAAATAGTGTTAAGGAGAATCCAAAGGGATTCTACAAATACATTAAGGACAAAAGGGTAACTAGGAAGAGAAAAGGGCTCCTTAAAGATCAGCAAGGACGCCTATGTGTGGTACCACAGGACATGGCAGAGATACTAAATAAGTATTTTGCGTCAGTGTTTACTGTGAAGAAGGATATAAACAATATAGAACATGGGGAAACAAATAGTAACACTTTGAAAAATGTCCCTCTTGCAGAGGAGGAGGTGCTGATCAGCTTGAAACACATGAACGTGGATAAATCCCCAGGACCTGATCAGGTATACCCTAGAACTCTGTGGGAAGCTAGGAAAGTGATTGCTGGGCCCCTTGCTGAGATATTTGTATTATTAATAGCCATAGATGAGGTGCCGAAAGACTGGAGGTTACCTAACATGGTGCCACGATTTAAGAGAGGTGGTGAGGAAAATCCAGGGTACTATAGTCCGGTGAGCCTGATTTTGGTGGTGGGCAAGCTGTTGGAGGGAATCCTGAGGGATAGGATCTACAAGTATTTGGAAAGGCAAAGACTGATTAGGGATATCAACATGGCTTTGTGCATGGGAAGTCATATCTCTCTAACTTAATTGAGTTTTTCGAAGAAGTAACGAAGAGGATTGATGATGGCAGAGCGGGATTTATATGGACTTCAGAAAGGCATTCAACAAGGTCCTCATGATAGACTGATTGACAAGGTTAGATCACATGGAATACAGGGAGAATTACCATTTGGATACAGAACTGGCTCGAAGTTAGAAGACAGTGGGTGATGGTAGAGGGTTGCTTTTCAGACTGGAGGCCAATGACCGGCAGTATGCCACAAGGATCGGTGCTGGGTCCACTGCTTTACATCATTTATATAAATGATTTGAATGTGAACATAGGAGGTGTGGTTAGTAAGTTTGCAGACGACACCAAAATTGGAGGTGTAGTGGACAGCAAAGAAGGTTACCTCAGAGTAAAACAGGATCTTAATTAGATGGGCCAGTGGGCCGAGGAATGGCAGATGGAGTTTAATTTATAAAAATGTGAGGTGCTGCATTTTGGAAAGGCAAAGCAGGGCAGGATGTAATGGTAATAGACTCAATGGTAAGGTTCTGGGGAGTGTTGCTGAACAAAGAGACATTGGAGTGCAGGTTCATAGTTCCTGGAAAGTGGAGTCAGAGTTGGATAGGATAGGCATTTAGCATTGGTCAGTGCGTTGAGTGTAGGAGTTAGAAGGCCATGTTGCGGCTGTACACGACATTGGTTAGGCCACTATTGGAATAGTGTGAGCGGTTCTGGTCTCCTTGCTACAGGAAGGATATTGTGTAACTCGAAAGAGTTCAGGAAAGATTTACAAGAATGTTGCCAGGGATGGACAGTTTGAACTACAAAGAGAGGCTGAATAGGTTGGGGCTATTTTCCCTGGAGAGTCAGAGACTGAGGGGTGAATTTATAGAGGTTTATGAAATCATGATGGACATGGATAGGGTAAATAGACAAGGTATTTTCTCCGGGGTGGGGAGTCCAACCTAGAGGATATAGGTTTAAGTTGAGGGGGGAAAGACTTATAAGGGACCTAAGGGGCAACTTTTTTCACACCGAGGGTAGTGCGTGTATGGAATGAGCTGCCAGAGGAAGTGGTGGAGGCTGGTACAATTACAACATTTAAAAGGCATCTGGATAGGTGTATGAATAGGAAGGGTTTAGAGGGATATGGGCCAAATGTGGGAAAAGGGGCTAGATTAATTTAGAGATAGTAAGAGCTGCAGATGCTGGAGTCAGAGATAACACAGAGTGGAGCTGGAGGAACACAGCAGGCCAGACAGCATCAGAGGAGCAGGAAAGCTGACATTTCAGGTCGGGACCCTTCTTCAGAAATGGTTCAGTTCTGAAGAAGGGTCTCGACCCGAAACATCAGCTTTCCTGCTCCTCTGATGCTGCCTAGCCTGCTGTGTTCCTCCAGCTCCACACTGTGTTATCTAGATTAATTTAGGATATCTGGTCTGCATGGACGAGTTGGACCAAAGTTTCTTTTTCTGTGCTGTACATCTCTATGATTCTATGACTGTTTCTGAACTACTGGTTGTGTGTCATTAAAAATATCATGACGAGGAGGTACCAGTGTTGGGCTAGGGTGGACCAAGTCAGAAGTTACATGGCACCAGGTTATCGTCAAACAGGTTTATTTGAAATCACAAATTTTTTGAGCGCTGCTTCCTTGTAAGATATAGTGAAGAGGAGCACATAGGTGCAGAATTTATAGGCAGAGAGATCAAAAGATTGCACAAATGATGTGAATGGAGTGTCGACAGGTTGAATAATAAGTCTCTGCATGTGGCCAAAAGTGTCAGACAGTGTGAGTAAAATGTCAGCAGCTGAATAGCAAATGAAGAGATGTCCTATAATCCAATTAATTGAGGCAGAGAGATAATTACAAAAAATTAAAAATAAGCTGATGCTGGAAACAAACCAAATGGCTGGAATAACATATTTGTATGAGAGTTGCATGCTGAGGGTCTAACGAGAGTACAAGTAATCTAAAACTGTACAAACTAATTAAAATGGAGAGATCATAACAATTTATCAAGTGTCAAAACAGGACAGTAAGGAAGATTTTACAGATACAGGACAGTATCAAAGCTAATATTGATGAATTTATGTCAAGCAAGGATCCGAAGGTGAATAAATGGAGTTAAGTTAGAAACCAATCATAAACTAACTGAATGGCAGAACTGATCAAGATACTAAATGAGCTATTCCTATTCCTGCCTTTCTTTGCAATTGCTACTCCTTGATTGTGCAGTTTGCTGGGGTATGGCAATGCTTAAGGAAAGAGGGGTAAGGTTATTCTGAAGGCCTGACACAAACAGACAGTAAACATGGGCAAGCTTGTCAAACTGAGCTTTGTAGAATATGTTTTTCCTGCTACATGACATTATTGATTAGTCTTATCCTGTTAGATTTCTGACAGTGTGCCATTTACTTAGGCATCTGTTTCCAAGTGCTGCAAGCAATGCTGTGTCTGACCAGACATCTCATCGTAAGAATCAGAAGGCCCTCTGTACCATGGCAAATAAATAGAAACAATCTGAAACACATTTGCTAAGAATTAGCTGAATTCAACTCCCAGTGTAGACAAAGAGTTTGATGACACCCCTATGGGTTCAGCAAATGATTCCTACATGAACATTTAAATTGATTCATAACCAGGCTACCTGCAATCTACTGAGTAGATGAATGAACTTTTCATGCTGAATTATTAAAGAAGATATCAGGTATATGGGCATGGTGGCATAATGATAATCCAAACTCCGAGTCTAACACTCTTGGGATCTATGTTCAAGTCCCAATAAGGCATTTGGTTGAATTTGACATCCGTGAATTTGAAAACTGGTCTCAGTAATGGTGACCATGAACCTGTCTGGTTCATTAATAGCCTGTAGGGAGGAAAATCGACCATCCTCACCTGGTTGGGCTTCCATGTGACTCCAGACCATAGTAATATGATTGACTCTTAGCTGCCCTCTGAAAAACCCTAGCAAGTCATTTCATTCAAAGACAGGCAACGAATGCTGACCTCACCAGGTGATGCCCACATCCCGTGAAGGCATAACGAAAAAGACAACCAGCTATTCAATACTAAAGAGCAATTACAAAATTATAATTTACATTTAAAAACATGATGGCTTGATAGATATGAATAGATGAATCATCATTATATCAGAATCTAACATGCAAACCATTAATGGACATTATTAACAAAATCAGTAACCAAAGTAATGGAGATAAATCAGTGTGTCACTATACAGCAGCATTATTAAATGCAATGTATTAATTATAGCTGTGATCAGAATCTGAGATTATTATAGTCAGTGAGGTTATTTAGGGCCAAATCCTAGCTAGTGCCCACATTAAACTCAATATTGTTGAGGATACAAGAGACAGTGAAATATTTGCTTTGAGATTTGTATATGTACATGGCCGATCCTTTCCTTTTGCAGGTTTGATTCTTATGCATATTTGAGATCTGCCTATTCATACATGAATGAATGCACCTTTAATTAGCATATAAGTAAAAAGAAGAATTTGAACACGTTAAGCATTAATTTTCTGTTTTGTATTTGTGGCTTATCTGTTGTCATTCCTGAAATACTTTGAATAAGTTTCAATCCCATATTTTTATAGTTTTGATCATGTTGACCCAATGCTCCCCAAGTGCTGTAAATTTCCCTCACAGAGAAAGAGGGAATTGAGTAACAGCTCTGTAGGTAACAAGAATTCCTTATAAATGTTGTCCCCTCCACAGATGCTGACAGAACTGCTGAGTTTCTCCAGCAATTTCTGTTTTTGTTTTAAATTTCCAGCATCTATGGCTCCTTACTCTACTATCCTTATAACACCGCTGTGGTAGCAACTTATTTTGACATAGCCTAAAATTGTCCAAATCAAATTCTCTTTTTATGGACAGGGGATAGAGGTAAATTTAATAATTTTGTTTTTGTCCACTTCAAACATAGGTACAGGTGTTTTTTAAAAAGGTTTTTCTAGGCTATTTCATCTTCTGAAATAGCCAATGCAATGTTTCCTCAAAACTCTGTCCGTGCAATCCAATGTTTTTCAAATGATCCACAACATACTCTCTGTTTAAAATAGAAATATGGTTTATTCATGCTTTCAGACCCAAGGGATGATTGCCATAACACTTATACACACAGAAGTATACAGTAATGAAAAGAAAATTTCAAAGCAAAGGAATGGGATGAAGTTCCAATGAAGGATAAGTTATTGATGAAATTTACAGACATTAATTCATGCGCTTTTTGTTTGAAGAGTTGAGAAAGTCAGTGTCCAGTGCAAGTTCTTTTCTGTACAGCCTGATACTCAGCTGAGGGCAGTTTTGGCTAAAGTTGCAGAGTTCCTTTTGGCATAGTTGAAGGCATAACATTGAGGCTTGTATACAGTTGGGCCAGTGTCTGACAAATACAAGATTTCTTCTTGAAATCAAGTTTTGAAGAAGTTGAGACTTGATACAGGCTTAGCTCAATCTTTTGAGGGATTGTTAGCAAAGTGGTGCTGTCACTACCTTGTAATCCCTCTCTAACATTCTGGGGGATAAGTTCAATTCCCACCATGGCAGATGGTGAACTCTGAATTGAATAAAAATCTGGAATTAAAAGCTGGTGTTTTGATGACTAATGTCATTAGTGTTAACTAAGGTCCTTCACTGAAGGAAATCGACCAAAGGGTGACCAGACCCGAAACGTTAATTCTGTTTTTTTCTTCACAGATGCTGCCAGACCTGCTGAGCTTTTCCAGCAACTTTGTTTTTGTACCGCCCTTATCTGGTTTGGCCCACATATGCCTCCAGATCTGCAGGGATGTTGTTGACTCTTAATTAGGGAATAAATGCTGGCCTAGCCCGAAAAATCCACATCCCATGAAAGAATTAAAGAGGAGAAGGCCTGGAATCAGGCTTTGATGTTAGTAAGCTTTATGCTCGTAGCAGACTGATGTTAACAGTAATTAGAGCCTTACCAGGCTAGAGCAATGGTGTACACAGACTAAGTTAACGCATGCAGAGTTTGGATGGATGAGCAAGGCTATTTGGAGGTGTTTGGTCATTAAAAGTGTTCGTTAAAACATCAGTTGGTTTCTGTCTGTCTTACTAGAGTACACTATTCACCTCAGCAAAAAAAGAATATTAGCACATCCCCAAGTATAAGAAATTTAAACTTCTGTGCCCCTGGTGAAGCCATTTGTCAGTTGTATGAGATAGTGAGTTGTTAATATCACCCCCATGTTCAAAACTGGCTGGGGAGACATCTTGTCTCCTGCTCTTTTTCTGTTTGTGGACAGCAAGGTCCACATAATCTTAAAGTCTTGGAGGAGAACTTCTGTGTTCTGCCCTGGTAACTGCTGATTAAAGTCAGAGAATCATATAATTACACAGTACGGAGAGAGGCCACTCACCCCATCACGTCTGTACTGGCTCCTGAAAGAGCTAACCAGCTAGTCCCATTCCCAGCCCTATCTTTGTAACCCTCTGAATTCATCACTTTCAAATATATATCCAGCTCTCAGTTAAAACCTCTGATGGAATCTACCTCTACCAGTCTCCCAAGCAGTGCATTCTAAATCCCAATAACTTTCTGAGTGAAGAAGTTACTCCTCATCTCACTCCTCGCTCTCTTGCTGATAATCATGTAATTGTGACCCTTAGTTACTGACATACTGACTAGTGGAAACAGAATATCCTTCTTTACCTGTCCAAATTGTTCGCAATTTTGAATGCCTCAATAAGGTCATGTCTTAATCTTCTTGCTCCAAGGAGAATAAGTACAATTTCTCTAATCTGTCCTTGTGTTCAAAATCCCTCATTCCTGAAATCATTTCTAGTAAATCTCCTTTGCAGTCTCTCCAGGGCTTTAACATCCTTCTTTAAATAACAGGCCCAGAATTGAACACAACGCTCGAAATGTGGCCAGACCAAAGATTTGTAGGAGTGTGCATCACTTCCTTGCTTTCATACTCAGTGTCTATTTATAAACCCAAGGATCCTATAAGGCTTCTTAACAACTGTTCCAACTTGCCTGGCTACCTTCAGAGAATTATCCATGTGTGTCCTGAGGTCCCTCTGCTCCTGTACTCCCTTCAATTTTGTACCATTGAGCCTGTATGGTCTCTCTGTGTTTCTTTAACCAAAACACACTTCCTCTCATTTTTTATTTATTCACTAATGGGACATGAGCATCGTTGGCTGGGCCAGCATTTACTGCCCAACCTTAGTTGCCCTTGAGAAGGTGGTGGTGAACTGCCTTCTTGAACTAATGGAGTCCATGTGCCGTAAGTTGATCCATGATGCTGTTAGGAATTCCAAGATTTTGGCCCAGCAACAGTAAAGGAGCAATGATATATTTCCAAGTCAAGATGGTGAGTGGCTTACAGGGGATTTGCAGGTGGCGGTGTCCCCTAGTATCTGCTGCCCTTGTCCTTATAGATGGAAGTAGTTGTGGGTTTGAAAGATGCTGTCTAAGGATCTTTGGTGAATGTCTGCAGTGCATCTTGTAGATGTTACACACTGCTTCTTTGAAATTCATCTACCAGATGTCTGCCCTTTGGCCAACTTGTCAATGTCTCTTTGAAATGTCAATGTTGCTCAGCGTTATCCTTATGATTCATTATTCTCCCCAGCTTAGTATTATCTGCACATTTAGAGATTTTACCCTCAACACCCATTTCCAAATCATTTTAAGCAAATTAGAAAAGGCAAAGTTCTCAACACCGATCCTTAGGGAACACCACTTTCAACTTGTCTCCAATCTGAGAAATGCCCATCTATGCTTACCCTCCGTTTTCTATCTTTTAGCCAACTTCTAATTCATGCTGCCAAGGACTCATCAAATCCCCAAACTTTTCTAATTTGCTAACCAACTAGCCATGTGGCACTGTATCAAATGCTTTCTGAAAGCCAAGCATAGAACATCCACAGCACTACTTTCATCCACTGCTTGTATCACCTTGTCAAAGAGCTCAATTAAATTTGTCAGACATGACCTGTCCTTGACAAAGCCACATTGACTATCTAGTATTAACTTATTTTTGTCTAAGTGTATGTTTATCTTAGCCCACATAATGGTCTCCATCAGTTTTCCCTCTATTGATGTCGAGTTGACAGGCCTGTAGTTTCCAGGTTTATCCTTTGCCCCTTTCTTAAACAATGGCGTCACATTTGTAATCCCCTATTCCCAGGACTAACGCTGTGTTCAGAGAGGCCCAGAAAATTTCTGTCAACTGCTCCACAATTTGCTCCTTTACCTCTGTCAGTAATCAAGGATGTATCCCATCGAGCCTGATGATTTATTTGCCTGAGTGCTGCCAGCCTTTTTAGTATCTCTTACTTATCCAATACTATACTGTTCAATTGCTCAACACCCACATTTTCAACTGGGCCATTATCTCCATTTTCTAATTTTGTAAAGACAGAAACAAAGTACTCATTTAGTACCTCTGCCATACCCTTTGCTTTAGTGAGTAGCTTACTCTGATTGGTCCTTATGGTCTCCACTCTACCTTTCATCTGTTACTGTTAATATGTTAGAAGAATATTTTACTATTTGTTTTAGTGCGGCCTGCCATCCTTTCCTCATGCTTCGTCTTAACATTCCCTATTCTAACCTTAGGCACTCTCCTGCATTTGAGATACACTTCCTGATTCCTAATGCTTTATTATCCTGGTATGCATCAAATGCCCTTTTTTGTTCTTTATTTACTCAACAGTATTCTTATTCATCCAGGATACTCTAATTTTGGATATCCTGTATTTATTTTTCATGGGTATGTACTGAGCATGCACCCTATTCATCTCTCTTTTGAAAGTCTCCCATTTTCAATGACCAGTTTAACCACCAAAATGTGTTTCCAATGAACCAGCTGCAGTTCTACTTTAAGATCCCTAAAATCTGACCTTTTCCTGTCTGGGAGTTTGATCCTTGACAAATTTTTATCCTGGTCCAACTTAATATTGAACTTTATTATGATCGCTATTTCCCAAACTCCCCCATTCTGACATTCTCCACTTGGCCTGCGTCAGTTCCTAGGACCAGATCCTCCCTAGTAGGACTAGAAATATACTGTTCCTGAAAGTTCTCCTGCACACATTGCAGGAGCTTTTTCCCTTCCATGCCCCACACTCTAACTTTTTTACCATTCGAACTTCAGGTAACTGAAATCACCAATTATCAAAACCCTACTTGTCGTGCATATTTCTATAATGTGCCTACAAATGCTCTCTTCCACTTTCTACTATTTGGAGGTTGATAATAAATACCCAACAAGGTCACTGCTCCTTTCCTGTTTTTCACCTGCAATCATATAGATTTTAGTTCAGAAACTGCATCCCCTTCAATGGTTATGATACTATATTTGAACGAGACTGCTACACCTCCTTTTTTTTAACCCACCCTGTATCAACTAAAAGCTTTATAACCTGGAATGTTAAGTATCCAACCCTGTTCTGATTTGAGCCACGTTTCTATCAATGTTGGGATGCCATACCTCCCAGAGCAATTTCTGCTTCCACTTCCCCAGGCCAGGAGGCAGAAAGAAGTTAGCTTGATGTTTCCCATGGAGAAACTGTTAGTATTGAACTTTAAAGAGAGTATAGCTGCAAACTTAGAAAAACTCAAGGTAATTGGGAAGAGTGATATGATTTGTCAAAGGGAAGTTGTATTTAATTAGTTTATTGGAGTTCCTTTGAGGAGTTTCATGCACTGTGGAGGAGAGTCTGTGGATGTGCCAAACTTGAATGTCCAGTATGCATTTGACAAACTGCCACATCAAAGTTTATTATGCAAAATAAAAACTCATCATGTAGGAGGTAGCATGTTAGCATGATAAAAGGTTAGCTAACTGGCAGGATACAAAATATACGTAAGTGGTCTTTTGTCTGATTGGCAGGATTTGACAAGTGGAGTCCCGCAAAGATTTGTGTTGGGTCCTCATTTTTTTTATAATTTATGTCAGTTTCTTAGAGGAGGGGAACGAAGGCATGGTAAGAAGAAAAATCACAAACAACAAGATAGGATTAAAACAATGTTAGAGAACATAACAAAGTTGTGACGGATTTAGATAGTTTGAGAAATTAGGCGAAAATCTGGCAGTTTGAGTACGGTGTGGGAAAATGTGAAGTTGTTGTCATTGGCAGGAAGAATAAAACAGCAGAGTATTATTTAAATGAAGAACAACTGCACAGTTCTGAGGTCCATTGGGATTTAATTGTTCTGGTGCATGAATTTTAAGAAGTCGGTATACAGGAACAGAAGGTAATCAAGAAGGCTGGTAGGATAATTCCCTTTTTATGAGAGGTGCTGAATATAAATATGAGGATATTATGCTTCAGTTTATATAGAGGATAGTTGAGACACTTCGAATACCATGTGCTATTTAGTCTCCTTATTTAAGTAAAGACGCAGATGCATTGGTGATGGCTCAGAGGAGATTTACTAGATTGATTTCTGAGATAAGCAAGGTGTCTTAGGAGGATGGATTAGGCAGTCTGAGATTGTTTCTACAGCAGTTTGGAAGAGTGCAGGATGACTTGCTTGATCACAAATGGTCTTGACAAGGTGGATGTAGAAAGGATGTTTCCTCCTGTGGGTCAGTCCAGAACAAGAGGACACTGTTTTAAAATGAGAGGCTGCCTTTTTAGAATCGAGACATAGAGAATTTTTTTCTCTTAAAGAGTTGTACAACTTTGGAATTCTCTGTCTCAGAAAGTGGGGGAAGATACTTATTGAATTATTTTTAAGTCAGAAAAGGATAGAGTCTTGCTAGGCAGGGATAATAAAGGGTTATCAAGAGCAAATGGGAATGTGGAATTTTAAACATAAGCAATTCAGTTATAATCTTATTATTGAGTCATAGCGTTGTACAGCACAGAAACAGATGGTCCAACTCATTCGCGCCGACCAGATGTCCTGAACTGATCTAGTCCCATTTGCCAGCATTTGATCCATATCCCTCTAAACCCTTCCTATTCACATACCCATTCTAGTTGCCTTTTTAATGTTGTAAACGTACCAGCCTCCACCACCTCCTTTGGCAGCTCATTCCACACACACACGACTCTGCGTGGAAAAGTGCTCCTCAGGTCCCTTTTAAATCTTTTCGCTCTCACCTTAAACCTATGCCCTCTTGTTTTGGACTCCCTTATCCTGGTGAAAAGACCTTGGCTACTCACCCTATCCATGCCCTTCATGATTTTATAAACTTCTTTAAGATCACCTTTCACTCTTCAACATCCCAGCAAGAAAAGTCCCAGCCTATTCAGCCTCTCCCTATAGCTCAAACCCTCTAATTCTGGCAACATCATTATTGAATGATTGAACCGGCTCAAGGGGCCAAATGAACTACTTCTACTCCTATTTCATATGTTGGTATCTTTGTAAAAGGAAACTTAGATGCTTAGAAAATATTAAGACACAGAAAGACACCAAATGACTCATTATGGCTAATCCAGCTGAAAAAAAAGCAAAATAGCCAAATCTCACTTTACAGCTTATTAAATACGATGATGTTTTCAACCTTGTAACATTCTTTCAGGCAGTGAGTTCCAGACCCCCGCCACTCTCTGGGTGTAAAATATTCTTCTCAACTTCACTCTAATCCTTGAACTATCAGTTTAATCATTAATGATTATCTTTAGGTCATCAAAGCACTCAATGAAAAAAGCTTGATTCAGAGATAGTAGGAACTGCCAATGCTGGAGAATCTGAGATAACAAGGTGTAGAGCTGGATGAACACAGTAGGCCAAGCAGCATCAGAGGAGCAGGAAAGCTGACGTTTCAGGTCTGCACCCTTCTTCAGTAATGAGGGAGGGGAAGGGGATTCTGAAATAAATAGAGAGAGAGGGGGAGGCGGATAGAAGATGGATAAAGGAGTAGATAATGAAAAAGCTTGCCTTTATTACCAACACTTGTGTTGCCCTCAAGTCCTGCTTTTAAATCGTTCTGCATTCTTAAGTTGGAATATTGATGATAATATTGTCCAGTCATGGGCTGCAGTGGAGGTTCACGAACTGATGTTATTGTTGCTGTCTTGATTAGTTCTTCCACATTGATTTGATTGATTGATTCGATTTTTTGTCACATGTATCTAAGTACAGTGAAAAGCTTTGTTTGTGAGCAGTACAGGCAGATCATAGTAAGCATGTACATACAAATCATAGAATGAAACAAAAAACTTGGACAGATTAAGGCATTCAGGTTACACCGCACAGGACGTGTGCAAGGCAAGATCACATTAACAAGATCAGCATTATTTGAAGTTAGGGAGTCCATTCATCAGTCTTGTAACAGCAGGGAAGAAGCAGTTCTTGAACCTGTTGGTGCATATGTTCAAGCTTCTGCATCTTCTGCCTGATGGAAGAGGTTGTAGGAGAGCATTACTGGGTTGAGATGGGTCCTTGATGAGGTTGGCAGCCTTTCTGTGGCAATGAGATGTGGAAGTGGAGCCCAAGGATGGATGGTTGGCTTCCGTGACATTCTGGGCTGTGCACACCACCTTCTGTAGTTTCTTATGGTCCTGGCCAGAACAGTTGCTGCACAATTTGACTCATGGTCAAATACAGTTGTTCCAATGTTCGCACTATCTGTATTCAATCTTAATCTGTTAACTCAGAATCTTGTTCATGTGCTGTATTTTTCTGACCGAGTCCCTGTTATAATCTTCCACTTAACACAATCAGTCTGTATTCTACATTTACGCATCATTACCGATGATTCACATCATATTTTCTACTTTTAGTCATGTCAATTTGTCTTACAATTCAATGTTGATACTATTAATTTCATTAACCTCACGTGGCCCAGAGAGACTTCTCATGGAGGCTCATAATTTATCCAAACCCTTTGAAAGTTAATTGAATGGATCAAGGGGCATAATTTACAGGAACACAGAAATGTGAACCATTCCAACTCCTTGTAGCTGTTCTACTATTTAACGTGATCACAGCTGATTTGCATCTTAATTTCACTTTCCCACCTTAGATCCAAAACTTTTGATATCCTTTGCTAGCAAAGGCCTATTGACTTAAAATTAATAGTTGAGTTAATATTCATTGTTCTCAGAGAGCTCTGTACTTCTGGTGCCCTCTACATGAAGATGCATTGCCTAACATCTTTCAGAAATAGCTGCCTCTAGGGGTTAGATGATTTATTTGGCACATATCCAGGACACATCGCCCACAGGGCTGTGCAAGCTCAGTCATTGTGTTCATTGACATTCAAGACAGAGATTGATGTACTTCTAGATACTAATATCATCGACAGATATGAAGATAGGAAAGGACAATGATGGATAATCAGCCATGATCTATAATGTTGGAGCAGGCTCAAAGTCTGCTCCTGCTCTTGTGCCTCATGTTAACCTCCATCCCAGCTACAGTTGTTAATAACAATCAGCAGAAACAAAACCTTACTACTCAGAATGAACACAGTTCTGTCTTAGATGTAAGTAACAGCCACAATAACAGCAGAATCATCACTGCAGCCATTCCAAACTTGCTGGTGTGTCGGCAGGTGTGACGAATGTGCAAGTTATTATTCACATAGTGACCAGCTGATTGACTTCTCCCATATTGAGTTGGCATTTCTAAGAGAGTCTTGTGGTGTGGTGATAGTGTCCCTGCCATCTGAGCCATGAGGCCCATGTTCAAGTCCCGCCAGCTGTTGATGTGTATAAGGACATTGTGGGACATGTTGATCAGAAGCTACCTGCATCGGTGTTTCTGCAGATTAATTGTGCTTTGAAAGCTGTTCTTACCATCACCATATTTAAACGTCTCTTGGCACAAGCAAGTTGGTGTGTTGTGGGATGAGCTGTCTGAGTAAAGCCCTTTACGTGCACACAGCCACTGAGTGACCTCTCCCTAGTGTGACTGCATTTGAGATCAAGGAGATCATTTCTGTTGATGAAACTCTGCTTACAGTCATAACATGATCAGCTGGTGTGTTGTGAGATAGGATGGAGAAAATAAATCACATGGAACAGGTATATGAACAGGGGAGGCAATTGCCTAGTGGTATTATAAATGGACTATTAATCCAGAAACTCAGCTCATGTTCTGGGGACCTGGGTTTGAATCCCGCTGTGGCAGATTGTGAAATTTGAACTGAAAAAAGAAACTGGAATTAAGAATCTACTGATGACCATGAAACCGAAGTAGATTGTTCCATTTGTTTCACTAATGTCGTTCAAGGAACAAAATCTGCCGTTCTCACCTAGTCTGACCTACGTGTGACTCCAGACCCGCTGCAATGTGGTTGACTCTCAACTGCCCTCAGAAATGGCCTAGCAAGCCACTACAGTTGTACCAATCGCTACAAAGTCTCAACAGAGAAATGAAATTGGACGGACTACCTGGCTTCGACCGAGGCACTGGAAAAGACAATGACAGAAACAACCCTGTCTACCCTGCAAAGTTCTCCTGACTAACATCTGGGGCTTAGTGCCAAAATTGGGAGAGCTAAATCACAGACTGGTCAAGCAACAACCTGACATACTCCTACCCGTACAATCATACCTTACAGACAATTTCCCAGGTACCACCATCACCATCCAGGGATATGTCCTGTCCCATCAGCAGGATAGACCCAGCAGAGGTGGTGGCTTGGTGGTATAGAGTCAGCAGGGATTTGCCCCGGGAGTCCTTAACATTGACTCTGGGTCCCATGAAACCTCATGGCTTTAGTTGAAAACTGGTTAAGGAAACCTCTTGCTGATTACTACATACCGTCCTCCCTCAGCTGATGAACAATATTCCTCCATGTTGACCAACACTTGGATGAAGCACTGAGGATGGCAAGGGCACAAAATGTACTCTGGGTGGGGGATTTCAATGTCCACCACCAAGAGTGGCTCAGCAGCAGTACTACTGCTCAAGCTTTTTGGGTCCTAAAGGACATAGCAACTAGACTGGGTCTGCGGCAAGTGGTGAGGGAACCAACAAGAGGGAAAAACATACATGGCCTTATCCTTACCAATCTGCCAGCTGCAGCTGCATCTGTCTATGACAATATTGGTAAGTGTGACCACTGCACAGTTCTTGTGGAGACAAGGCCCAATCTCACATTGAAAATAGCCTCCATTGTGTTGTGTGGCACTATCACCATCCAGGACAAAGTAGCCCGTTTGACTGGCATTACATCCACAAGCATCCACTCCCTCCACCACCGACGCTCAGTAGCAGCAGTGTGTACTATCTATAAGATGTACTACAGAAATTCACCAAAGATCTTCAAACAGGACCTTCCAAACCCAACAACCTCTTCCATCTGGAAGGACAAGTACAACAGATACATGGGAACACCGCCACCTGCAAGTTCCCCTCCAAGCCACTCATCATCGTGGCTTGGAAATGTATCACCGTTCCTTCACTGTTGCTGAGTCAAAATCCTGGAATCCCCTTGCTAAGTGCATTGTGGGTCTACCTACAGCAGGTGGACTGCAGTGGTTCAAGAAGGCAGTTCACCACCACCTTCTCAAGGGCAACTAGGAATGGGCAATAAATGCTGGCTGGCCAACATCATCCACATCCAATGAGTGAATAAAAAAAGGCATCTCTCCAGTCTTATTATGTTGAGATATTTTGAGTTTAGATGGAAAAATGAACCCTTCCCCATGTTCTCTGTTGTGCCGTTGTCCTTCTGTCTTGATGATCAGTTGAAGTTGAGACCACTCATGGAGCAGGTTTCTCTGGACTGTGAACAATGCAATGTGTTCCAGAAGCTCCGTTGTTTTAATGACGATGGGCCAGATTCTCCCCTATTCAAAACTCACCCACTTGCACAGTGTTAAAACCAGACCCAATATCTTCATAGATGAAATGCATAGCTGTTCCTCATGTTTAACTTGTTTTGGATGGGAATCTGGGTGAGAAGGCAAGTGTGCAAAGCAAAGCAAGTATGAAGCCTGCCAGATACCATTGGTTTAAGGCAAGGACTATTTTAACTTCAAGGTCTTCCTTCAGTTCACCACTCAGCTGTATGATTGAAATGGACAGAAAGAATGTGCTAGCTGGTGATGAGCAAGTCAAAATCATGGGGAGACAGAGGCAACTCTAGCAAAGGGGGGATAAGTATTAAAGTGAAGGGAAGGAGCAAATGAACGTGTTTTGCATGTGAGGAGTGAACCTGGCATTGCAAAAACCCAAATATCCCTTCTGGGCATAAAAAATTTCAACAAAGTTCAGGCTTCACCTTCTCTCAGATCAAGTTGTTAACGTGTGACTTGGAAGAGTGGGGAGGTGTTGGTGGTATTGAAAGGTATATCACAGGAGCCTCAAGCCACAGGTCAGCTCAATCGACTGAAGGAAAAGGAAAGGAAAGAGACTTGAGCAAAAATTGAATCTTGTTTTTCACAGCAGCTTTAACTGCACACCTTCCTCTTCGTACACCTGGCTGACATACTGAAAATGCCTTGTTCGTCGATGCTATTGTTAGTATTGCTGATGTGCATGCAATGCACCTGGTGATCTCTTGATGATGAATTGATTTGAGGGCAATTAAAAATAGTTGAAATACACACTAAAGTATTTGCCAAACCATTTTTCCCTTCCAGCATTGCAGACAAATGCCCTGATCTGGACATTGTTAGACTATGGAGATTATCAATAAACTTAGTGTTTGGCCCAAATCCTTCTCCCCGTATATATAAGCAAAGTTGTAAACTTACAAAATCTCTGAATGCACGGAGTTCAGTATTATTTGTGGTAATAGCAAGTGAACTCGGGGTTAAAAATTCTACTCATGACTGATTCCATTCAAGTTTTTCTTTGTGTTACACAATCCTGTCTAAGCAGAATCCTTTTCTGTCTGATAATGGGTGGTGCCTCCCACTAAACAGATAAGTAAATTAATCTCTGAGGACTTCTCACTTCAGTGGCCTCTCTGTCCCTTCATTCACCTCAAGTAATTATATGGACCCATTCTTAGCTTTTACTTTCATGGTTCATTTCACCTGCTACACCTCAGATCATCTTAGGTGCCCATCTGTGAGCTTGCTGTCAGCTTTTTGCAGCTTACATTATTTTGATTGGTTCATAATTGGCAGAAGGAATTTACAATTGATAAGAAGGCAGTTGGTGATTACTAACCATCTCACAGTGCTCGAATTGAGTCAGCTTGCTTGACTCCTTTGTTTCTCTTAATAAATTCAGCCTTTACAAGCTTAAAACTGAATCTAAACCTATCACTTTTCAGGGCAGGGTTCCAGCAGGGCAAAACAAAAACCAAAAGAACTGCGGACGCTGGAAATCAGAAACAAAAACAGAAATTGCTCGAAATGTTCAACACATCTAGCAGCCTGTGTGGAGAGAAGTCATTTTGGGTTCTTTCACCTTTCCTCAGAACTGATGGTACCTAGGAAAAGGTTAGTTTTTGTGCAGAAGATACGGCGGGGTAAGGAGTAAACAATAGGTGGAGATGGAGCTGATAGAGAGAGAAGAGCAGTTGGATAGACAAAGGAGAGGATAAAGCTCAGCCTAGGAGAATGAATAGCTAGTAATGGGGACAATTAGTAACCATGGATGGTGTGTACTAGCAGACCATGTGAGAACAGGGCCTGGTGTGTAGGGGTTGGGGTAAGGAAATGGATGAAGGTACTTCATGGTCTAAAATTGTTGAACTCAATATTGAGTCCAGAAGGTTGTAGAGTTCCCAAGCAGAAAATGAAATACTGTTCTTCTAGTTTGCGCTGAGCTTCGCTAGAGCACTGCAGGAAGCCTGAGACAGAAATGTTGGCCAGGGAACATGGTGGTGTGTTGAAGTGGTAGGCAACTGAAGTTCAGGATCTTTTAGGCGGACAGAACGTAGGTGCTTTGCAAAGCGTTCACCCAGTCTACACTTCGTTTCCCCAATGTAGAGGAGACCACATTGTGAACTGTGAATTCAATAGATTACATTAAGTGAAGTGCAGGTAAATCTCTGCTTCCCATGGTAGGTGTGTTTGGGCTCTTGGATAACGAGGAGGAAGGAAGTAGACAGGCAGGTATTATACCTTCTGCAATTGCAGGGGAAAGTGCCATGGGGCTGTTGGGGGGACGTTGTGAATGAAGGAGGAGTGGACCAGGGTGTCCCAGATGGAACGGTCCTTGCGGAAGGCTGACGAGGGAAGGGAAGGGAAGGGAATATGTGTCTGGTAGTGGCATCCTCCGGAGGTGGCAAAAATGATGGCTAATGACCTTCTAGCTGTGGATGCTGATGGGATTGTATGTTAGGACAAGTGGGACCCGAATGCTGTTGTGGGAAGGAGGGAGTGGGTGAGGGTGGAAGTGTGGAAAATGGGTCGGATTCGGCTGTCAACTATGGTGCTGGGGAATCCTCGGTTGAGGAAGAAGATGGACATTTTGGAGGTGACGGAGATGGAGGAACTGGGAGAATGGAATAGAGTCTTTACAGAAAGCAGGGTGTGAAGATATATCAAAAACAGAAGTTGATGGAAAAGCTCAGCAGGTCTGGCAGCATCTGTAAAGAAAGAATCAGAGTTAATGTTTCGGGTCCGGTGACCCTTCCTCAGAACTCACCGGACCCAAAACCTTAACTCTGACTTTTTCTTCACAGATGCTGCCTGACTTGCAGAGCTTTTCCAGCAACTTCTGTTTTTTATTGTTCCTGATTTACAGCATCTGCAATTGTTTTGGTTTTTATTGTGAGGATGTACTGTCAGGTTACTGTTAGAGTCGGTTGGTTTGTAATGGAGTTGGTGGCCAGCCTATCCCTGGAAGGGATACAGAGGAAGGGAAAGGAAGAGTCAGAGATGGACCAGGTGAAGGTGACAGCAGGATGGAAATTGGAAGGGATTTTGATAAATGTTTCCAATTCTGGATGAGAGAGGGAAGCAGCACCAATGATATCATCGATATATCGGAGAAAGAGTTGTTTGTGGGGGCCAGAATAGGACTATAACAAGAAATGTTCCACATACTCCATGAAGAGACAGGCATAACTGGGGCCCATGCTAGTAGCCATGGCCACCCCTCTGAGCTGAAGAAAGTGAAAGGAGTTAAAAGAGAAGTTGTTGAGGGTGAGGACGAGCTCAGCCAAGCGGAGGAAGGTGATGGTGGGTGGGGATGGTTCAAGCCTTTGCTCCAGGAAGAAGCGGAGACCCCTAAGACCATCCTGGTGGGGGATGGATGTGTCAAGGGATTGCACATCCATGGTGAAGAGGACGTGGCTGGAGACTGCAAACTAGAAATTCTGAAACTGGCATAAAGCGTCAGAGGAATCATGGATGTAAGTGGGAAGGGACTAGACAAGAGGAGAAAAGGTAGAGTGAAGGTAGGAAGAGATGAGTTCTGTGGAGCAAGAGCAAGAAGAAACAATGGCTCAACCCGGACAGTCCTGTTTGTGGATTTTGGGAAGGAGGTAGAAGTGAACTGTGCAGGGTTGGGGGCTATGAATTTGAAGGCAGTGGGGGGGAGAGGGGGGAGATCACCAGACGAAATGAGGTTAGTGACCGTTGTGGACACAATGGCCTGATGTTCCATGGTGGTGTCATGGTCCAGTGGGAGATAGGAGGAGGTAGACAACTGGCGTTCAGCCTCTGCAATGTAGAGGTCAATCCACCAGACAACAACAGCACCACCCTTGTCAGCAGGCTTGATTACAAAGTAAGGGTTAGACCTGAGAGCACAGAGTGTAGTTCCAGCAGGACAAGCTTTCTGCCTGCCCTTCCAAAGCCATCTGAACTATGGTCTCATGAATGGTAGAGCAGACTCGATGGGCTGAATAGCCCATCTCTGCTCCTACATCCTACGGTCTTACTGCTGAGTCAGAGTTCATTCTTGATACACATTGCCACAAGTAGAAGTGTCCCTTTCCCCACTGCATTGACTGGCCAACAATCCTCAGCAGAGACCAAGACTCACAAACAAGAACGATTGTCTGTCTTTGATGAGGCAGAATCTTCTTTGCTCTGCTGAAGAACCAAAACTAGAGGCCATATTTTTAAGGTGAGAGGAGAAAGAGTTACAAAGAACCAGAGGGGCAACCTTTTTGCATGGAGGGTGGTTCGAATGTGGAATGAACTGCCTGAGGAAGTTGCAGATGCACGTACAGTTACAATATTTAAAAGACATTTGGACAGGGACATGAGTAGGAAAGGTTAAGAGGGAAATGGGCCAAACTCAGGCAAGTGGGACTAGTTTAGTTTGGGAAATGTGGTCAGCATAGATGAGTTGGAACAAAGGTTCTGTTTCTTTGCTGTATGACTCTATAACTTACTGGGCATTTTCAGTGCTCCCAGCTCTTAGCCTGACTTCTACATGTTGGCCCTACGAGACAGTGTCATGTGTTGTGTTTATAATCGACCCACTCACCCTGCCATGTGATGATGTGACTAGGACTGCTCAGTTACAGTCTCAGCAAGGCTCAGGGGAAGGAAATCTAGAGTGGGGAGATGAGGTAGCAGCCAGCCTTTCTCCAGCATTTTGTGTTTTTATCTCATCTCTCCCGACTCTGCCGTGTTTTGCTTTTATTTTAACTGTAGGCCCAACTACCCGCCCTCATTTTCTGATTTTTGGGCAGGCCCACAGATTTTTGGGCAGGCCTACAGTGAAGGTTCCAGTTGTAGTGTTACTACAATGTAGAAGCAGGCCATTCTGCCCATTGAGTCCACACTGACCCTCTGAAAATCATCCAAACCAGATCCAACCCCCTACCCTATCCCTGTAACCGTGCGTTTTGCTATGGCTAATCCACCGACTCCATAGACTTTCAGTTAGGCTGCAAATTCCTTTTACTGATGTTACTTACTTATTTTTCCATATGATGTGTGCATTACTGGTAAGGCCATTTGTTGCCCATCCATTGAATTGAGTGGCATTGGACATTTAAGAATAAACAACATTATTGAGGGCCTGGAGTTACCTGGAAGCCAAATCACATAAGGGACTGTTGATTTCCTTCCCCAAAAGGACATATCTAAAGCAAATGGGCTCATGTGACAAATGGTGATAATTGCCTGAGCACTCTTGCTGAGACTAGTCTTCAATTCCATATTTTATGAACAAATTTAAATTCTACCAGCTGCTATGGTGGGATTTGAACTCGTTCCCCTGCAGCATTAGCCTGGGCTTTTTGATTACTAGCATAGTGACATTACAAATTAAGTCATTGCCTCCCTGGGTTTCCTTCGGGTGCTCCAGTTTCCTCCCACAGTCCAAAGATGTGCAGGCTAGGTGGATTGGCCATGCTAAGTTGCCCGTAGTGTTCAGGGGTGTGTGAGTTATAGGGGGATGGGTCTGGGTGGGATGCTGCAAGGGTCGGTGTGGACTTGTTGGGCTGAAGGGCCTGTTTCCACACTGTAGGGATTCTATAATTCTATGATTCTCCCATTCACCCAGCTGGTCTATATCTGCAAATGAAATGAAGGTGTTAAGCTATTAGCCTTAAATTTTATAATTTGTGATTTTAAATTATATTAACCTGTAAACATTTATCTGATTGTTAAGATTTAATGGGGAAAATGTCCCATAATCATGCTCCACGGTTTCTGAAGCCACCCTAAAATGATAAGTTGCAAAGAGACCACCAAGGTGACCAATTTGCCTGATTGGAATAAAATAAACCCACAGCAGGTTTCACAGTACAGAAAATTAATTCTATTTATTGTAACACACTTAACTTTAACGTAAAGCAGAGAAATTAAAAGTTTCTAATTTACTACTCTACAACTTAAACCATACCCCTGCAAAAACTTCAAATATCATATACTCTCAATCACAAATAACTTTGACAAAAAAACAAATGGTTAGACAAAGATGGCTAGGAATATGGTCATGATCCCAGAGGATGTTATAATGGCATAAGTCAAAATCCAGTGTGAAATCTGACTTGATAAAACCAATAACATAAAATGTGATCAAACAGGGTGATCTTTCACTGAAACACATAATACAATGCTGTCTATTTGGCTTTAAGAATAAAATAGTTTATGTGTAAGAAATTAAAATCTTTAGCATAAAGAAAATTATGAAAAAAAAATTTTGAAACACTTAATGAAATACATTCCTATCAATCCCAAAACCACTCCTTTACAGTACTCACACGAGATAAAATTGCATTCTCTATCACATCTATAGAGCTTAATTTAACTGTAACTTCAATTTCCAATTTTGAGAATCTGATAGCTTCCTCCTATAAGCTTTCATATAACTGTTTTTTAGACTTCAAATAACTCTTTTGGGTCTGTAACCAAACACTTCTGGTCTGGAACTTTCAACTGAGCTGCTTACACTGATGTAACCTATTTCCTAACAATTTTAAACCATCTCCTTTTATCCAGAGCAACTGCTTTCCACATCCATCTGCAGCCCAGATGTCTTCACAAACAAAAACAAAAATGTTTTTTTCAAAAAGAAACACAATTTTCAGAACCGTCTTAACTGAAAGGCTAATGAACTACAATGTTTATTTTGCTCACCTGCGAACTCTCCCAATTTAACACTAAACAATTTCCGTTTAGCCTCCGAGAACCTTTCTCAGTTTATTTTTAAACAAGAAACCACCACGACTACAGAACTATTCACAAGTTAATCATTATACCCTTTCAGATGAAATGCATGTACCACTAGCCCAAATCCAAGCCTTAAAATAAATGCTATTTAAAATATAGACAATTTACACACCTTATATCACAATATGGACAGGGCAAACAAAATTCTGAAGATCACAAGTTCTGATTTCAAGACTGTGTTAAACTGTCTCACTTGGTTTTGTTTATTTCAGCAGTAATGACATGCTGCTGTCTGCTGCACAGTGATCATTCTTTGGTTCAATCATTGATCGTGTAGTCCTAGGAGTTTTATTGTTGCAACTCTTTCTCTTAAGTGATGAGAGAGAGAGAGAGAGCGAGAGAGAAAGAAAGAGAGGGGTGGTGGAGAAAAATGCTTTCAGTTTGAATGCTCCAAATATTTCTCAATCTGTTAATCTGGCCCCAACAGCTTTTTAACATTCTGAAGCTCAACCAGAGGGCTATCATTAGGCACAGTGTACTTAACACAAAAGACACTTGATGCCACTCAGTCTCATTGTCACCCTTATACTTTAGAAAGCAGCATTTTATTGTACAGCTCAAAAATATGCAGTACTTGATACTCAAGTTTGAAAACTCTCCAGGGATTTAGTTATATAGCAGTCCAATTCCATTTCCTATGTGGTTTCTTGCATAGAAACATAGAATTAGGAGCAGGCATAGGCCATTTAGCCTGTGAAATCTGCTCCACCATTCAATATGGTCATGGTTGATTGTCCTATTCACTACTTTGTTCCTGCCTTCTCCCCATGCCCGTTGATTCCTTTAGTCCTCCATCTTGATCTCATGAATAGTAGCTTCTAGCCTCTGACATCTTGGAATTTGGCTATTCATGCACGAAAATATTAAATCTTAATCGTGTTAATGAAATATTCCTTTGCCTGTTGTTTTACCAAACTAGATTAAGGCCTGTATTGCAGCAACACACAACATAATTTAATATAATTCATACCCATTTACCTTTGTTAATATTACAAAGCTGAATTGCAAAATAAAGTTGCTAAAAAGTGTTAGGTTCAATATTCTATAGTTTTAAAACAACTGAATACAGGCCCAGTCAAACCAATTTCTCTTGTTTCACTTGGTCCACATTTACTTAGATCATGTCAGAACTGATTCATAATGATCTATTCACTTTGAATCCAGAGCCTACAGTATTTGGTCGAACAAAGGTCGAACTTAATTTTGACCAAATTTGACTCCAGATTTACCATTTTTTTTTGGAAACTCCATTACACTTTTTGTGAAGAAATACTTCCTGACATGATGAGGACATTGTTAAGGCCGCTTTTGGAATACTGGGTGCAATTCTGGTCTCCCTGCTGCAGGAAGTACATTATGAAACTTGAACATAGAACATAGAACATAGAACATAGAACATTACAGCGCAGTACAGGCCCTTCGGCCCTCGATGTTGCACCGACCTGTGAAACCAATCTGAAGCCCATCTAACCTAAACTATTCCATTATCATCCATATGTTTATCCAATGACCATTTAAATGCCCTTAAAGTGGGCGAGTCTACTATTTTTGCAGGCAGGGCATTCCACGCCCTTACTACTCTCTGAGTAAAGAACCTACCTCTGACATCTGTCCTATATCTATCACTCCTCAATTTAAAGCTATGTCCCCTCATGCTAGCCATCACCATCCGAGGAAAAAGGCTCCCACTGTCCACCCTATCTAATCCTCTGATCATCTTGTGTGTCTCTATCAAGTCACCTCTTAACCTTCTTCTCTCTAACGAAAACAGCCTCAAGACCCTCAGCCTTTCCTCATAAGACCTTCCCTCCATACCAGGCAACATCCTGGTAAATCTCCTCTGCACCCTTTCCAATGCTTCCACATCCTTCCTATAATGCGGTGACCAGAACTGTACGCAATACTCCAAGTGCGGCCGCACCAGAGTTTTGTACAGCTGCAACATGACCTCATGGCTCCGAAACTCAATCCCTCTACCAATAAAACCTAACATACTGTACGCCTTCTTAACAACGCTATCAACCTGGGTGACAACTTTCAGTGATCTATGCACATGGACACCGAGATCTTTCTGCTCATCCACACTACCAAGAATCTTACCATTAGCCCAGTACTCTGTATTCCTGTTACTCCTTCCAAAGTGAATCACCTCACACTTTTCCACATTAAACTCCATTTGCCACCTCTCAGCCCAGCTCTGCAGCTTATCTATGTCCCTCTGTAACCTGCAACATCCTTCCGCACTATCCACAACTCCACCAACTTTGGTGTCATCTGCAAATTTACTAACCCATCCTTCTACGCCCTCATCCAGGTCATTTATAAAAATGACAAACAGCAGTGGCCCCAAAACAGATCCTTGAGGTACACCACTAGTAACTAAACTCCAGGATGAACATTTCCCATCAACCACCACCCTCTGTCTTCTTACAGCTAGCCAATTTCTGATCCAAACCGCTAAATCACCCTCAATCCCATGCCTCCGTATTTTCTGCAATAGCCTACCATGGGGAACCTTATCAAACGCTTTACTGAAATCCAAATACACCACATCAACCGCTTTACCCTCATCCACCTGTTTGGTCACCTTCTCAAAGAACTCAATAAGGTTTGTGAGGCACGACCTATCCTTCACAAAACCGTGTTGACTATCCCTAATCAAATTATTCCTTTCTAGATGATTATAAATCCTATCTCTTATAATCCTTTCCAACACTTTACCCACAACCGAAGTAAGGCTCACTGGTCTATAATTACCAGGGTTGTCTCTACTCCCCTTCTTGAACAAGGGGACAACATTTGCTAGTCTCCAGTCTTCTGGCACTATTCCTGAAGACAATGACGACATAAAGATCAAAGCCAAAGGCTCTGCAATCTCCTCTCTAGCTTCCCAGAGAATCCTAGGATAAATCCCATCCGGCCCAGGGGACTTATCTATTTTCACACCTTCCAGAATTGCTAACACCTCCTCCTTATGAACCTCAATTCTGTCTAGTCTAATAGCCTGTATCTCAGTATTCTCCTCGACAACATTGTCTTTTTCCTGTGTGAATACTGACGAAAAATATTCATTTAGCACCTCTCCTATCTCTTCGGACTCCACGCACAACTTCCCACTACTGTCCTTGACCGGCCCCAATCTTATTCTAGTCATTCTTTTATTCCTGACATACCTATAGAAAGCTTTAGGGTTTTCCTTGATCCTACCTGCCAAAGACTTCTCATGTCCCCTCCTGGCTCTTCTTAGCTCTCTCTTTAGGTCCTTCCTGGCTAATTTGTAACTCTCAAGCACCCTAACTGAGCCTTCACACCTCATCTCTCCATAAGCCTCCTTCTTCCTCTTGACAAGAGATTCAACTTCTTTAGTAAACCACGGTTCCCTCGCTCAACCACTTCCTCCCTGCCTGACAGGTACATACTTCTCAAGGACACGCAGTAGCTGTTCCTTGAACAAGCTCCACATTTCAATTGTGCCCAGCCCCTGCAGTTTCCTTCTCCATCCTATGCATCCTAAATCTTGCCTCATCGCCTCATAATTACCTTTCCCCCAGCTTTAACTCTTGCCCTGCGTTATATACCGATCCCTTTCCATCGCTAAAGTAAACGTAACTGAATTGTGGTCACTATCACCAAAGTGCTCACCTACCTCCAAATCTAACACCTGGCCTGGTTCATTACCCAGTACCAAATCCAATGTGGCCTCGCCTCTTGTTGGCCTATCTACATACTGTGTCAGGAAACCCTCCTGCACACATTGGACAAAAACTGACCCATCTGAAGTACTCGAACTATAGCGTTTCCAGTCAATATTTGGAAAGTTAAAGTCCCCCATAACAACTACCCTGTTACTTTCGCTTCTATCCAGAATCATCTTTGCAATCTTTTCCTCTACATCTCTGGAACTTTTCGGAGGCCTATAGAAAACTCCCAACAGGGTGACCTCTCCTTTCCTGGTTCTAACCTCAGCCCATACTACCTCAGTAGACGAGTTGTCATCAAATGTCCTTTCTGCCACCGTAATACTGTCCTTGACTAACAATGCCACACCTCCCCCTCTTTTACCACCTTCCCTGATCTTACTGAAACATCTAAACCCCGGAACCTGCAACAACCATTGCTGTCCCTGCTCTATCCATGTCTCCGAAATGGCCACAACATCGAAGTCCCAGGTACCAACCCATGCTGCAAGTTCACCCACCTTATTCCGGATGCTCCTGGCATTGAAGTAGACTCACTTCAAACCACCTTCCTGCCTGCCGGTACACTCCTGCGACCATGAAACCTTATTTATGACCTCACTGCTCTCAACCTCCTGTACACTGGAGCTACAATTCAGGTTCCCACCCCCCTGTTGAATTAGTTTAAACCCTCCCGAAGAGCATTAACAAATTTCGCCCCCAGGATATTGGTACCCCTCTGGTTCAGGTGTAGACCATCCCGTTTGTAGAGGTCCCACCTACCCCAGACTGAGCCCCAATTATCCAGATATCTGAATCCCTCCCTCCTGCACCATCCCTGTAGCAACGTGTTCAACTGCTCTCTCTCCCTATTCCTCACCTCGCTAGCACGTGGCACGGGTAACAAACCAGAGATAACAACTCTGTTTGTTCTAGCTCTAAGCTTCCACCCTAGCTCCTTGAATTTCTGCCTTACGTCCCCATCCCTTTTCCTAACTATGTCGTTGGTGCCTATGTGGACCACGACTTGGGGCTGCTCCCCCTCCCTCTTAAGGATCCCGAAAACACGATCCGAGACATCACGGACCCTGGCACCTGGGAGGCAACACACCAACCGCGAGTCTCTCTCGTTCCCACAGAATCTCCTATCTGTCCCCCTAACTATGGAGTCCCCAATGACTAATGCTCTCCTCCTCTCCCCCCTTCCCTTCTGAGCAACAGGGACAGACTCTGTGCCAGAGACCTGTACCCCATGGCTTACCTCTGGTAAGTCGTCCCCCCCAACAGTATCCAAAACGGTATACTTGTTTTTGAGGGGAATGGCCACAGGGGATCCCTGCACTGTCTGCCTGTTCCCTTTCCGTCCCCTGACTGTAACCCATCTACATTTTTCCTGTACCTGAGGTGTGACTACCTCCCCGTAACTCCTCTCAATTACCCCCTCAGCCTCCCGAATGATCCGAAGTTCATCCAGCTCCAGCTCCAGTTCCCTAACACGGTTTCCGAGGAGCTGGAGTTGGGTGCACTTCCCACACAGGGTTCCCGCAAAGGGTTCAGAAAAGATTTACAAGGATGTTGCCAGGGTTGGAGTGTTTGAGTTATAGGGAGAGGATGAATAGTTTGGGGCTATTTTCCGTGGAGCGTTGGAGGCTGAGGGGTGATCTTGTAGAAGTTTATAAAATCATGAGGAGCATGGATAGAGTGAATAGCCAAGGTTTTTTTCTCTGGGGTAGGGAAGTCCAAAACTATAGAGCATAGGTTTAAGGTGAGAAGGGAAAGGTTTAAAAGGGACCTAAGGGGCAACTTCTTCATGCAAAGCATGGTGTGTGTATGGAATGAGCTGCCAGAGGAGGCTGGTACAATTACAACATTTAAAAGGCATCTGGATGGGTATATGAATAGGAAGCGTTTACAAGGATAAGGATCAAATGCTGGAAAATAGGATATTAATTTAGGATATCTGGTTGGAATTGATGAGTTGGACCAAAAGGTCTGTTTCCATGATGTACAACTCAATAACTCTAAGACAGAAGGGTCCAGACCCGAAATGTCAGCTTTCCTGATCCTCTGATGCTGATTGGCCTGCTGTGTTCATCCAGCTCTACACCTTGTTATCTCAGATTCTCCAGCATCGGCAGTTCCCACTATCGCTGAATCAATGACTCTATAACTGGCTGCAGTATGGTTCTCTCTCCATTATTCTAAATCCCGCCAACAGAAGAAACAGGTTCACTATCCAGCTAAACAAATTGTCTAGGGGCCCTCTTGTGGCACAGTGGTATCATCCCTACCCCTAATTACCTTAGAGGTAGGCTTTGAGATGGGAGCAATCATTAGACAATTACAGACAGACCATTTGTAGGATTTACTAAGAGAGAGAGAAGCTAAAAGCAAGAGGACTTGATGGTTCACTGCACAGGAATGCAAGTAGGAGCTCATACTCGGATTGAAATTGTCACATTCATTAGGGTTGATTAGAAAAATTGATTAAATTTTTAAAAAAATGTCTAATCATCTTAAACAGTTTTCTGGGCTGAGGTACCTGATTCTCAAGGATATGAACAGAGGGACGTGCATGTTTTCTGCTTTAAAGACAATAAGTGATTGTCAGGAATTATTGTTGTTTTTCAAGGGTCCCAAAAATTTGAGGGACTGAGATGGTGGAGAGCAGGCACATCACCAACAGAATTCTGGAGAGAAAATTTCATTCCTCAGAATCATTTTCTTTATTCTTTCATGGCATGTGGACATTGCTGCCAGCATTTGTTGTCAATCCCCAATTACCTTTGAAATAAGTGGCTTGATAGGGCAGTTAAGAGTCAACCATTTTGTGTAGGCTTGGAATCATGTAACCAAACAGAGTAAGGTGGCACATTTTCTTCTCTGAGGCAGACTTGAGAACCAGATGAGTTTTTATAGGAATTGACGAGAGGTTCATGGCCACCATCACTGGCACTAGCTTTCAATTCCAGACATTTTTATTTAACCTATTTTTCCAAACCAACCTGTTCAGAGATGTTATTACACACCTCTGGATCAGGTAGGACTTGAACCTAGATCTCTTGGTCCAGGGGGAGGGACACTAACACTGCGCCACAAGAGAGCCCTGATCAATTCCAGACTTATTTATTGAATTTAAATTCTATTAAATGACATTGTGAGCTGAACCTATGTCCTCAGGCCTTTAGCCTGCACCTCTGAATTTGCCCTGGTTAACAGTGCAATATTACTACTAGAAGGGAAGGATGCAGATGGGCCTTGTCCCGTTTCCTCAGCTTTCATCCTGCCCTGCCAAATCAGTGTGGAGTGTCTGGGAGGGCGTTATAATCATTACACGCATGCAACTTGAGATCTAGCATGAGTTCCTTTAAGGCTCTTGTAAAGACTTTAGAGCCTTTCCAGAGGGAGTTAACTGACCCAGAGATCTTGTGGGGTAAATTAAACCATATGCCAGATTTTCTGAGCAGTGACAATTTCATACAGATTACGACTTTGTCCCTTTCTTTATAAAAAGAGAGACCTCTGCAGTTCCTACGACCTCTGCCTTTCTGAGTGGAGATTCCAGTCAGGGCTTCTTTAGAAATGTAAAGCCTTACTTTCATTCTTTTGAAGCATGAGAAGACAAACCATTGCTCCTTTACACAGCATTCTGAAATGTATATATCCAGACAATCACTTTGACAGCTGCTGTCAAATGATAAGATCATGAAGTATATGTGATGTTAGGGTGCCAGGAGGGTAGGGTTGCAGATGTCTAGAGGGCTAGGATGCCAGGTAAGTAGTGTGCCAGGTGGATAAGTTACCAGGCCACCAAGTAAGTTTGTACCTGCTGGCTAGGGTGCTAGATGAGTGCAGAGCAGAGGGAACGGGGGCAGGCTTGGGTCCAGAATAGCATTTTGTGCAGAGCAGGGGACAGAGGGTCTGGTCTGGTGGTGGGAAGAGGGGGTTTGGAAGTGGAACAAGTGAAAGATTGGTCATATCGTAGGTAGTGGCAGGTCAGTGTTTGGGAGATCTGTGTTGTCTGGGGGCAATGTAGTTAAGGGCGTGTGAGATAAGTGTAGAGACAGTTAAATGGTTACTCAGGAGCTACACAATGTAGTTAATAACCTTATGTAATAACTTTTCCTCAGTAATTATTTACTTGATTTCATTGGAATCCTCATTCTCCAATTTAAATGGATACATTTGGAGGGTAAAAGACATAGACGAATTTCCCAGTGGAAAATGAAATTTCCTTCAGAGCCTGCATCATGCACAACTCATGTCTATGCTGCAATAAAGACTGTCATGCTATGGGAACACCTGGGAAGATTATTTTGATATCCTCTTTATGTTCTTTGAAAGATGCTTAAAGTTAGCACCAGCTTTCCACCAGTATGTGGAGTTAAGCCACAGATCAGCAAAGATCTCATTGAATGATGGAACAGGCTCAAGAGGCTGAATAGCTTACTCCTGTTCCTAATTGGAATGTGTTATACGCATCATATCTAATATGAATCAGAATGTGAAAGGGGGTGAACAAGAAATTTTGCATGATAATACAAATTAATTGATAACGCTACAAATGCAAAGTTTATAAAATGGTTATCTTTTTGAACCATTATCTTTAATGTAGGAGGAAATTAATAACATGTGATCTGATGTCTTCCTTGACAGCAGGGTTAGGGTGACGTGGATGTTAATCGATTAAATAGAAGACCAAATTATTTTATTGGGCAGTCAGCGGAGGATGTCCATATCTATAGACAATAGCAAATGCATACATATATTCAATCATTATGTTGCTGGCCTTCAAAGTCTAGGAAGGTTTTGAAAACGTCTGGTTGCTCACAGTCATGCTTTAATCTGCTTATTTGATTCGAAGATAGAATATTGTTCGGTTTTAATACCGAGCAGGTTCCCTACTTGAATGCAAGCCACATTGATTCGTGTTACCTTAGAGGTAGGCTTTGAGAAGGGAGCAATCATTTAACAATTTCAGGCAGACCATTTGTAGAATTTCCTAAGAGAGAGAGAAGCTAAAAGCAAGAGGACTTGATGGTTCATTGCACAGGAATGCAAGTAAGAACTCATACTTGGATTGAAATTGTCACATTCATTAAAGTGAGACTGGAAGATTTGCCCAGGTGGGCCAGAGGGAGAAACCCCAAAGAAAAACCTCATCATGAAAGATAGATCTGGGGTTAAAAGTTACCAGCATGGGAATGGAAAAGAATGAAAGTAAACCCTTTGCAGTTAAGAATCGTTTTAAACTCATTCTGGATAAATTGAATGTGTATTGAAGGGACAGTGTAAAGCATTATTATAAAGTGGAATTTGTGGCTGTATTATAACGGGAAAGAACTATTTGCCAGTTTAAAGTATAAGCAGGCCTAAACAAATTGTGTTTAGTCTGTTGCTCTGTTTGCTTGTTACAAAATAAAATGCCTAAGACTTGAAATCTTCTTGTCATTCTTTCAGCAATTGACTGCAAGCTTGAATTTCAGTTTAAAATTAATGTTCTCTACAGGAATTGTAAAAGTGAGCTAGAGAAACACTTCGAGCTAAATGTTACAAATATTTGCAGCTATTCATTGTTTTTCTATTAAAATTTCACAAAAGAATGACAATGGTTTCTTCCAGCCTGTGGATGCCAATGGTGTCACCATCTTTGTATCATGTATCATTTTGTTCTACAGCTACAATTTGAAGAACATTTATAAACCTATAGAGGATGCAAGCAGCCAAGTGGTAGCTCTGCACAGTAATCAGTTGAACTCAATTACTGAATTAATTGTACTTATTCCAAACTGAGCACACATTCCATATGGGAACCCATCATTTTGTCAACAGCTGCCATGTTCTATTAACACTTGCAGTTAAAACACAAAGTGGTCAGAATGTGAATTTGTCCAGAAGTTTTGGCTTTTATTATTATCTTTCAAATGTATAAAGTTCTCTTCTTGTCCATGCATAATTTATATTTGTAAGAGTCTCCTGGTCAATAGTTAAAAATCTACCTAGGTTTTGTAGCTGATCGTCATTATTGTTGTGTGTAGTGCCTTTTGATAAATTCCTGCATGCAGTGCAATGCTCAAAGAAAGGAGTGAGAAACATAAATTTTCATCTTTCTACCATACCACTTAGAGATTGGAATTCACAATCAAAATGAAACACTGCTCTTCGGCCACAGTTAGCTGCTGTTTTCTCAGAAATAAGCAACCCCCTTAGTTATGCTTTAAAAATTGCAAACTTTTGTTAAATTAAATTCTAGTTTCTGTTTATGCACTTACTCCGCTTGTTTAAGCCTTCCTATACATCGTGAAACATGCCACATTGTCAGCTGTGCCTACAATTTGGTATAATTTGCAAATTTCAATACCCTATTACTGATTCTTGAGCCCAAATTATTTCTGTACTTGGTAAAGAACAGTGGTCCCAGCCCAGTGTGACCAGCAAGCGTGTGCCATCGCTGGGAGTCGAGCTAAATGTGGGAGATTAGGTAAGTGGGGAGGGAGGCATTGCTGTGTCTTGTTCCAGCCATTTTTGCAAGGAGCTGCTTTGTGGTCGAGGTGCTGCTAGTTCGATCTAAGTGTGGGCCTACGTGAATACCAGGCTTTGTTGAGGAGGGTGAGCAGCAACAAGGCAAGGGTGACAACATTTTTTTTCCCCTAAGTCTGGTAGTTATTAAAGGAGCTGAGATGGCAATCAGTGGAGTGGTATGCTCCACCCGTCAGATGTGGGAGATCAAGGAACAGTCAACTGTCCCTGCTGACTGGGTCTCGCTGCAGCTGCTCTTAGACCGCGTGGATTGGTTGGAGCAGCAGTTGGATGCACTGAGGAGCATACGGGAGACAGAGAGCGTCATAGATCGTAGCTTCAGGGAGGTGGTCATACCATAGGTACAGTCAGGTAGGTAGGTGACTGCCAGGAGAGTTGGCAGGTAGGGCAGCAGTCTTCTGTGGCTATCTCCCTCTCAAACAAGTATACCTTTTTGAATACTATTGGAGGGAATAGCCTCTCAAGGGGAAATAGCAGCAGCAGACAGGTCGTTGGCACCACGACTTGCATCTGCTCTAAAGCAGGGTAGGGCAAAGTCCAAACAAGCAATTGCGATGGGGGACTCTCTAGTCAGGGGCACAGGCAGGTGTTTCTGTGGCAGCAAATTCTCAAAGGAGAGTGTGAGCAGCCGGAGGTCATTGTACACATGTGTAGCAATGACATAGCTAGAAAAACAGATGAAGTTCTGCAAAGTGAATATCAGGAATTAGGCTGGAGGTAAAAAAGCAGGAGCTCAAGGGTAGTAATTTTTGGATTACTCCCGATGCCACATGGTAGTGAGAGTAGGAATAGGAGGATAGGATGATGAATGTGTGGCTGGGGAGTTGGAGCAGGGAACAGATTTTTGGGTCATTGGGATCTCTCCTGGAGCAGAAGTGGCCTGTACAAGAGGAATGCAGGGGGCCAATATGCTGGTGGCGAGATTTGCTAGAGCTACGTAGGAGGGTTGAAACTAGTATAGCGGGGGTTGTGATCCTAAGCAGCAGTGAGACGAGAGAATTTTGAGGCCGGTACCTCATTTAAAGAGAACAAGTTAAATAGACAAGGCTGGCAAAATCATGACAGAGGATGAGGTGAGACTGATGAATTAAAATACATTTATTTCAATGCAAAAGGCCTGACAGGAAAGGCAGATGAACTCAGTGCATGGATGGAAACATGGGACTGGGATATCATAACTATTACAGAAACATGGCTGAGGGAGGGACAGGATTAGCAGCTCAATGTTCCAGGGTATAGATGCTGTAGGAAGAATAGAAGGGGAGGCAAGCGAGGAGGGGGAGTGGCAATTTTGATTAGGGAAAGTATCATGGTAGCACTTAGAGATGATAGGCCTGGTCTACAAGTTTAAAGTTTCAAATTGGGGCAAGGCTATTTTTGATTATATTAGACAGGAACTCTCAAAAATTGATTGGGAATGTTGTTGACAGGCAAAGGGACATCTGGCAAGTGGGAGACTTTCAAAAGCAAGATAACAAGAGTTCAGAGATAGCATGATCTTGTTGGTGTGAAGAGCAAGGCGGGCAGGAGTAGGGAACACTGGATGACGAGAGATATTGAAGCTCTGGTCAAAAAAAAAAGGAGGCATATGTCAGGTATATGCAGCTGGGATCAAGTCAATCCCTTAAGTCATATTGGGGGTGCAGTAGTATGCTTAAGGGGGAAATCAGGAGGGCAAAAAGGGGACATGAGATAACTTCGGCAGATAAGGTTAATGAAAATGCAAAGAGATTCTACAAGCATATGAAGGCAAGAGTAACCAGGGAAACATTAGGGCCCTTAAAGATCAATGAGGCCATTGATGTGTGGAACCACAGGAGATGGGTGAGATCCTAAACAAATATTTTCCATCAATATTTACTTGAAGAAAGACATAGAAGCTAGGGAACTTGGTGGGATAAACAGTAATGTCTTGAAAAGAGTCCGCATTATAGAAGAGGAGGTGCTGGAGGTCTTAAAATGCGTAAAGGTAGATAAATCCCTGGGACCCGATCAGGTGTATCCCATGACATTGTGGGAAACTTGGGAAGAAATTGCTGGGCCCCCTTCAGAGATATTTGTATCATCGACAGCTATAGGTGAGGGGCCAGAAGACTGGAAGATGGCCAGTGTCATGCCATTATTTGAAGAAGGCTGCAAGGAAAAGCTAGGGAACTACAGACAGGTGAGCCCGACATGAATGGTTGGTAAGTTGTTGGAGGGAATTCTGAGAGATAGGATCTACATGTATTTGGAAAGGCAAGGATTGATTAGCATGGATTTGTGCACAGGAAATCATGTCTCACAAACTTCATTGAGTTTTTTGAAGAGGTGATCAAGAAATAGATGAAGGCAGAGTGGTAGACATTGTCTACATAGACTTTAGCAAGATTTTCAACAAGGTTCCGCATAGTAGACTGCTTAGTAAGGTTAGATTCCATGGGATGCAGAGAGAACTAGCTAATTGGATACAAAATTGACTTGATGGTAGGATACAGAGCGTAGTAGTAGAGAGTTGTTGCTTGGACTGAAGGTCTGTGACCAGTGGTGTGCCATAAGGTTCGGTGCTGGGTCCGCTGTTATTCATCACTTATATAGACGATTTGGATGAGAATACAAGAGGCATGGCTAGTAAGTTTGCAGATGACACCAAAATCGGTGGTAAGGTGGACGGTGAGGAAGCTTATCTAAGAGTATAATGGGATCTTGGTCAATCAGGCCAGTGGGAAGAGGAATGGCAGATGGTGTTTAATTTTGAAAAGTGTGAGATGTTGCATTTTGGTAAGGCAAACCAGGGCAGGGCTTATACAGTTAACACAGGGCCCTGAGAAGTTTTGTCAAACAGAGAGACCGAGAGGTGCAGGTACGTATTTCCTTGAAAGTGGTGTCACAGACAAACAGGGTGGTGAAGAAAGCATTTAGCATGCTTGCCTTCATCAGTCAGAGCATTGAATACAGGAGTTGGGATGATGATCGAGAGTAATCTGATGAATGGTAATTGGTCAAGTTTGATTTGTCCTACTTTTTGTTTAACAGACATACCTTGGAAATTGTCCACATTGTTGGGTAGATGCCAGTGTTGCAACAGCATTGGAAGAGCTTGGCTAGGGGAGCGCTGCGTTGTGGAGCACAAGTGTTCGGTACTGTTGCCAGAATGTTGACTGTCATCTTTGAAGTTTCTACTGCCTCCTATTGTTTCTTGATATCATGTGGAATAATAGAGTTGGCTGAAGACCGGCACCTGTGATACTAGAGACCACTGGATGAGGCAGAGATGCATCTTCCACATGGCTGTTCTGGCTGAAGATTCCTGAGAATGCTTCAACCTTACCTTTTGCACTGATGTGTTGAGCTCTACCATCATTGAGCTTCCAGCTCCTCTGGCCCTCCATCGTGGACACCAGTCACCAACATCTAAGGGCATGATCCCTGGGCAGCAATTGTATAGAACATAGCATGACACAGCACAGTAACAGGCCCTTCAGCCCATCATGTCTGTGCCAACCCTAATGCCATTATAAATTAATCCCATTTGCCTGCATTAGATTTGTATTCCTCTATCTTTTGCCTGTTCATGTGTCTGTCTAAATGCCTCCTAAATGTGGTTAATGAAATTGCTTCTACCAGTTCCCCTGGCAACATGTTCCAGGCATCTACCAACCTCTGTGTAAAATATTTCCTCACACACCTCCCTTAAACTTTTCCCTTTTCACCTTGAACTTATGGCTCCTGGTATTAAAAATTTCCACCCTGGAAAAAATATTCCAACTATCCAGTCTATCCGTGTCTCTCATAATTTTATATAGCTCTATCGAGTTGCCACCTCAGTCTCCAAGGCTGTAATGAAAACAATTCATGTTTGTCCAACCTCTCCAATTCAGGCAACATTTTGGTAAACCTCTTTTGCCCTCTCCAAAGCCTCGACATCCTTCCTATGATGTGATGACCAGAATGGCACAAAGTACTCCAGATGTGGCTGAACTAAATTCTTATACAGCTGCAACACGGCTTGTTAACACATGCTTGCCCTGACTGATGAAGGCAAGCATGTCATGTGCCTTCTTTACCACCTTATTCATTTGGATTGTCATTTTCAGGGAGCTGTAGACTTGGACCCCAAGGTCCCTCTGTATATCAATACTCCTAAGGGGCCTGCCATTAACTGTATACTTTCCTCTTGCATTTTGACCTCCCAGAATGTATCACTTCACACTTCTCTGGATTAAACTCCACCTGCTATTTCTCGGCCTATTTTTCCAACTGATCTATATCCTGCTGCATCCTTTGATTACCTTCCTCACTATTCACAAATAGTCCAATATTTGTGACATATGCAAACTTATTAATCAGACAACCTATATTTTCATCTCCCTCATTTATTTATATATGTTACATACAATAGACGTCCCAGCACTGGTCCTTGTGGAACACCACTAGTCACAGACCTCTAATCAGCAAAAACACATCTGCACAACTACCCTCTGTCCACTATGACCCAAGCCATTTTTATCCAATTTGCAAACTTATGGATCCCATGCAACCTAATCTTCTGGACCAGCCTATCATGAGGGACCTTGTCAAATGGTAAAGTCCACATAGACAAATCCAGTGTCCTACCCTCATCAATCATCTTTGTCCCTTCCTCAAAAAACTGAACCAAGTTTATGAGACAAGACCACCCCAGCTTAAAGCCATGTTGACTATCCATAATAAGTTCATTCTTTACCAAATGTGAATAAATCCTGTCTCTAAGAATCTTCTTCATAATTTCCCTACCACTGAAGTAAGGCTCACTTGCCTATGATTTCCTGGATTATCACTGTTGTCTTTCTTAAACAAAGGAACAACATTGGCTTTTCTCCAGTCTTCTGGGTCTTTGCCTTTGACCAAAGAGGATACAAAGATCTCTGTCAAAGCCCCAACAATTTCCTCCCTTACCTCTTTCAGAATCCTGGGATAGATCCCATCAGGCCGTGGTGACATTTCGATCTTAATGTTTTCCATGACACCCAACATCTCCTCCTTCTTAATATTGAATATAGAATATCAACATACCCATCTCTAGTCTTGCCATCAACCATGTCCTTCTGTTTGGTGAATATTGATACAAAGTACTTATTAAGGATCTCATCCACATTCTCTGGCTACACACATAAAAGGGAATATGAAGTGTCCATTGCCCTTGAATGGACATTCCCTTTCCATACTTACCGTCTTATTCCAAATATATGTTCAAAAAGCCTTAGGATTTTCCTTTATCCTTCTTGTCAAAGACACTTCATGACTCCTTTTAGCCATTCTAATTTCTTGCTTAAGTTAATTTCTGCTTCCTTTATTCTCCTCAAGATCTTGTTTGATTTCAGTCTTCTAACCCTAACATATGCTTCTTTTTTTTCTTTTTGCCCTTACCATGTTTATCTTTCATCCTCACAGGAACATGCTGGTCCTAAGCTCTGATCAACTGGCCTTTAAAAGATTCCCACACATCAGATGTGGATTTACCTCCAATCTAATTTCTCTAGTTCCTGCCTAATACCGTTGTGATTAGCCTTCCCCATTTCGCACTTTCACCCAAGGCCCAGTCTTACCCTTATCCATAACTATCTTAAAACTTATGGAATTATGATCACTGTTCACAAAATGTTCTCCCACTGAAAATTCAATGACCTGGCCAGGCTCATTTTCCAATACAAGATCTAGTACAGCCTCTTCTCTAGTTGGACTGTCTACATATTGTCTCAAGAACCCCTTCTGAGGTTGACCTATCTAAGTCATGGCACTAAGGGATTCTCAGCCAATGTTGGGCAAGTTAAAATCACTCACTACAACAACCCTATTGTTTTCTTTATTTCCCTGATCTGCTTGCATTGTTCCTCTGTCTTCTGCTGGCTATTCCCCATCACAGTGATTGCGCTTTTCTTATTCCTGAACTCTCCACTTATCTCCTCACTGGAAGAACCCTCCAAGATGTCCTCTGTCAGTGCAGCTGCGACAAATCCCTTTATTACTAAAGCAACTCCCCCATCCATTTTACATTTGTCTCTGTCTGGTCTAAAACATGTAAACCCTGGAACACTGAACTGGCAGTCCTGCCCTTCTCTCAGCCAAGTTTCTACGATGGCTACAACATGTACAAATCTAGCTCTAAGCTCATCTACTTTACCTGTTATACTCCTTGCATTAATGTAAATACACCTCAGATGGTCAGCCCACCGTGTTTATTAACCTGGCCCTGTCTGTTCTCCCTATTAGAAATACTCACCCTTTCCACAGGAATTGGAAACGGACATTACCAGCTTCTCTGCACCCTCATGGCATATCTCCAATCCATTTACAATATGGTTCTAAAACAAAAACTGAACTGGACCCGAAATGTTAACTCTGATCTTCTCTTCACAGATACTGCCAGACCTGCTGAGCTTTTCTAGCAACTTCTGTTTTTGTTCCTGATTTACAGCATCCACAGTTCCTTTGGTTTTTACACAATATGGTTCTGCCCTTCTGCACTTGGAACACACCAACATCTTTCATTGCCATACTGCTGCTGGACACGTTGTGCACTCATTGATTGGACTAGGGTGCTTGCTGTTCTCACACTCTCTCACTCACTTGGCACCTACTTCAATGCATTGCACATACTCCAATGTCCATATTAAACTCTCACTGACCTCTTTTAAAGAAACCATCTCAGGTAATGAATTTGAAAGAGACATTTTTCTTCATAATCCTTCAAAGCTTAAGTCCTCTAAGCAATATTAAATATAAAGCATCTTTGTAACATTATTGTCAGTATATAATTGCAATAAAAATAAGGGACTTCCAGGGAACAATAACCTGTCCCTCCAAATATTTTGTGCATTGGTGCACTAAGCGAAATGTGACACATATTCCCATTAACCAGCAGTGTGTTTCTGTTTCTCATGCTCACAATGGCATCTCTGTTACATTACCAGATACAGAAATATGGGCTTGGTCAAAAATAGTCCTAACAATTTTCAAAAGCAATCTATGATTTTAATAAAGAAACTTTTAACCAATGATATTTTCAAAATCTGAAAAAATAAAAAAAAGAGATAAAATATAATCAATAGCTCCGTTAATGGCCCAATGAGTTCAAACAGGTCTATCCAGTAATCTCCACTGGAGGTGTACCTATGCAGATATTTAGTGATGAGAATATTAAACGAAGTTGTGAGCCTCTCCCTGGATAAATCAATTGTCTAAATTAACGTCCTTGTCTTTTATTGCTTTTCACCCTCAGTCAGAGTCTAAAAGCTCACAGTACTCACTGAAAGCTCCTATCTTGCCTTGCTGTTCAGTGCAGACACAAAACCCTGCAGGTTGTCATGCTTGCCAGCAGTCATCAGTCACAGTGCTATGCCAATCTCACACCTGAACGATGTGCCAGGATCTTAGTGCGGATAGCATGCTGTGCATCAACCAAATAGCTCCGTCACAAAGTCTAAGGGGAGCAACCCTCAGTGAAGTCAATGGAGACCCTTCAGTCAGGGTTCATGGCACAGTAAATCAAGGGCAGCTACACATGTCTGTCCAGGAGATTGGGCATGGGAAGGCTCCTGTCTGGGGCAGTCATGGTCAGGATTCTGTCTTTGTAATGGGTGAACAGACGAAAATAAGTCACCCCACCAGCTATCTTGGCTGTTTTTGCCCTATTGTCAACCTTTTACTCCAGGATTGAGACAAAACAGGGACTGTTGAGGTGAAAGCGGTTAGCTCAGCTATTAGTGCTAGTGCAGGCAGGGAAATGTGGCACAGTTTCCCAGGTGAGGGAGTTAGCAGAACAGAGGGATGCAGATTAGTCGTGTGAAAGGGTTTAGGTGAGTAATGAAATATATTGCCAGCAGTGGAGGGAATGGTAGACCGTGAACCATGGTGGAAGTGTGTACAGTAGAACAGATAGAGCCAGTGGGAGGTAGCAGACTGAGGGTTGTGGCACTTACCCTCATGGAACTGAGAAGGTCATTTACATTCTTGTAGCATTTCTGGGCATTTCTTTGGACCATGGTTTCTGCAGTAGGTGGCACCTCCAGACCAGGCTTGCAACATCGGGCGCCTGGTCTCTTCTGCTGGTCCTGAGGGAAGAAGATGGTCCTCTTCTGCATCACCCCACCCAGCCAGACCTCCAGGTTCCTGTCTGCAAAGCAGGTACTAGTCCCCTTCGCCTGTCACATCAGGAACAATTCACCTGGACCATGCAGGAAAACTGTGGGCTGACAGGATCTAACCTGGTGGTGCATGGCTGAGCTTTAAAATGGGACTGGTGCCGAAATCTCTGGAAGACAAGTACTCTTGCCTGTGACAAGTGGACAATATGTCCAGCAGGACATGATTGGGCTGTGATCCATAGTGATGAAGCGAGCTTGAGAAGATAGTGTGTGAAATCTCACTTGGCCTCATGGAAAGAGAGCCTTTGTGAAAATTGACGCAGCTGAATTCCAGTAAAATTCAGTCCAGTAATCCCCTTATTTGTTGGGTTTGATACCACTATTGCGATTACCTTTCTAGTGTGCTTGAATATTGGCGGATACAATCCATTTGGATCTCTGCTTATGCGTAGTAACGTCATTCGTTTTTTTTTCTGTTGTAATTTCCTTCTGCTTTGATTGTCATTTTATTAGCCCCTTCAGCAGGAATTGATGCATTATCTATTCAAAATAATCTTTCTCCAACATCAACTCAATATAGTATGAGTTTATCTTGTTTATCCCGTGTGATGTTATACCTTTGTTAATTCTGTTTTTGCTCCTTACATGCCTACAGTATATTAACTCTTGTTTTAGACTTTAACATCTTCATTTAATCATGTGCACTTTGCCTTCTCACTTACATTTTAAACTGTTCTCCTGAACTCATTGACCTGGATTTCATGTTGGCGATAATGGACCTGACCCCTATCTGAAAAACATTGGCACATGCAGACCATACACATTGGCATTCAGATGGCACAAGGCTTGAGGTGGGACTTCTCCTCTCAGTAACAGGAAGTCCCACCTCAAACAGAAATCAGCAGCTGTTCAGACACACAGTGCCCCCTGGATCAGTGGTCACTGCTGGTAATGCGGCAAGGCCTACAGAAAGACATGCTGTGATGTGGCAAGGACTAGAGGTAAGCCTACGGTTCTCAACTGAGTCTGACTGGCAGACCTGAGTAAGGGTGGGTAAGAGGGACAGGTGGCCATTCGCAGACAGGTTGGGGGAGAAGAACAGTGAAGAGTGGGTGAGATTGGTCATTAGAAAGGTCCTCTAATATGCCCGGTGTGGCCTGTTGATGAGGTAGCCTCTCTTTCGCCTATCACCAAACAGTGCAGTGAAAGCTATCAGTCTGAATGCTGAGCAAGTGCCTGTCCCATTGTTGATTTAATTTCTGGTGGCAGTGCAATGAAACCCTTCCGTGGTGTTAATTAACCATTTAAGGGTTTCAGGTGGCTTATGGAAGGGTGGTCTGCCCACAGCCTCCCCACTGCTCGTAAAATACAGTGGGACAGGCTGTGTTGGCAGTGAGTATGGCAACCTTGGGGAAGGTGGGGGTATAAAAATTCAATCCCTTATGCTCCCATTCCTCATCATTTTTTCCCTTGTTTACATACTCAGTCTTTCTCATTCAGTTCAGTTTGATTCTTTATTTATTCAGGTCATTGGTCTCATCTATGGCTAGCTTTTTCTTATCATAGCTTCATACTGTTGCATCTTGGCACAGTCTCCAACTCCCATAATAAAACCTAGAATTTCATTTATTTTTTTTTTAACAGCCATGTTAATGTGAAATGCTGCCTTAAACGTAGTGTAAATTTGCACCTTCAAAATCTTTGGCAGTCTCACAGTGTCTGGCCAGTATCCACAGTATCCAGCTAGAGTATTGTGCACATTTCTGGAATCCACATTACGGGTGGGATGTGGTTGCACTGGAGAGGGTGTAGGGGAGATTTGCTGGGATGGATTGTCCAGGCAGGAGAGTTTTAGTTATGAAGAGAAATTGGGGATAGACTGGGGTTGTTTTCCTTGGAGCAGAGGAGATTGAGAATGACCATGATTGAGATGTATAAAATTATGGGGGGCAATAAATAAGGTAGATCAGAAGAAATGTTTCCTCTTGGAGGAAGGATCAATGATGAGGGGAGTAGAATTAGGGTAAGGAGCAGGATGTTTAAAGGGGATGTGAGGAATTTTTTTTAACCTAGAGAGTGGTGGGAATCTGGAACTCACTGCCTGTAAGGGTGGCAGAGGCAGAAATCCTCTTGACACTTAAGAAATATTCAGATGTACCCTAATGATGCTAAGGCATACATGGCTATGGGCCAAGTGTTGGAAAATGGGATTTGAATAGATAGTTGGATGTTTTTGACTGACACAGAGTTAATGGGCTGAAAGGCCTTTTCTGTATTGTTGACCTCTATGACTCTTTTTGCAGTTATTTTCTTTATGAGAATCCACCACCTTTACATTATGAACTTTGACATGAATGCAGTCACATGGACAATGAAAGCACATGTCATGTTTCTGAAAGGTTTTGAGGTATGGCTGCCCTATCACATGTATTTTCCAGCTCTTGCTCTGTAGCACCAAGCATTGCAAATTATGAGCAGCATTTATTGCAGGGTTGGGGGGGGGCAGCAGTGTATTGTTGGCTCTCTGACGAGCCAGTGGAAGTCCTGCATTACCGTGTGTTGACAAGTCACCCTAGATTAAGTGCCTCTCAATGGGTTGAAGTGGATAGGAGTGTGCATTCCCTGGGATTAAGGGTGCCTAGGCATAAACCTCACCAACTGTGAGTTCCCAGACAATCAGAGATCAGTAGCTGTGCATTACAGGCAGCCTTGTCAATTAATGAGGTCACACAGTAAGGCAGCTTGCCTTGCTGGTTATCAATCCTCAGTCAAGGAACCATGGTGCTACATCACTCTCACACTCTGTATGCCAGCAGCTCACACAGTCAACATTCTACACATGCAGTGAGCATGTCTCGAAATCTTAGGGGAGTGGTCCTCACTGAAGTCCGGGAAGGCACCATCAGTGAAGGGGTCTCAGTATACTAGAGTAAGGGAATTGGCAATGGACAATTCAGGGTGTTCTTGGTCAGTGGGTCCACAGGTCAGGGGTCCATGCCTCTGCAGCCTGGGGGGTGGGGTGTTACAGTCAGTCCTGTGGCTCCCCAGCAGGCAGTCCAGTTGGGAGGAGATGGCGTAACACAGTGTGGAGCTGGAAGAACACAGCAGGCCAGGCAGCATCAGAGGAGCAGGAAAGCTGACATTTCGGGTCGGGACCCATTTTTCTGAAGAAGGGTCCTGACCTGAAACATCAGCTTCCCTGTTCCTCTGATGCTGCTTGGCCTGCTGTGTTCCTCCAGCTCCACACTGTGTTATCACAGACCCCAGCATTGGCAGTTCTTACTACCTCTGGAGGAGATGGCATGGAGTGAATGTGGCCAGGGAGATATACAGCCACCTGTCAGGGGTCTTGGCCCTTCTCACTCAGAGGTGTCTGGTCAGATCGCTAAGGGAGTGGGCTACAGTCAGTCTGTAGGGTCTGTCACACAAACTAAGGAGAAAGACATTGGGGGTTGGGCCAAGTGTCTGCCTTTGTGGGAAGGAAACTGGGCAAGCCATTCTTGTGGAAAAGTGCAACAGTATCTGCAATGGGGGATTTGTTAAAGCACAGATGGGAACATGCAGAAGGACTATTCATCCAGGGTCAGAAGCACCCTGGCCTCATGTAGGGGACAGTGTTTGACCACACCATTATGTTCCCTCATATGGGAGGACCCAATGGAAAAGATGAGCAGATACAGGCTATTGTCACTAGGTTAGTTGGAGGTTTGGGGAGGAGTGTAGTCTATGGGGTTCAGGGGAAGAATTACAAAGAAAGGGATTTGGATATTTGGAAGCTCACTGACATGTTGAGGTAGAGGCTGACGAACGCTTACTGTCTCCTTCCATCACGCTGGAAATCAAAAGTGTGCAACGGGGGAGAAAATGGGCAAGTGACTCAACCTGTGAGGGGGGGTTGCTGCAGGAACTGGGTGGCAAGCTCTGACCAGTCTGCCAGGGTCTGGTGGCCTGGCCCGCTCTGATAAACCTCTCGGAAGAGGACTCCTCTGCACTACCCCTTCCACTAGAAACTCCAGGACTCTGTAAGAGAACAGTAATGCCATCTTCCTTTTCTCCAACATCTTCAGATTCTGTCCTTAATCAAGCAGACCGGTGTCAGAATATCAGTGCTCCTCTGCCTCCATTGCAGGCTTTTTGAATATAGAGTGTGAGAATCTCCTTTGCGTCCTCTTCTGCATGATCACTCGTTGTTGTAATGTAATGACCAGAACTGCACACATTACAGCACTGTTATTGGATTAAAATCCTGGACTGCCCTTCCAATCGCACTATGGTGAATAAACGTATATCCCAAAGACTGCAGCATTTCAAGAAGGCAGCTCACCACCACCTCCTTCAGGACTGTTATGGATGGGTAATAAATGCTGGCCCAGCCAGCAATGCCCACATCCCATGAATGATGAAATATTTACTTGAGCTATGGTTTAACTAGCGTTCACTTACAAAGATACAAACAGTTGATAGAGGAAAAGGAATGCGCTATTTAGCCCCTTGAACCTGCTCCACCATTAAATAAGATCATTACTGGCCTAATTGTACCTTCAAATTGACATTCCTATAACCTTTCATCCACAAGCTTTCCAAGAATCTATCTATGTCTGTGTTAAAAATATTCAACGACTCTGCTTCCACCACCTTTTCAGGCAGGGTTCCAATGACTCACAAACGTCTGATAGAGAAAATGAATGATTCATCTCTGTTTAAAAGGGCTATCCTTTACTTTTAAGCAGTGGCTCCCAATTGTTCATAGAATCCATACAGTGTGGAAGCAGGCCATTTGGTCTATTGAGTTCACACTGACCCTCTGAAGAGCCCAGAACCATACCTCCCTACCCTATCCCTATAACCTCTCCATTTCCTAAGGCTAATCCACCTAGCCTGCACATCCCTGGACACTATGGGCAATTTAGCATGGCCAATCCACCTAACCTGCACATCTTTGGACTGTGGGAGGAAACTGGAGCCCCTGGAGGAAACCCACATGGATACTGAATGTGCAAACTCCACACAGTCACTTGCCCAAGGGTGGAATTGAACCTGGGTTCTTGGCACTGTGAGGCAACAGTGCTAACCACTGAACCACTGTGCCGTCCCCACCCCCCAATTTGTGATTCTCCCATAAGGGGAAACATCCTCTCCACATCAACCTTGTCAAGATCCCACAGGATGCTTCAATCAAGTCGCATTTTGTTTTTTTAAAACTCCAGCAATACAGCCTAGTCTGTCCAATGTTACCTCACCTGACAACAACTCCTTCTAGCCAGTGGGTCTGGTAAATCTTCTTGGGCTGCTTCCAATGTACTTATAACCTTCCTGACATAGTACTCCAGATGTGGACCCATCAGTGCCCTGTATAACTGAAGCATAATCTCCCTACTGTTGAAAACTGTTCCCTTTGTCATTATTGATAACATTTTGTTGGCTTCTTAATTACTTGCTGCACATGCACATCAGCCTTTTGTAATTCATGACACTAGGATAACCATTCCCCTGTACCTCAGAGCTCTTGCTTTCTTTTTATATAATATGCTTCTTCTTTATTCTTCCTGCCAAAATGAATAATTTCACATTTTCTAACATTATATTCCGTTTGCCAGAATGTTACCCATTCACTTAATCTGTCTTTTTCTAGCTTCCTTATGTCTTCTACATGACTTACTTGACAAAATATATTTGTGTCATTGGCAGTTTTGGCACCCATATCTTTCATCCATTCATCCAGTCATTTGTATAACTTATAAACATTTGTGTTCCCAGAAATGATTTCTGTGGCACACCACTCATTACATCACATGAACCAGAAAAAGACATGTTTAGGCCTAGTCTCTGCTCCATGTTAGCCAATTTTCTATCCATGCCAGTATGCTGGTCCCTACTCAATGAACTTTTACCTTCTATAATAACATTGATGTGACCCTTTTCCATATGCCTTCTGGAGATCTAAATGCGTTATATCCAATGACTAGCCTTTTTCCACAGTACATGTTACTTCCATAAAGAGTTCCAATAGATTGGCTAAACATGATTTCCCTTACACAAAACTATGTTGACTCTGAAAGCTTTGAACTTTTCTGAGTATCCTGGTATAAGTTCTTTAGTAATTGCTTCTAATAGTTTTCCAATGTTGACCTAACTAGCCTGTAGCTTTCTGCTTTCTATCTCCCATTATCTTGAACAAAAGAATAACAGTTGCTATCTTCCATTCTAATGGCACCTTCCCTGAATCTAGGGAGTGCGGGAAAATTAAAATTGATGCATCAATTATTTCACTGGCCATTTCTTTTAACAGCCTAGAATGAATTTCATCAGGGCCTTGTCATCCTGCGTCAGCAACAATTTACTTAGTACCATGTCTTTGGTGATTGTAATTTTCATCATTGTTTTCTTTTTATTCTATTTCTTGATTTATAGCTACTTGTACCATCTATAGTGAATACTGATGCAAAACACTTGTTCAATACATGCACCATCTCTATTTTCCATTAATAGTTCTCCAGACTCGATTTGTGTAGACTAATGCTCATTTGTTTCCTGTCTTTTATAAGTATTTTTAGAAACTCTTACCATCTGCTTTTACATTTCTAGCCAACTTTCCCTCATATTCTATTTTTCTCATTTTTTAGTCATTATTTTCTTTTGTTTATTTTCTATCCAATCTTCTGATGTGCCACTTGCATTTGCACAATTATATGCTTTTCTTTAAGTTTGATGCTATCTTTAACATTTCTAGTTAACCATGGAGGGAATGTCCATCCCTTGGAATTCTTCTTATTCATTGTAATGTATAAATTCTGAGTATTCTTATTACTGGAAATGTCTGCCTCTGCATCTCTTTTGACTTCTCCTTTTATTGTAGTTACCTAATACTGTTTAGTTAGCTGAGCCTTTCATGCCTTCATAATTGCTCTTATTTAAACTAAAATATATAGTCTCTGATCCATCCTCTCTTACTCAAACTAAATGAAAAATTCAATCATGTTATGGTCACTGCTACCTCAGGACACCTTCATAATTAGATTATTAATTAATCCACCTCATTGCACAATACGAGGTCTAGTACAGCCTGCTCCCTGGTTGCCTCCAGTTCTCAAACTATCCTAAAAATATTCTACAAACTTTGTATCCAGACCACTTTTGCCCATTTGACTTTTTCAATCTAATTGCAGATTAAAATGTCCCATAATTACTGACATACCTTTCTGACAAGCTGTCATTATTTCTTCCTTTATGCTCCACATGACTGTATGGTTGCTGTTAGGGGCTTATACACCACTGTCATTAGAGACTACTTGTGTTTTTCATTTCTCATCTTACCCAAACCACCTCTCTGCCCTGGTTCCCATCCCTGTCTACTCAGAAAAAAACTATTAACAAACAGAGCCACCCCGCCACCTTTGCCTAGCTTTCTGTCCTGCTAGCACAACCTCTAATATTCAATGCCTCAACTAATAAAAGAAGGTATCATCTGTGGCCTTGGCCATTTTATCTACCTGTCCTACTACCTTCAGGGATCTGTTGATGTGCATTCCAAGATCTCCCTGTTTCCACACACTGCTCAGTATCTTACCTTTTACTTTATGTTTCAATTACTTTTTGTTTTAATACTTTAAAATTCAAGAAATTGATAGCTTACAATCTCATCCTTTGGTGCAAACTTTATCTTCCTTCCATTTAATAGAATCATTAAAATTTAAAACCATTTCTCAATAACATTTAGAAGAGAAAAGATTGGCCATTGGCAGGAAGTCACATGGAAGCATGCACCTAAATTTCTAGAATGTTCTCCTGGTCAATGAGGTGCTGCATCAAATTTGTGGACTCCTCACAATTAGTGCCATAATTAACCAATTTTTTTTTATTCATCCCTTTTAAAACAAATTAAGAACTAAAACATTGACAAATGCTTGCCTTCTAATATAAAAGCAGGACTGTTTTAAAGATGCTCTGAATGGTACCTTACAAAATGCGTCAGTGTTGAAATGAATACTGTAATACTGAAATGTTTGAAATGTTTTATAACGATGGGTTCAATGATGCATTACTTTGATAGCAAGTGTTAATAATTACATACAGCCCAGATTATAACACTGCTGTGAGGACCCAGGCATTTTAAGAAACATTCGGCATTCTGAGGAGCTAAACTAATTGGATGTGAGAAACAGACCCTTAAAGACACAAAGCACAAGGAGTTGAAACCAAGGGAGTCATACACAGCTGGCACTGTTTTTATTAATCTACTTGTCTTCATTTTCAATCAGTTTGATACAAAGCACCAGGTAAGAAACAAGATCAGTGAAACACAAATGAAGTGGAAAGCAATGAATCTTGAGTGCAGTAGTATATCAGAAGGAAATAGCCGTGTGATAACAATTATGTGGTTAACAATGACAGCTATAATTCTACTGTGGGACTCTGCCTCTGTAGGTACAAAGCAAGAACATAGAAGCATGGTCCTACTTCACTGGAGAGAAATATCAAAGGGAATCTTACAATGTGCAAATTGCATACTACAACATACTGTTCAAAGATGCTGCATTGGTTTTGAAGCTTACTGAGACATCCTGAATATATGACAAAAGCAAAACATTAAAAACCTCAGCCGCTTAAAACCTCAAAATAGAAAGTAAAACAAAATGCACACCAGGCACCGTATGTGAAGAGAGTACCAGAGCTAATATTTCAGATCAATGGCCTTCCATTGGATGACCCTGATATGGTATTTGTTAGCTAGCTTTGATACGCATGAATTGCGCTGAACTTTGTGTTTTATGTGGAGAGTTGGGCATCATGTACTAATGCGTAATGGTTAATGGTTGTGTTAATAAAGCAGACTGGTGCAAATATTGTGATCACATTAGCAGTTCATATCATATATTTCAGTCTGAAATATATTATCTCAACTTATATTGAGTCACAAAAATGATGAAAATTGCTTTCATCTTTGAGCAAGACCACATGAGGATTTATGAACATTGATATGGTTTTGTCCTGACAAAATTCTTCTTGTCACATACTGTGGAATAAGTCTTCCCTGCTGTTATTAGACTTCCAAATGGACCTTTCAAATTTTAAATTTAATTTTGATCTCGCCATCTGTGCACCTCCTCTGCAGCCGTAACCATTGTATTCCTCTCTCGTCCCTAATGCACTTTGTATTGTATGATCTGCCTGTACTGCTGGCAAAACAAAACTTTTCACTGTACCTATGCACATGTGACCATAATAATAAATCCACTCAAAAACCAAAACAAAGTCTGCAGCAATCATCGTACTCATGTACCCAGACAACCAATTCTACTGACTTTTTTTTCTTCTGATGGTTAATATGCTAAACCAATATCCTCTATGCTGTACTCTCAGTTAGCTTTCATCAAACTGCCATCATTTTGTTCCTTGCACTGAGCTTTGTAAACAACATCTTGCCTGCAGCTCTTGACATCAGAGGGTTTGCCACCTCCATGAAATAAACACATTTGTTCCAGGACTCCAGAGCATGATCAGTTTTGTTTGGGAAATCAGTCAGGGGCATTACGTTGTCAATTTAAAGATTAAGAACTGAGATGATATTTATTGTTCACGTTTATTCCGATGCTTTTCATTTCAAACCTTGTCACTTCTGCAGCATTCTGAGCTGAGAAGAGGTCTGAGTTTTGTATAGCAGCTGATATTGAACATTCTTTGATTCCCTCCCTATGGATGTTGCTATGGTGCTCTGGTGCTTTATTTAGAATGGGTTTGAGCAGCTGAAATTTCTGCTTTCACCAAGCCTGCACGCACCTGAGCTCATATGATACATTATACTGATGTTGCAAGCACAAAAACACCAAGGCTTGTATCATCCATCACAACACGAAGACTGTCAGTATCAAGTTCAGAAGTGTCCTATCTTATGTTATCACATTTGGAATGACATTCCTTGTGTTATCTTCAGGTAATATGAGAATGTTGTGAATTTTTTAAAAATGTGGATTGGAGTGGGACCTCACTGACCTAAACATATCATTTAATTGAAGCTCATACAAGTTTCCAATGCATACCTCCAACATGATATGCATTAAAAGATGAGGTATGCAGCAAGTTGGAGGTCTGTTGTTTTTTTAATTCACTCGTGGGACGTGGGCCAGTCCCTAATGCCCTTGAGAAGGTTGAGGTGAACTGCCTTCTTAAATGCTGTTATGTGTTGTCGGTAGACCCACAATCTCCTTAAGGAGGGAATTCCAGGATTTTCCAGTGACAAAGAAGGAATGGCAATAGATTTCTAAGTCAGGTGGTGGTATTCCCATGTATCTGCTGCCCTTTTCCTTCTCGATGGAAATGATTGTGGGTTTGGATGATGCTGTGGAAGGATCTTTGGTGAATGTCTGTTCTTTAAAAGGTGTTAACCACATCATTGCAGATATTCTGGGAGATTAGGCTGTGCTTGAATAAAGAATTTAGAAAATTCACACACAGGTGTAGTAAATAATTTGAAAGTCAAATAGCATGTTATCTTCTTTTACAAGGGGCTTAAGAATACAGGATCAAAGATGTCTTGCGACAATTGAATCAGACTTTAATGAGATCACACTTGAAATGTATTTTTATTTTTGGAAGGGTATATTTGCGTTGAAGCCAATTCAACAAAATTTCACTAGAATGGTCTCTGTGGCGAGATGATAGGTCAATGCTGAAAGATTGAGTAAATTGGGTATATATTCTATGAAGGTTAGAGGAATGAGAACTGGTCTTATTGAAATATACAAGATTCTGAAGCAATTGATGGGCTAGATGCCAGAGATATGTCTCTTGCCTGGGGAATCTAGAACTTGACAGTATTGTCCAAGGATGTGGCTCAATCATTAAGGAGTGAGTTGAAGAGAAATTTCTTCACTCATCTGTTGTGAATATTTTGGAATTTTCTAACCGAGAGGGTTGTAGATGCTCCACTATTGAATATATTGAAGACTGACATACAGAGACCTTAGTCTCTCTGTGAACTAAGAAACAATAGCATTTAGTTGGAGGAGATTTCAGCTCATCACTGGATGTTGGACAAGAAGTCTGATAATTTAAAGAAATTTGTGCAGAATCCCAAAAATCGGAGGTTATGCTCCAAACACAATCTTAGCGAGGTCAGGCCCAGTTGTAAATCTATGTTGTAAATTTTGCAATCCAGCCCAATGGCAGGCTCAGTGACAACCTGGGATGATGTTATGGGACCGTTCATTATTACAAGATTGCTCTCTCCCATTCTGACAACTCCCACCCGAGCCATTATTCCACAATAACCTTTCTTTCTTTAGCAAATCTGACCGCTTTTCATGGGTTTGTGCTAATTCCTTCCAAGATTTGACAGTAAAATGTCTCTAGTACTTCAGCTGGGTAAACTTGTAAAGAGGTAAAGAATTCAATGCATGCATTTAGGCCCACATTTATAGTTTTCCATTACAAATGTGAAATCAGGGCTTTACGTACACTGTGTTTTGGACTACTTGCAGTCTCAAGATCCTCTCCACCTTTGTGTAAAGTACAGCTTTTCAAATTGAAATTACATATTATAAGCAAAGTGCACATTCTGGGACATTGTTCTACATAATCACGGAAGAGTTATAATTTAGCTGTTAAGCTCAGATCTGTGTTATGTTTGAAGATTATGATTGTGACTGGAAAATAGACAGAAGAGTTTATGACTAAAAGAAAGAAAATACTTTGCAGTTAGTGTTCTGAATTCTATGATAGCACATACTGTAAAACCTTTTACTATTTGCATATTAAGTGCCATGAATGGCAGCACATCTCCAGATTCTGGTAAATTTCTACAAATCTCATTGTGTTTGGTGTAATAAGATCAAAAATTCCTGTTTGTTACTGAACTCCCAAGTGGAAGATCTGATTCTTATTTACAACGCAGCAGAAAATTTGGACAGCTATGAAAATGGACAAAGGATTCACAATGCATTTTTAGCCTGTGGCTGTTTAAAGTGTATAAAATTTATACTGTTTATTAATCCTAATTCCGGTCATGTGTAACCTGGTGTAGAACTTGCTGCTGGGTGGCTGTGTAGGGCTGGAACCGCTTAAAACTAGCCTGCACTGGTTAAAGCATATGGGCACCTCTTGAAAGTGACATGCATTCCAACAGAGTTGCATTGGGAGGTAATGGAAGAAGAGTTAATAAGCAGGAAGAACCTTGAAAAATGGCATAAAGGCATGGACAAGACATGGCAAGATCTTTTTCCCTCAAGGTCTCCTCCAGGATGAGATTGAGCTGGCAATGGGACTACGTAGCTTTCATGGTCAATGCCAACACTTGAGTCCCAAGGAACAGAAAGCAGTGTTGTAAGAAGTTTAATGACCGCAAACGTACCTTCACCTGTCTTTTCCATATAAAGGAAGGAACAGCTACACACACATACTCCGTTAACTGCACCCTCTTCACTCACTTACAAATAATCAGTACAAGCACAATTCATGCACACACATTCATAGCCTCACCTCACCCTCACACACTGTTCCAAGCCTCACACTCACATCTCACAACTTGCACACCATCGAATGATTCAACTGAGACAGGCATGAAACCTTACCTTCTGATACACCGTTTTTTTTAATCCAACAGGTAAAGTCACCATAGTTCCAGAGGACCATAGGGCTGCTCTCTCATTAGAGAGAGATGACTGGTGGTGAGTTTAACCTAAGAGTCACCATGCCTCAGGAATATATATGATTTGTATCCCATCCATCTCACATTTCAAAATTTCCTCAAATGATCCACCAAGATGAACTTCTATGTCCATTAAATTCAGACCATGCACCACATTGATTTTTGCCCTTTTTTCCAGTTCAGCATCTCTAACAATGACTCTTCATTATTCCAATGAAGTTGAATGTTGTGACAGTAAAATCAAAAGCATCTGTGAAAGGATAATTAAATAGCCTCATTTGTAGTTTGCTTTTTGGGGTCTGTGACCTTGATCTCTGTAGTTATGTTCGGGTATCTGCTGGGAATATGTTGAAATTGGCATTTAAAGAGTTGAAGTAAAAACACGAATCAGTACCATGGTTGAATTAAGTCCACCAAATAATCTGCCTTATTCACAAACTTAATCCAATGAAGAATTATTTACATGGGTCAACATTGTAGAGTTTACTCTTCCAGAAATGTAGAATGAGGAGCCACTGGTACTTTACAGTATTCAAATTTGATTGACGTTCAACCAAACATCAATTTAACCGCAACATCCCTATTCTGTGGATCATGACTTGGGACACAAGTTGTGGGTCAATTTGGCCAATCAGGCCCTTATCCTGCAGAAGTTGAGGTTCTCCTTCTTGTGATCCTCCTGCCAGTCATTCTATGTCTGGGTGTTCCATACAATTTTTCTTTCCTTGAATGTGTTATACACATTGCTGTATACACATTTGATTTCCTCAGTTTCTGACTGTCCGCAGGCTCTTATTTCTATTTTTGTAATGTTTGCAACTAGAAACCAGTTGTTTAGACTCTGTCTTTGGTGAATTCAGTGAGTCAGCCTTACAGCAGTTTCTTTCATTTTGGTCAAACTATTTCCAGATGACGAATTAGATCATGGCTGCATCTGCCAACTACGGTGGATGTAAAATATCCCACAGCACTATTTAAGAAGAGCAGATGGGTTAATCCACCATCTTGGCCAATATTTATCCCTCAGTCTACATTGAACTTATCATTATCACATTGCTTTTTGTGGGAACTTGCTGCATGCATATTTGCTGTTCCGTTTTCCACTGTATCACAGTAACCATACTTCAAAAGTATTTCATTGACTGAAATGCTTTGAGACAACAGATGTTTGTGAAAACATATACATGGAAATGTTTATTTCTTTGTTAATGGTTAAAAGTCCTGCTTGGTTATTTTTTATTGCAACCTATATATCTACTCATTGGAATTTAGAAGAATGAGAGGTGATCTTTCTGAGACATATAGGATTCTTAAGGCACTTGACAAGATGAATGTTGAGAGATGTTTCCCCTCCTGGGAGAATCTAGAACCAAGAGGCATAATCTCAGAGTAAAGGGGTTCCAATTTAAGACTGAGATAAGGAGGAATTTCTTCCTTCAAATGGTTGAGAGTTTTTGGAACTCCTGTGGGGCAGATTCCCTGTATATTTTTAAAGCTGACATAGATTCTTGATCAATAGTGGGATCAAGAGTTATAGGGAAAGGGCAGGAAAGTGGATATGAGGAGGTGTTGGATCAGCCATCATTCAATTGAATAGCAGAGCAGGCTCAAGGGGCTGAATAGCCTACTTCAGTTCCTACTACTTACAGTCATGATTCCCAGGCCTACATCATGCTCCCTAAGTTTTACACAATCCTCACTAAGCAAAAGGAACAAAGTTGTTACAAAGAGACTTGAATCCTTTAATACTGAAGTATGTTTTCAGTGGTCAATTAATAGATCAACAATTCGATATCACATATTGTGATTGTCTTGTTCTCTGCTGTGCACAACATGTGTTCCATCTGGCATACTATGAATCCACTGGCTTTTTGGCATTGACCTCTTAGCAGGTATGGAACTAACAGCTTTAGTTTATTCAAATAGGAAGTTTATGATATGAGTGCTTCTCTGAGTATTCTTATGAGGCAGGAATGGTTTCATTAGCAACCTCCACAAATCAATACTAATAGTAGCTGCAATATAGTTAGTAACCCCATTTGCAACATTTGCTTGAGTTTTATCATATGTAGTCACTTTGAAGGTCAATCTAAAATAATTATCACAATCTATCTACAGATTGTGCAGAATAAAGTTGGAATGTATGGAAGAGTTTTGTCCTTCTTTTATTTAACATCGAAATTTATAGAGAACTCAATAGAACTCAGCCTTAAGGCAAATGACGCGATGATGAGTTTTCCTACTCAGTGGTCTGAAACGTTTGTATCAAATTAATCCAAACAAGGTAACAGCTTATTCCTCAATTGCCAAAGGGATAAAACTTGAAAATTGCACAGCAAATAAGATTGTGCATGCTGTGTTGGTACAGCTTACTTCCTCATTTAACAGCAGCGACATAGAAAAGCCACATCCTTCATGTTATTGTCCTCAATTGTTCTCAATAAATCTAGGCAGAAATACAGACGGAAAATATGCTACTCCCATTGTTGTCTTTTTTGCTGTTCTAATTGAATGCACAGGCAAAGATTTTCTCCGTACAATGAAGTTCAACAAAATTGGAATCCTGAATCATTACAAAGAAAATCTTCTTCCATGCTATTTTTAACATTTGCAGTGACCAAATGCAGGTTAATTCAAATAACCTGGACATGTTTTGAGCAGCTTAATCTTTTATTTCTTCTTTTTCGCTGCTGCTACAATTTTTGAGCATTTCCTTTATCAATTTCCAGCATTTAGATCCCTTATTATAGTAGATGCCTTCATTTCATGTTTAGTGCTTTAATTCTGCTGCTTATTCCTAATGCCCTGCAAGTCCACATTAAAATAGTTACAGGCAAAACATCTTTAGAGCTGACTATTCTTTCTAACCCAACACTAACCCTCCTCCCTCCCCACAAAGGTTTATCATCAGTTCTCTACTTCTTCCTCAATGACATACTAGCCCTTCACGACTCCATCCACTATAGAACATAGAACTGTATAGCACAGGGACGGGCCCTCTGGCCCACGATCTTGTGCCGAACATGACATCAAATTAAATGTACCCTCCATTCCTTGTACATTCATGTGCATATCTAAAAGTCCTTTAAGCACCCCCATCGCATCTGCCTCCACCATCGACCCTGGCAGTGCGTTCCAGACTCCTACCACTCTCCATGTAAAAAAACTTGCCCCTCACATTTCCTTTGAATTTTCCCATCTCACCTTAAATTCATGTGCCCTAGCATGCCCCAGAAGGGTCTGAGGAAGGGTCACTCAACCCAAAATGTTAATCTCTGATTTCTCTCCATGGATACTGCTGGACCGACTGAGCTTTTCCAGCAAGTTCTGTTTTTGTAACCAATTGTTCAATCTGATTTAGACCAACATGATTACTTGTTAACACCCAATCTTAAATGAAAATCTACAAAGGCAGCTCAAATCCCTGCTCAGTAAACATCTCAGGCTGAACCCAACACTTTGCACCCCGGTATCTGATGTGACATCTCATCCACTTGCCAATTCTATCTCCATAAAATCACCTACCTCCAACCCAACCTGAGCCCATACGCCACTGAATCCTCATCTAAGTTTTTTTTCCACTTCCGCGTTCAATTAATGTAATGCCTCTTGCCTTCACTTCCAGTCCCCTACAAGCTTCAGCTCAGTCAGTACAGTGCTGTCTATGTCCTATCTCACTCATTTCATTCAATTCTTATCACCATTCTTATTGACTAACATTGGGATCTGCTTCCACAATTACTTGAAGTTAATCCTCTGCCCCCACCACTCCCCATCTTTAAATCTTTCTGTGAGATGTTTCTTAGTCACTTTTTACCTCTGTGACTTCTTTCAGCATTAACCTACCCGGGCCTAAATTCCTCTGATCTGTCTTTTTCTGCCTCACTTCCTTAATTTTCCCCAATATTAATCATTGTGCTGTCAACCATTCAAAAGCAACAGTCTGAAATTCCTTCCATAAACTCTTCCATATCACTCTTTTCCTTTAAGACCTTCTAGCCACTTGACTAAGCTATGCCTCCTAATAATTTCTTCTTCTTTCATGTTCATTTTCTCCTTTACAGCTCTGTGAAATATCTTTGGGGATTTATTCTACAGTAAAGATGCTATGAAACTGTGTTGTCTACCCACCAAAGAGCCTCCATTGGTGGTAGATGGCAAGGTCATCCTCCAATCTTCTCACCATTACAGACTTGATCAGGATGGAAGGGGGACGATTTCAGGATCCTCAACCTCCTGCCTGATTAAATTCCAATCCCCAAACACACAATGATGGGGGGTGAAAGGACATTATATTCCATCTTTGGAAAGCCACAAAGGGGGCAGAAGCTTGAAACTCTCATCCATTATTGGGAAATGTTGCTGGATCAATTACAAACTTGACACCTGAGATTGATCATTTCCTTTAAGAGTCATAGAGTCATACAGCATAGAAACAAACCTTTTGGTCCAACTTGTCCATGCAGACCAGGTTTCCCAAACTAAAATAGTTCAATTTGCCTGCTTTTGGCCCTAATCCCTCTAAACCTTTCCTATTCATGTACCTGTCCAAATCTCTTTTAAATGTTGTAATTGTATCTGCCTCTACCATTGCCTCAGGCAGTTCATTCCATATACCCTCTGTGTGAAAATGTTGCCCCTCAGGTCCATTTTAAATCTTTCCTCTCTCACCTTAAACCTATTCCCTCTAGTTCCCCCTACCCTAGGGAAAAGACTTTAGTTTTCACCTTATCCATGTCCCTCATGAGGTCCCCCTATAAGGTCACCCCTCAATCTCCTACACTCCAGTGGAAAAATTCCCAGCATCACCTTATAACTCAAACCCTTCAGTCCCAATAACATCCTTGTAAATATTTGCTGCATCCTTTCCAGTTTAATAACATCCTTCCTATATTAGGGCAACCAGAACTGTACACAGTACTCCAAAAGTGGCCTCACCAGTTTTCTGTACAGCTGCAACATGATGTTCCCAACTCCTATACTCAATGCTCAGACCAATGAAGGCAAGCTTGCCAAATGCCTTCTTCAATACCCTGTCTACCTGTGATGCCATTTTCAAGGAACTGTGCGCTTGAACCCCAAGGTCTCTCTGTTTGACAACACTCGCCAGAATTTTTTCAGGGATATGATGTAAAGGTGGAAATAAGAGTTAGGTTGCAGATCAGCCATTATCAGATGTTATTGTTTCATGGGATGTGGGTGTCTGTTGTTGTCCATCTTCACTTGAATTTGAACAGAATGGCTTGCCAGGCCACTTGACAGTCAACAATATTGCTTTAGGTTTGGAGTCGCACATAGACCATTCTGTAAAGGACGAGAGTGAAACAGATGGCTTTCCTTTTAAAAAATAACCACTTTGTGGTCCATTATACCATGTTTTATTTCTATATTTTATTAATTGAATTCAAATTTCATTATCTTGATGGCATTCAAAACCATGTCCACAGAGCATTAGCCTGGATCTCTGGATTACTAGTCCATTGATGATGTCACTATGCTACTACCTCCACAGCTTGAATGGCACAATAGGTTTGATAGGCTAAGTAGCCCACTTCCCTTCTTATGACTCAGCAAGGTTTTTTTTGTGGAAGAAGGCTACCCACTATCTGGGGAGATAAAAAGGTCCTGTAGCAGCTCTCCCACATCATGCTCAGTCACAGTAGAGACCAGTTGGCAGTGTTGTAAATACAGAGTGGAGATAATTGAGAGAGAGATTTAGGGAGATAACACAGTAAAGGAGTGTGTTCTTAATTTTATTTAACCAGGCCACTCTTTTCAAACTTGCCTGTTCCCCAGGGCCCAAAGTCAGCAACATGGGTAGTCAGTGTTCTGGTTGTGGCATTGCTTCAGTTTCTCACAGACACAATGCATTTTACAACCATCACATGCTGCTGATCCTGCACATAGTTGCTCAGATATATCCACGTTGATCATTCAGATAGTTATGATCAAGAGGGGATATGTGGTGAAGTACATATGTGAAGCAGAGCAACTGGTAGTGGAAGTAGGGGGCAGGAACCAAATTGGAGTGACATCCAACCTTGGATGTATCTTCCTGGTTGGTACCAGAAATTCAGTAGAAAGGGACTTGTTAAGGAGCAGAAGCACTTAAAAAGAAAGTTAATAACACGTCATATGATATGCTGATGTCTTTAGTTTGGAATCACACACAGACCATTCTGTAAAGGACAAGAGTGAAACAGATGGATTTCTTTTTTTAAAAAAACAATAATTTTGCAGATCTGTATGTGCAATCTTAGTGCAGAAGTGTTTAAGGAATTCAAAAATCTGTAGCGTATTTGGTAACACCATCAGTAAAGGAAACTCTCTATGCTGAAGGTAAGAAGTAAATTCAGGAATCAGGGGACTTTAAAGGTAGACTTCCTCTTCAAAGTAACAGACAAAGGTCCCAATACTTGCTCATGTTAAAGGAATTTTTGATTACGAGGTCATGGCAGAGAAGCATGTGTAAATTAGGTCCTAGTCTGCAGAGTCGAACAGGGGTCTCTGAACTGGCAGGTAGAGGCAGCTAACCAGCAGGGTAGGATCAGAAATGCTGACTGAAACTCATGAACTAGGATAAAGAGATGCAAAGCCACAATCAGCCCAAGAGGCCTTACTGATGAGTTGTAATCTGTTACCTTGGTTGCCTTTACTACTGAAGTAGGACAAAAGGAGTGCAAGATTAAGTAATAAAATGCATTCACTGTGTCCTGTCACCAAGGAGAATCACCAGGGAAACCAGAAATTCCATTTTTACAAAACACAAGAAAGAAATTGTTATTCTTTATTTCAATGTAATCCCAAAATTTATTCTGCAAAGCTGCAAATTAAGGGTGAAAATTGACAGGCATCCACTGTAGTTGAGGTAAAGCTATTTAAAATTAAGAGCTGTTGTTCATGGAATGACAATGCAGTGATCTATGATGCAAGGGTTCAATTAAAAACTTGCATGAATAACCTGCTAATCAGTGATGAATGTTCAACTTTTTTTCTGGTTACAAGTCATCAACAATCATTTCTTCCTATGCAAGCCCCCCCCACCCCCACCCAACTTTAAATGATTGAAGTTAAAACCTGGGTTGACTTATTCCAGATGGAACAAATATGCAGGTTGGGGCACACAGCTATAATTTTAGTGTCATGAGGCTACAGATGACCTTGCTGTGATAACTGGACGGTTCCTCTTTGTTTTCTTTCATATTTATTTTTCCCATAACTTCAGATTCCTTAAAGGTGTGAATACTGCTTTCATTATACATTTTGTTTCTTATTTATTCATCACAAGATGTGAAGGTTTCTGGCTGCATCAGTATGTATGTATGTATTTATATATATATATATATTTATATATATTCAACCATATGTAAAAACTGCTTTTGAAGGTAGTGGTGAGCTGCCTTCTCAATATTCTCCAGCCCCTAGGATGTAGGTACGCCCAATGTGCTGTCAGGAAAAGAGTTTTACGATTCAGTGACAGCAAAAGAATGGCAGTATAGATTCAAGTCGGGATGGTTTGTAGCATGGAGGGAAACTTAAAGGTTATGGTGTTTCTAACCTACTGTTGTCATACTAGCTAGTAGATGTTGCAGGTTTTGTAGGTGCTGTTGAAGAGTTGATGCGTTGCTGTATTGCATTATATAAATGGTACACGATGCTGCCACTTGCTTCTATGGTAGAGGAGTTGAATGTGTAAAGTGATGGATGTGCTGCCAATCACATGAGTTGCTTTATCTTGGATGATATGAGCTTCCTGTGTGATGTTCAAGCTGTGTGCAGCAGTGTTGGCTCATAATGGCCTGGATAATCTGAGGAATGGCAATCACAGTCACATTGCTGTACTGCTCCCATTTGTTTGCATTAGGAGAGAACTCCGCATTTCTCATTGGCAATTCCAATCCTGGCTGCAGAATATACTTGAAATCTAACATTTTCCTCAGAGTACAGAATAGACAAGGGAAGTCAAACCAAGCCCCTTTATAATGGCTGTAAATTTCCAGCAGCAAAACTTTAATACCTCCTGCCAAAAGGTATGTATGTAGATAAACGTTGGATTAGGGTGGGTTTTGGGTGGTAGGGCGATAGATGCAACGGTGCAATTGGGTAAGGTGCCATGTTACTGATGGAGTTCTTAGGCTAATTCATGGTTGAGGGGGATGTTGGGTCTGGTTCCAAAGGAGGCAAAGTCTCAGCTCATGGGGAAGGGCTATGCCAACCAGTCGGGGAGGAGTACCAGATCAGGCGAGAAGAGAGGTTGGATCTGGCAGGTTTAGGGGCGTTGGGTCTGTGTAGAGGAGTTGACATGTTTGGTGGGGAGATGAGAGAGACAGCGGGGGCAGGTCAGGTCCAGACCGGAGAGGAGGGCCATGTTCAGCTTCGAGAAGGGGTGTCAGGTCTATTGCTGAGGGGTTGAGTATCGGATCCAGTGGGAGAATGGGTTGTCAGGTCTGGCTGGAGAGAAGAATGGTCATATTCAGCAGGCAAGGAGGAGGTTGAGTCCAACAGAGAGTTTGGAAGGGTTGGCTGGATCAGGTCTGGAGATGGGTCATCAGGCTGGTCACTGGGAGAGTAATTGCTGAATTTAGGGAGCTGTCATGTTTGACAAGGGAGTGTCAGGTACTGGAGAAGGTGGGTATCTGGTACAGGACAGGGTGGGCGTTGGGTTCAGCAGGGGCTGGGTGTGGGGTTCAGGAGAGGTGGTTTTCAGCTGCAGTAGTGGGTATGTATTGGGTACAGCAAGGGAGTGAGTGCCAGGTAAAGGAGGGGGTGGGGGTGGGGTTCAGAAGGAGCGGGTGTCAGGTACAGTAAGGGGGGGGGTCAGGTACAGTGGGGGGGCATGTCAGGTGCAGGAGGGGTGGGTATCGGGAATAACAAGGTGGCGGGTATTAGGTACAATGAGGGAGAGGATGTCAGGTGTAGGAGGGCATTGGTGTCAGATCTTGTGGGAAAATGAGATGTTGGGTCTGATGGAGTGGTGGAGGTATGTTGGGTTGGAGGAATCAATGGTTGTCAGGGGATGAGGGAGTCCTAGGTGTAGTTGGATAGAGAGTGGTGAGTTGTGAGGTTTAGTACTTAGGCAGGAGGTCGAACAGATCTTTAAGCATCTAACTTTTCCTGGATAACCATAAGCTTAACTGAAGTGGAGACCTCTGAATCTCTGACTTTACTATATTATTATGGAGGGTTCCAGCCGCAGGGAAATTGCAATTGGAATCTTCAATTTCCTGGGTAGATCCCATTGAGTCTGCTGCACATGGGATTCTGCATGGTCCTGATGCACATCTTCAGTCTCTGCTGCTCTAATAACAGTTTGGTTCTGGGAATGTATGGGCCAATAAGTTTGGGCAAGTTGAGACTTCCATCATACTTCTGACTTGTGGCTCATGGCATTGAACATGACACTGCCCCCTCATACCAACTTCTCCTCTCCCTGCCAGACCTGACACTCACTCTGCTACCATCTGGTACACCCTTGTCCACCAGACCAGACCGATCTAGAGAGTTAGAGGTTGCCTTACCTGCTGCAAAATTCCCAACCTCTGATCTGTGCTACACAATCAAATTTGCACAGTGCTCCACTAGCAACGTACAGGCCAGTTTGTTGGTGAGATTGTTCATGTCTGCCCTTTTAACAACATCATTAATTCTTTTAATTTAAACACTCATTAAAATAGCAGTTACCTGTCATTTTATGTTGAAACATTCATAAATAAAATTACAGTCAATTCATACCATTAATACAAAATTGTTTTCATTGGCTTTTCAAATGATCCTGGATTAATAGTGAAAACATAAAACTAAGAAATATGACAAGTTTATTCTCTTTGGTCAAAGTAGAGCTTAAAAAATATCTCTGCCTCTCTGGCAGTTTAATCTTTGTTCCTAATTCCATAATCCTGGACTGTGGCAATACTTAGTTCACTCAATCATGAGCATTTGGTCCGTATAGTTGAAAGGAATTCTTCATCACTTTTTATTGTAAGTGAATCCACATTGTTATATTAAATGTGGCATGTTTGTTTGCATTGCTAGTTTTTAGCAAGCCAACATGAAAATAAAACCTTTTACACTGCATGTAATATTGCATAGACACCAAGCAAAGAAAGAAATGTAGACTTTACTGCAGTGACCAGTACAGATTGCATGTAACAAACAGAATGGATCAAACAAATGAACAAACCTCCAGACAACTCAAGGATCAACTCAAGGTATAAATAAGAAAAATGTGTATGTTGGCAACATCCAGCCCTCTGTATCTGTGGTTTCACCCTACATGTTCAGCAATAGGCCACACTTTGCTCCAAACAGTGGTCAGGTTGAAGACATTATCTTTGGCACCCATCACTATGCCAAAATTGATGTTCTTTCCCTTGTCACAGTCTTGCATTGAAATAAGATTTTTCACACCTTCAGCACTCTATTTTACTCCAAGTTGAAATTCTCTTCCCACATTCTCTTCATGACAATGATCGCTCGCATGCTTATAGCATCTGACACCTTAGCACCTGCCTCAGCCCATCTGTGGTCTCATCCTGCCCTTTGTCTGTAACATTATCCAGTTGTATGACCCTTTGAATCTCTGTTTTCCTCCTGGAAAAAATCCCCTTCCTTCCAGCACTGGCATCTCTGATTTCAGCCATCTAGATTGTAATTTCTGGACTTCCTGTTAAATTTTTACATTTCTCTCCTTTTTTCAGATATTCCTTCATAGGCCCCTGTTTGGCCAAGCTTTTAAACTGCCCTTTTATTACTTTCTTCTTTGGCTTAGCATGATCCTTTTCCCCGATTTACTAAAACACCTTGTAATACTTTCTCCATATTAGAGTGCCGCATAAATGCGAGACATTGTCTTTATTTTTGGACCAATTTTGAGGAGAGATTTCAAAATGTTTACTCGGTGTGTGTCGGAGTTAGGCTTCATGATATAGTTTATCCATGCACAAGGCAGTAAGAAATAATATTTTATGATTCCTGTTGTTCAGTCTATTGTGGCATATGCTCATCCACAAATTGAATTTGTTTTTAATGAACTTATTTTTCTTAATGATGGAAATGCACTTTCAGTCAATGCCCATAGACTTGCATTGCACAACTTGAGTTGCTAGACAATGGACACTGGTGAGAATGCATTCTCCTGCATAGGTTAGGGATCCTAAGGACCATTGTAGAATTGGCACTGAAGCCAAAAGGCGAGAACAATTTGGAAATCACAGCAATGGGACAGAACATGTCTTATGATGGTCTTATCACATTCAAGAAGATCCAACAATTAAAATGTTTACCTGTTTGGTCCAGGTAAGCTAAAACTAGTTCTTTTTTGTTTTTCAGATACAAGTACTTTTATTGAGGCAAAGCAAGACAATACAATTCTACACTGCTACCATTCATAAAAATGACCACAGATTTCAAAAGCACCAATGCTGCTGCTTTATGAAGCTTACATTCATGATTTAAACCTTTTAAACAACCTCTCTCACCCTCATTAAACTGTGGTAGGATTCAACGAACAATATACACTGGGGTATTCCTAATTAGCGCAACTCATTACCATTTTTACCAGCTAAACAACTGGAGGAATTTTGTGGCCTATTAGGGACAATTCCATGATCAAAAGATCCTGGAGAATTGTGGACCTGCAGTGTTTGATTTTCAACAAATGCATTGCCCCTGTTTGGGAACTAGTTTTACAGTGTAATTGACATCACTCGTAATATACACATGTCAAATACAAACAAGCGGGGAAGTGGTTTGTAAATCAATCATCAGATATTCACTAAGCATGTAGAAATATCATTGAGCTTTGCTACAGAAGGTGTTTAATCAGCAGAGCTGTAGGCTAATGTTTGTAAGGACTGAGAGTCAAGGAAGGAGCTTTGACATTGTCTCCTGCTCCTTGTAAGTATAGCTCTCAATGGGGACTGTCATGCAATCCTCCTTGCCATTTAATGCAAATTTCAGAAGCTAATAATAGCACTAATGCCTCTGTCTTAAAAGTGAAATCACAGACCAATGGTGTCTACACATGGACATTACTCATCATTTAACTGACTATTGGTGAAAAAGAATTTCAGTTGGAGTTGTCAATGATCTTTGTTATTTTGTTCTAAACAGTTTTGTGTTTCTCAATAGTTTGAAAGGTGAACAGGGAGAAAATAGTCAGCATAGGCAATTTTTTTACCATTTTTAAAAATCCAAGATTATTATCAAATGGGTTACACGTTTCTGTTGTAAAATAAATACACAACAGCAACATAGGGAGTTAAGATCTTCAAAAATAGGTGCCTGGTGTGATGTGCAAAAAACCCTGCTCCCGGGTGGTGTGTCCATCAATAACGTTTTAGGGGGACTTAGTCCGTTCAGTTTAACAGTCTTTAGTACTTGTAGCTTGGATTTCTAATGTTGAAGGGAAATGAAAATGATAAAAAAAAACTGACAAATAGTTTTACTTGTGAAGTAGAGAGATTGAAGTGATTGGAACCCTGATGTCTGACTCACCTTCATCCAATTCCTAATCCACAACTCCTTCTCCATTCCCTAGCTGCCCTCTCCAATCCCCAACTCCTTCACAATTCCCAATTCACTCTCTGACCTCTAACTTCATCTCTGACCCCTATCTCCTTCTCTGATCCCCAGTTCCCTTTCTGATTGTCAATTCATGATCTGACTTGCAATTTTCTCTTTAAAACTCGATACTTGTCCATTTCCTAATTCCCTTTCTGACCTCACAGATCTCCACCCTTCCTAACCCCACTGATATCAGGTTCCAGGGTGGATGACCTGTTCCCTTGATAGCCAACAACCATGATGTCTGATTCAGATACCTTGTCTGATCCTCACCAATGCCATAACCCTACTGTCCGCATTCCAACCAACAGTCAGCCAGGGTCTCAATCTAGCTTCGACAGCTGGGAAAACAATGCAATAAATTCAAAAGTCCTGCTGTTAAATTCCTCAGAAACTACCAAAACCCCATATTCCTAGATCTTATGGCCGTTAAATCTGCATCCGTATCTCTCCCTGTCTCCACTGACCCCTTTCCCATTTTACAGATATGTTTTTGGGCAAGTTGATCTGTAAGTGAGCATTTTCGCAACCAGCTTTGTTCTAGGGAGTCCAAACTAAATTCTAAACAACATTGATTAAACTAATTCTAAACAGTTCTGAGGAAGGGTCACCGGACTCGAAACGTTAACTCTGTTTTCTCCTCCACAGATGCTGCCAGACCTGCTGAGCTTTTCGAGCAACTTTGTTTTTGTGCATTGATTAAACTAACATTGATTTCAATTTCAAACAAGACTGTTCTAAATGGGTAATATAATTCAACCTTAACATCTAATCCTGAACTTTCAACTCAAATTCAATGCAGACATTATGTGTATTCGCAATGCAATGCGACAACTTGCTGAAACATCTGAGAAAACACAGTAGAAATCCATAACATCCACCATGTAAAAGAATATGGGGAGGAGGTGCGTGACAACATCATTACCTTTCCATTCTCTTTCAAATCATACACCACCTTACTTAGTTATAAATCAGCTTCACAAGAGTAATTATGGATAAGCCACAAATTCCTAAGTAATCTATAAGTTCCTATATTATAAATGAGGAGAATTTGTGACACAGTGTGTAATGTGCATACACAGCACGTACATAGAGAGTTAAGATCTTTAAAGCAGGTAGCTGGTGGAATAGGCAACAAAGCTACTCTCAGGTGGTGGGTTATCACTAACAGATTTTAAGGAGGCTTAATGTTCCACTTTATGATTTCCTTGCTAAGCTTAAGACACTAAACCCCTTTAAATTATATTAGGATAAACTCACCACCCGAGACTAGATTTGCTGCCCATCTCAATAGCTATCTGCCTTTGAAGATAGTAATTCTCCACATATCTACTATCTGTTATAAGTTAGGAGACAACTGTTTCCAAACAGAGTCCATTTTCAGTGACTGCCTCATTTTAGTTAACAAAACTCCATAAAATTCACACCTGACTGATTACAAGCTCTTCCTATTTCTACAGCCAATTCATACCCAACTGTGGGAGATTCTAGGACCAGAGGGCATGATGTCAGTGTAAGGGGATGCACATTTAAGACAGAGATGAGCAGGAATTTATTCTATGGAATTCTTGACTGCAAAGGGCTGGATTAGGTTGGTGCCAGAAGCATGGGATGCTGTTCCAGCTGGAATGAATATCATGGACTGGACTTGCCTTTGGGAAAATAACTGGAGAAGTCAATCATGAATATTAGTCCATATTTAATGTGCTTACCTCCTCCAGGTTTCTTCCCTGGTCTCTTCTGTGTGCTGATTGATGTGAAGGTACAGTTTTTGGGTATTGAATGCATTGTAGTATCCTGCTTAAGAGGCATTCTTTTATACATTCACCTGGGAAGTGAATTTGTTTATGTGAAGAACATTAATAAGTGCTACATTTGGCTCAAGATTAACATTATTAATCAACATTATTAAAGACAGGGCACCTCATTGGTCCTTGTGGGACATCCCTGCACAAAACAAAGAAAATTGATATATTTCCTATATGGCCAAACTTCAAATGCACTTCAACCAAAGCAAAATACTATGGATGATGGAAAGCTGAAATAAAAGCCAGAAATGCTCAGCAGGTCTGACAGTATCTGTGGAGACAATGCTGAAAGTATATTTCTGTTTCACCCCCTATAGCTGCTGCCAAATGTGATGAACACTTCTAGCATTTTCTGCTTTCATTGAAGAATTGTACTTTATTGGCTTTAAAGCACTTTGGGGAGTGCTGGCATCATGAAAAGTATACTGAAAACGACAATCATTCTTTTCTCTTTGTTGCAACAAAGTCCAATCAGTGTACATTTTTGTTCAGTGTAGTAGTTAGGAGCAGGAATCTGTCTTTTTCCTCCCTGCCACCTCCTTTGTAACACTGAAAGCATCAAACCAATTGTAACACTAAAACTGCTGTCTCGCTGAAATTATCTAACTCATAACAGAAACCATCTTTTAGAAGCAGTGGTAAAAATTAGCAGTTTCATAGCTGATGCATCCCGCTAGTATCTTTAGAGACCATTATAAAATACAAAATAAGCCACAGAATAACACTGTCAGCTATTTACAGTACTTTATTTTCAACCTGCATACAGAAGAAATTGACTTCAATATTGTTCTTTAATTGCAGCATTCTTAAATTGTTGTGCCCTTTGTTTGCATTTAAATATAGAAATTGTCAAAGCAAATCTGACATAATCTGTTTATGACATGCAAAGAATATGAAAAAACATCTTAAAATCTTAAAATCTTCCCCTGTTAACTTTGATGCCTAAGAATATGGTGAAAGTACAGTGTACTGTACAGTTAATCTCCTGAATGTTTAATTTGGAGCAGTGTCTACTTTTATAACCGGATCTCTGTTCAAATATGTTGCCCAGTAAACTAAATTAAATATTCCAAAAAGAACAGGAAACACAACCCGGGCCATTTTGTCAATCTTGCTGACGCTGTTGTAAGACTTCTTACTTTCACTTGCCCTTTCCTCAGCCCTCATTTGCACAGCCGTACTCTTTGAAATACTTGGGATGACAGAGTCCTTCGTAATGTTGGGGGTGTAGGTCATTCCTCCAATTGCATAAGCATTGTTCATAGTCTTTGCCAAGGCTTCTTTTTTCTGGAAAACAGCATAAGTTCTTATCAATTACAAGCACTGCTACTGTATGGTTATGAACATCTTGTGTCTCATGCAAGGAGCTGTCTTAAATACCTCAGGTATTTAAATTTAAGTGCATGCCTCAGGCATCACGCTTGATTTGTAATATAGGCATAATGTGCACTAATTAACCCAAATTGAGTAAAGCAGCAGTAAATCACAACTGAAACAGCAGGTCGTATACCAATCGGCAAATACCGATTGCAAATTGGAAGGACAGAGTGTCACATCATACAACAAATAACCTAAGCTATATAAAAAAAACTGCTGGAAGGAGGAGGCTTCACAAACATTCCCATCCTAAACAATGGTGCAGTCCAGCATAACAGTGCGGTGCAAAAGAAAAGGCTGAAGCATTAGCATCCATCTTCATCCAGAAGTCCCCATTGGATAATCCATCTTGGCTTCCTCCCGAGGTCCTCAGCATCATAGATGCAACTCTTCAGCCAATGCGATTCACTCCAAGAGATGGCTAAAGGCACCGGACACTGCAAAGGCTATGGGTCACCACAAAATTCTCGGAGCAGTACTGAGGACTTTTGTTCCAAAACTTGCCCCAATCTTAAGTCAAGCTGTTCCAGCGCAGCCATAACACTGGAAACTATCTACCAATGTGAAAAATTGCCGAGGTATGTCCTGTTCATGAAAGGCAGGATAGATCTAAGCAGACTGATTACAACTAGATAAGTCCTCTCTTGATTATCAGTTAAACGATGGAGGGGCCATCAATGTTGCTATCAAGTGACAGTGGATCAGCAACAAACTGTTCACTAACACTCAGTGAGACAGTTAAGAGTGTCTTCCCTCTTCCATTAAGAACTATCCTGAGAATGACCAAGGTTCTGCTCTGTTGACCACTGGTGCCAGTATGAGGTTGAAACCATATTATAACCTAAGATGCACAAGCTGCAGCTAGCTCATTCTAGTAGTGACAGTAATCAGTCAGCTCTGACCCAGTGGGAAACACCAGTTAAAAGTCAATTATTCTTGGAAATGAACATGCTGGTTATACTGGAGCTTCATTTGAAGTATACAAGACAATCAGGCCTGTATGTCTCAATTGCCAATTTACCTTTTCTTCCTGAACCTTGGAGGAAGTGGCCTGTGGGGTGAGGGGTTTGGGGGACTCAATAAACCAGCAGCAGGCCAGATGTTTTGGGATGTTTAGCCTGCCAAAAATAAAAAGAATAAAAAACTGGAGCTTTGTTTCTGAATGACCACCTATGATCGCTATTTGTGCCTAAAGATTGTACACAGGGTCCAATAACTGATATTAGGCTGATGCAGATTTATGAAGGATGACTTTGGTTCGGTTCAGACTTGACAAATTATTGATCCATCTCAAAATGTCATCACTAAGATCTTATGGGACATCAATGGTGTCAAATTACTTTCCCCAGTAGTCCACTGCTGGGCCCCTGTTATTTTCAGGAAGAGTCATATGGTTAAAGATACATGAAAGAATTATGAAATTTCCAACAAAATGTTATTTCACAGCAGCAATTTTATGTGGGTAAAATATTTCTGACTGTACCTTCCATTGTGAGTCTGTGTTCTCTATGAACATAAGGAATTGAATCCATGGGGACATTAACATTATCAGCATCAGCCATGTGAACAGAGTCAGCAAGGGATTTGCTTCACTTTAAGTGCCGAAAGCTTTCAAAAGCTCTAAAATTGCACAGAATTTCTCAGAAACTTCCATTAAGATCAGCTGAATTCCCAACAAAACAGTGTAGGGGTGTGGGAGGATTTTGTTTGTATCAGCTTGGTCTGTGTTTCTGGCTACAATCCATCATTCATGGTAATTCTAAAATTGATGTAAACTTTTCGTAGAATAACTGAAATACATAAAAAAATTAAAAGGATTTTTTTTCCAAACTATTTTGTTGGACAATCAAAAAGGGGTTAGATATGGTTCTTAGGGCCAAAGGGATCAAAGAATATGGGGAGAAAATGGGGATAGAAGAGTGAGTTGGATGATCAGACATAATCATATAGAATGCACAGTGGCTCAGTGGTTAGCACTGCTACCTCACAGTGCCAGGGACCTGGGTTCGATTTCACCCCTGGATGACTATTTCTGTGGAGTTTGCACATTCTCCCTGAGTCACCTTTGTATTCTGCTTGATTCTATAAAGTGCTTGTTGCACTATGCATTTCTGAAAATTATTTATCAGTTAACATATTTTGTTCTTGAGTATTGATGAAAGATGTATTTCATCAAAACCTTTCAACTTGCATTTATCTGGGGAATTTGCGAGAAGTACCATTGTAATGGGAAGATAATATTTTTATACTTTATGCAAACATACTACTCGCGTGGATTGGTTGGCAAGTGCACTCTGATTGGTAGAGAAAGTGTCATGTATCAGATGAAGTAATAATAAAATCACCATAGTCCCACCCTCTCTTTGGAGAGAGATGATGGCTGATGACCTAACCCGACAGTCACCACACCGCAAATAATGGGAGAGGTTGGGAAGGGATATCATTTATGGTCACCTCAGCTGGTGCAGGAATTAAACCCATGGTGTTGAGATCAGTCTTCATCTCAAATAGACATCCAGCCAACTGAGCTAATCGATTCACACAACACATAGATGACGATTGACCTGTAAATTGTCAAGTTTTGTTCAAATGTTAAAGCAGCAGGTTAATTTTGATTCATCAAAACATTGTCCTGAGAAATGAACCAGAGAATGGCAGAAATATGTTTTAAGTTGAAATAGTCATGCAGTGTGCATACACGTTCTTTCTGTCTGCAATGAGCAGTGTCCTGTGTATTAATGTATGTAGCTTCCAGTGTGCGCAAATTTGTTTTTCTTTTATTCATTCACGGGATGAGGGCATCGCTGGCCAGGCAGCATATATTGCCCATTCCTAATTGCCCAGACGGAAGTTAAGAGTCAACCACATTGCTGTGGGTCTGGAGTCACATGAAGGCCAGACCAATAAAGGATGGCAGTTTCCTTTCCTAAAGGACATTAGTGACCCAGATGTATTTTTCCGGACAATCAGCAATGGATTCATGGTCATCATTAGACTCTTAATTCCAGATATTTATTGAATTCAAATTTCACCATCTACCATGGCAGGATTCGAACCCAGGTCCCCAGAACATTATCTGGGTTAACAGTCTAGCAACAATATCACGAGACCATCACCTTCCCCTTAAATATATTGCACTGTGAGCCCCACTGACAATATTTAGTTGTCAAGGTCATTCTTAGCACACAAAGAACTACTCAGCAAATATTGCCCAATCATCGAATCACATCTAATTTTGGATACTTGCGTTGAGTTTTGTGAGCATGGATTGGTTGAATAAAGTAAGTACCATGCTTGTTGTGAACAGCTAAAGGGATATGCTGAGATAACAAGGTGTAGAGCTGGATGAATACAGCAGGCCAAGCAGCATCATAGGAGCAGGAAGGCTGATGTTTTGGGCCTAGACCCTTCATCAGAAATGGGGGAGAGGAAAGGGGTTCTGAAATAAATAGGGAGAGAGGGGGAGGCAGATAGAAGATGGATAGAGGAGAAGATAGGTGGAGAGGAAACAGACAGGTCAAAGAGGTGGGGATGGAGCCAGTAAAGTGAGTGTAGGTGGGGAGGTAGGGAGGAGATAGGTCAGTCCAGGGAGGACGGACAGGTCAAGGGGGCGGGATGAGGTTAGTAGGTAGGAAGTGGGGGTGCGGCTTGAGGTGGGAGGAAGGGATAGGTGGGAGGAAGAACAGGTTAGGGAGGCAGGGACGAGCTGGGCTGATTTTGGGATGCAGTAGGGGGAGGGGAGATTTTGAAGCTTGTGAAATCCACATTGATACCATTGGGCTGCAGGGTTCCCAAGCGGAATATGAGTTGCTGTTCCTGCAACCTTCGGGTGGCATCGTTGTGGCACTTCAGGAGGCCCAGGATGGACATGTCGTCTGAGGAATGGGAGGGGGAGTTGAAATGGTTCGTGACTGGGAGGTGCAGTTGTTTATTGCAAACCGAGCATAGGTGTTCTGCAAAGCGGTCCCCAAGCCTCTGCTTAGTTTTCCCAATGTAGAGGAGGCCACAACGGATACAGCGGATGCAGTATACCACATTAGCAGATGTGCAGGTGAACATCTGCTTGATGTGGAAAGTCTTCTTGGGGCCTGGGATGGGGGTGAGAGAGGAGGTGTGGGGGCAGGTGTAGCACTTCCTGCGGTTGCAGGGAAAAGTGCCAGGTGTGGTGGGGCTGGAGGGGAGTGTGGAGTGGACAAGGGAGTCACGGAGAGAGTGGTCCCTCCGGAAAGCAGATAAGGGTGGGGAGGGAAAGATGTCTTTGGTGGTGGGATCGGATGGCAGATGGCGGAAGTGTCGGAGGATGGTGCGTGGATCCGGAGGTTGGTGGGAAGGCGAGGAGGATTCTTTTTTGGTTGTTATTGCGGGGACGGGGTGTGAGGGATGAGTTGCGGGATGAGTTGCGGGATATGCTGTTTGATATGATCCACCAGTCTTTGGACTGAGAGGCTCATATACCTGATATCATACCAGCACTGGAATTCATATACCACATTTACTCACATGTGAGAGAGGCACAAAGTGTTTTTGTTGTGATACAGAATCTGTTGGGTGGCAAACACCCCTTGTGTTGCTATTGCAACATCACAACATGAAACAGCTAGCTGTGCCTGCTGCTCAGACATTTTACCCGAAGGGTAATGAGAGGGAGTCTGTGCAGTATACTGTGAGAAATGATCAAATCAGATTAGCCATTATCCCACAGGTTGGTTTGATGCAAGCTATTCTAACATTAAGCTTGCACGGTGAACAAATGTCTTGGATCTTATCTTGGAGGTTGCTAATATGGTCAACCTTATTGCATTAGGAATGTCAATGTGCATATTGCCCAGTGAGGGTAGGCTTGTGATAGACACTGGTACATCACACCAAAGTCATGAATGGGCCTAAGGCTAACACCTTTGGTCTTGAAAAGTACCCAGTCTACCTCTGAATACTTTGGATGGGTAAGGTATCTTACAAGTGATGCAGTAATGCCAAGTGATCCTGAGTGAGCTAAGAATTATGCTGACAACCAATTTAAAATTGTTGGCCAGCATTACCAGTGAGCAGTACTTTGCAGACAGAAAGAATATGGATAAACATTGAGGAAGGGTCACTGGACCTGAAACATTAAATCTGATTTCTCTCCACAGATGCTGCCAGACCTGACGAGCTTTTGCAGCAAGTTCTGTGTTTGTACAAACACTGTGTCCAGTTCAACTTTACAAAACAGGTGATGGTATGCTGTCATTCATTTATCACGGCAATACCTTGACCAATCAGAGTCAACCTGCGTAAATTACATTTAACCAAGAATTAGCATTTAACTGTCATCATTATCTAACTGGTGGTTTCTTCATGGCAACATATCTACCAATCAGAGTCCACTTGCCAAAAAAACACCTGACATTCTCTTCTAATGTAATAAATGTAGATTGTTTTCCTACTAAATTGGTATTTTTTGCAAACTGCCCAGATAAATACCAGACAAAAAGCTTTGACAATATCTGTCTTGTTTCAGTAATATTCACACTCTGTACTATCAAATAACCACTTGTATACGCTGTTCTAAGACCATAAGAAATAGGAAGAAGAGTAGGCCATTCGGCCCCTCGAGCATGCATTGTCATTCAATCGGATCATGGCTGATCCAACATTCCTGCCCACTTTTCTATCCTTTCCCCAAAAGCCTTGATTGCCCCACTGATCAAGAATCTATCTCAGATTCTTTATTCAATGATTCAAGAAGGAACAACAACGAACAAACCTCTCTCTCCCTGTGTGCAGTATTTTAAAACTTCTCCAATGAATCAACATGTTAGTAACAAGAATTGGCAACGTGATAAATTATTCACAATTAATCATATCTGTGTTTCACATGCTAGATTAATAGAAGAAGAATTTCTTGAAGGCTTGTCATCTTTGGCTGTCTTATGGCCCAAAGGATCACATTTTATATTCTCTGATTGAATTTATTCAAATGTAGAACTCTCAATCTTTGCCTTATACCAACGTGGCGCAATGGAGGGAAATATAATGCTCTCAGAAACTGTATATAAACTTTAAGCTCACATTGGATTGTCAAAATTAGTGGTCTTAAAATTTGTAATTAATTTCAAATGCATTCTTGAAGAAATAATGCTTCATAATAATTGCTGCACTGATTCCACTGAGATTGATGCCCAAACTAAAGGGTAAAAATGACTGTTGGCAATGTTAGGATAAGACTGCTTAACACACGTGCTCTCTCATATATTTTTGCAGGAGTATTAACTGAGTTGGTTGCTGCAAACAGATTAATGACCCTGTTAAAAGAGCAAAGCAATTAATTTGATGGGTGCATCAGAGGTTGTACAATAACATTGAAAACATCAATTTAAAGTTCCTAACCTCTAACAGGCCAATCATTACTACTGCTTCTTTTAATGGGCAGCACCACAGAAACTCTCTCTGACTCTAAAAGTGCAGTAAATTGAATTAGTGCAGGTTAGTGGTTGTTGGTCAGCACAGGCATGATGGGCTGAAGAGCTTGTTTCTATGCTGTATGAGTCTATGACTTTAAACCTGAAATATAACTGAGAGCTAGCCAAATCTGTCTGGAATGAAAGATGGATCAAAAAAAATTTCTGATCTTGTGAAAAGAAATTTAAAGTAAATTTAAATTGTTGGGAACAAGAAGGCAAGTTCAGTTTTTAGTTTAAAGTGTATAGAAGTTATGCATTAGAATTAGAAAGAAATGTCAATTAAACAGACACTAAATTAGATTCTTTCACAAGTGGGGAGAAACTGAAGACTTTCTTTTATTAAAAAAAATGTTCATGAGATGTAGACATCACTAGCTAGGATGGCATTTATTGTCCATTCTTAATCACATTGGAAAAGTACATTGCCTTCTTGAACAACTGCAGTTCTTGGAGTTTGTGGGACACGCAGTGTTGATAGGGAAGGATTTAAAAGCTTCTGAACCAGTTACTGTAAAGGAATAGCAATATAGTTCCAAGTCAGGATGGTATATAACTTGAAGGGAACTTGCAGGTGGTGATGTTCCCATGTACCTGCTGCTCTTGCCCTGATAGATTGTAGAAGTTGGAGGTTGGAAGGAGCTGTTGAAAGAGGCTTGGTCAATCACTGCAGTGATTGATAATACGTATCAATCTCGTAGGTAATACACACTGCTGCTTCTGCGCCTCAGTATTGAAGGGTATGAGTGTGGATGAGTGTGGTTCCAGTGATGTGGCCTGCTTGGTCCTGGATGGTATTGAGCTTCTTCAGTGTTGTTGAAGCTGCATACCTCCAGGCAAATGGAGAGCATTCCATCATACTCCTGGCTTGTTCCTTGTAACTGTTGGACAAGCACTGGAGATACAAGACCTGAGTTAGTTGCCACAGAATTTCTGGCCTCTGACCTGCTCTTGCAATATAAATATTGTAAGCAGGCCCATTTCAATTTCTAGTGAATGGTAACCCCCAGGATGTTGATAATGCGTGTTCAGATGGCGATAATGCGACTGAATGTCAAGAGATAGTAGTTCGGTTCTCTCTCGCTGGAAATGATCATGGTCTAGCATTTGTGAGGCACAAATGCGGATCAGAAAATAGAATGAACTCCTTATAAAATTTGGTTTATTGATCGGGCCTGATGGCTGTTTCCTTTCTTTAAAAAATTATTTTGTTTTGAACTTTTGTCTGCTTCATTATCAGGAAGATTAAGCGAATGCCTCCCTCATTTATACTGATCAAGTTTTATGTATAAAAGAGGTACTTTAGCTGATCATGCAATAAATCTATAGTAGTTAAATGCAACCACAAGAAGGATGTGATATGTTTAATTAAATTTAGCAGCTACATTATCTTCAAATTGACTTCATTTCTATCAGTAACTCAAATTTATAATTGCATTTTCCACAAGTGTTAGAAATGGCACTGAAACAATTTTTTTTGCCCTACGTCATATTTTTAAGTTACAGTTCTCTGTAGAGAGGTATTTCTGATCCAATTTAGTATTAACATACATGGCCATCTCCTTCCTAATGGCTATATATATGCAATACATAACTGTTTCTGCTGAAGCCACTTGAGAGTCATCAGCAAGTTTCCTTCCATTTCACGGCCAGGCCAGGACCACAGGAACATGTAGTGGTCCTTATACTTAACAACCTAGTCTGTACAGTCCTCCTTGGTAAACTGTCCTTTCAGAGAAGAAATTCCTCCTCATCTCATGTCTTAATTGGGCAACTCCTTACTCTGAGATTGAACCCTTAGATACTCCCACGAGGGGAAACAATCTTTCTGCATCTATCCTGTCAAAACCCCTAGCAATCTTATATGTTTCAATTCTTCATTCTTCTAAACTCCAAGAAATATAATACAACCTAATCAATCTCCCTTTATATAAAAAAAAGTCCATAGCCAGGATCAACCGAGTGAACCTTTACTGGATTGCCTCCAATGCCAGTTTATCTTTCCTTCCATAAGGGGACCAAAAAAATTCAATCTTCTAGGTGTAGCCTAACTAGTGTCTTGTATAGTTTTAGCAAGTCCTCCCTATTTTTATATGCCATTCTGTTTCAAATAAAGACTAACATTCTATTTGCCTTCTGTATCATCCATAGAACGTGTACGCGATTTTTTTTGTGATTTATGAGTTCTTCATGATTTAAACCCTTAGGAAGAATTGCATTCTCCAAATGATGAAGCAATAACAATAGCTTGTCTTTTTTTGCAAGAGTAAGCAACAAATTGCAGCGATAACTGAAAGCATCAGAACTTCACTTTCCAACTGAGATATTTTACTCAACAAGAAGTGAGAATTCCATGCTGGGGCAAATTATATTTCTTCCAAACTCTTGCTACATTTGGAATGAACCTCAGTTGGTGGTAACCATAAATTAATAACCCTCACTGTACAAAGCACTGTGCAAAATCTCCATAACGAGATTGATATGAATGTCTTGAGGGATAAATTGCACAGTTATCCTTGAACTAACATTATGAAAACATATTCATTGTTCATTTATCTCATTTAGTTTGTGATCCTTGTTGTGTGCAATTAGCTGCTGTATTTGCCTACGTTACAACGGTGAATTCATTTAAAAAGTACTCTATTGGCTGTGAAGAACTTTTGGAATGTCATCATCATAGAATCCCTACAGTGTGGAAACAGGCCCATTGCCCCAACAAGTCCACACCAACTCTCAGAGCATCCCATCCAGACCCATCACCCACTGAATCTACACATCCCTGAACACTATGGGTAATTTAGCATGGCCAATCCACCTAGCCTGCACATCATTGGACTGTGGAGGAAACCAGAGCACCTGGAGGAAACTGACGCAGACACAGGGAGAATGTGCAAACTCCACACAGACAGTCACCCGAGGGTGGAATTGAACCCAGTTCCCTGGCGCTGTGAGGCAGCAGTGCTAACTACTGAGCCACTGTGCTGCCCTAAAATGAGCAAAGACAGTACATATCAGGCATTTTCTGAAGAAGGTTCTAGACTCGAAACATCAGCTTTCCTGCTCCTCTGATGCTGCTTGGCCTGCTGTGTTCATCCAGCTCTACACCTTGTTATCCCACATATCAGGCAACTTCTTTCCTAAAGTAGATAATTGTTTTGTCATAACAAGGTGTAGAGCTGGATGAACACAGCAGGCCAAGCAGCATCAGAGGAGCAGGAAGGCTGACGTTTCGGGCCTAGACTCTTCTTCAGAAATTGTTTTGTCAATAGGTTTATCTTTTTTAGCATAAAAACTGTCAGAGGGGAAAAAAGTGCAGTTCTTTCTCAGATGCTGCTATACTTCCACCACTTAAAGCCTTGATTTTTGCCATAATGGAGAGCATCACTGCTACTTTAAGAAATAATTGACTGCATTATCTCAATGACATATTGAAAATTGCTTTTAAAGACTCAATTAAAATGGATTGTTCACTGTTGTTCACTGGTGTTTATTGATATTAGCCTGAGTGTTTTCAAACTGAATTATTGATGCATGACTAATTTCACAACCATTCACTATCACAGTCAGATGCCTGCAATATTTCAGTGTTATGAGCAGCTATAAGTGATTATAGACTTTTCAGTGTAAGATTGGGAATTCTAATGCTTATTTTAAGCAACTGTGTGCATGAATTAATATATTCTTGTTGGTAGGGTTTATTTAGTTGAAGGAATGTAAATGTAAATTTTACGAATGATGTTTTTCAATATAATGAAGTCTGCAATAGACACATAGAACTTCATTTTGTCTCGTCTCTGCCCGGGTTACTGAGGTATGCCCATAGAACTGTGTAAGCTGTCATGATAGGTAGAAGGGAAAAGGGTGGTGGTCATGTGTTGGTATGAAGTGGCACTAAGTTGGCATAGGACCCGATAAAAACACATTGGAGGGCAGCATGGATCATGTGGGGCTATGGGTTGGCATGGATACACCATGGGGAGTGTGTAGGAGGGTGGAGGTATGAGGAAGAAAGTTTTGAGGGATGTAGTTACGTTTTTATGAAACCTCATCTCAGATCTTCCACACAACCCCACCAACAGCTTTTGTTCTCATCTGGGGTCACACATCCTTCTTCCCAGTATAGCCCATCATCCAGAATGCAAAGCCAACCTCTTGGCCACCTTTCCTGGGTCAGATTTGCAGACCCAGGAAATGAGGTGGCTCCGCACTCACGATGCACAAGGCAATCTAAGGCCAATATTTGCAGCCAGCCTGCAAGCTGTGGATAAGCTAAGAACAAAACAAAATTCACCTTAAGTTGCTATATCTCTCTTTTTGCCTTTGCAGTTCTCTCATCAATAGGGTGACACGGTGGCTCTTAGGTTAACACTGCTGCCTCATAGCACTAGGGACCCAGGTTTGATTCCACCCTCGGGTGACTGTCTGTGTGGAGTTTGCATGTTCTCTCTGTGTCGACATGTGTTTCCTCCAGGTGCTTCATTTCTCCCACAGTCCAAAGATGTGCAAGTTAGGTATATTGGCCATGCTAAATTGCCCTGTGTGTCCATGGATGTGCAGGCTAAGTGGATTGACTGTGGTGAATGTGGGGGTTATGGGGATGTGGTGGGTCTGCATGCGAGGCTCTTTGGAAGATCAGTAGGCTAAATGGCCTTTATCTGTACCGTAGGGATTTTAATGCTTTAGCCATAACATCCTTATTGTTTTGATTGCTCATGTACCGAGACTGGGCAATCTCTCCCTGTCCTGCCTGGAGCCCACTCTCTTGCTCAATACTAATCCTCCAGACCCTAGCCTGTGTGTGATATTCAAGTACTGTGTAAATAACAGATTGAAAATTCCTACCTTAGATTGAAAAGCTTCATATGCTTTTTTCCCATCCCATGCCCAGCTTCGTTTGGTGAAGTAATTTACTGTTGCAAATTCAATCAGAGCAGAAAAGACAAATGCGTAACACACAGCGATGAACCAGTCCATCGCAGTGGCGTAAGCTACTTTTGGCAGAGAGTTCCGTGCACTAATGCTCAATGTTGTCATTGTCAGCACCGTGGTTACACCTGAAGAGAAAGAACGGAGGGTAATATCAACAACAACCACTTGCATTTAATGACACTTTTAACATAATAAAATGCACCAAGTCACTTCACGGGTTGATGTCATCAGACAATATTTGACACTGAGCCACAAACCAATTTAATTGCAGTTCAATGGATAAAGAGTAGAGATAAATCAAAACATTTGGATCTTTTACTGTATAATTCAGAATTATTAACAAAGATGAAAAATACATTTTTAACAACAAAGTTTCAATTATTTTGCCAGTTTTCTCCCCTCTTTTCCTGCAAAATAGTGTTGATTTCTGTTGTCGATTAGATCAGACACCCTCAAAATATTTTAAGGTAGCCTGGACCCTAACTTTTTCTTTTTTAAAGGCAAATGGAAAGTGTTTGTCCAGATGCAATGTGACTGGTCAAGACTACTCAACATTAACCAAAACACAATTTATTTAAATACTGTAGTTAAAAAATACATCAAAAAGAAAGAGGAATTTAGAATAACAACTCTAATAGAAAAACGTAACAGAAGAATACATACAGTAAGTATTACTAATTAACTGTTCCAGTATAGTAACAGCCTATAAACACAGCCCTTGGCAATAAAGGACTATTCAGACAGAGATTCTCACATGCAGTTCTCCAATCAAGGAGGGAAAAAAACATCAAGAGAAAATTCAGAGAGAGTAGTAGCTAGGAGACATTCATAGAAGCTTCCAACTCTGTTGAGATCCCAATAGCTTCTAATGTTACTGAAATAACCAAACTCAGAAATCAGGATCTGTGAGAGCTGGCTATTTAGGCCATTAAAAACAAACCCAAGACCTCCCAAGCTGTTTACTCAACTGGTATACAGGAACCAGCTTGTTAGTTCTGCCTTACAACCTCTCTTCAAAAAATAACCAGAACAAAATAAACTGTTAAAGTGACAGCATTGTCACAATTTCTTCCCAGAGTTTCATTGGCATCAATTTCGCTCCCATCCCTCACCCAGGGCAACAAAGTGTTGATGACAGATTCCTCAATCTCAGGTTTTATTGCCGCTCAACCAACCAGTCCCCTCCTAATCTGATATCCATACAGAGGCCTTCCAATAACAGCATTCACAGAAAGGAGGTCTTCAGGTTAAGAATGGGATTCCTGACTACGTTCATAAATTAATTTGTGCGCAAGTTGGAGCACAATACCGTATACTATAAAATATCAGTTTGTAATTATGAGCAAACTATTACACGTTGGAACTTTAAAATTAAGAGTAATATGGGATCTCATTTATAACTATGAGTGTTCATAAGATGGGGCACCATAGAACAACCTAAGCTGATGGCACTAACAGATCACAAACTCAATGTTAAAGTGGGATTGAAACTGGGATGTTCTTGGTCAGTGCTACTTAGCTGGTAATTGGGTTAACTCAGTGCCCTATCAGACAACTTGAAAGTATTGTTTTTAAAATGCAAACTGAAAACATCATTAAATATATACCAGAACTCATAGGCATTTGCTTTATGATGTTGATTCATCTGGGTAAACAGTATTCTACACTGTTGCCATGGCTAAAGCTACCAATCGTTTTAGGCATGGAAATATGCTTCAAGTCACTAAACACAGAAAAATATTTTGTTCTGTTTCCAACAGATAATTTTTATCCTTTAGTACAAATTGAAACTTAACTTTTCATGTTTGTTTTTAACTGAAAAGTTAATTCTTTTGTCTGAGGGATGCCAAAGGATTAATTCTACAATGCAACTTTGGGATATTACACATGGTTCAGAAATTTCCATTTAAAATAATTTGTTTGGATGATATATACATTGATAATTATATTGGCTTCATCCCGATAAGGATGTTAGACAAAGTTTACTTTCTAATCATAGAATTCATTTTTTCTCCATCAACAACAACTTGCATTTATACATAGCCTTTAATATAGTAAACTGTGCACAATGTAATACAGTGCTTGAACAGTGCTGGAAAGGAGGGACAAGTTGTCAAAGCTTTTAGTCTTACACTCATCAGGACAAAGACAAGAATACTAAATTTCAAACAATTATAACAATTTACACTACAGGATGAAAGGGTGCTGATTAATTGGCACTTCTGTATGTCTTGAAGAGAGTGTAAGGCAAAAAGCTTCAGCAACATATCTCTCCTTTCAGCAATATCATGAAATATCTCCTGAAATTCAAATGTCAACACACTGAGCAGTAACAGAGCAAATACGAGATTCTGCAGAGAACATCCAGTGATTGAAATGTGGTGGAGATTTTGGTCACTTAAAGCTAAGTCTGATCACTGATTGATATTAACATTTCTTGGCACAATGGTTTCAGATACAGTTGCTAATTTCTCCTGGATCCATGAAAGAGAACAGCCACCGAACACAATCACTGTTGGCTTGACATTCTGGTGCAGCCTGCCAGTAGTTGTCCCAAATCCAGGACAGCAATGTGAATTTAACATTACTGGCCTGTGCTCACCTTCTGAATCAAAGCAAACAAAAGTTGCAGTGGCGAAGTTCCAACAATAAGCACACAAAAGTTTCTGAGTTCCATTTATGCTATGCAAGCATTTGATAGAAATAGCATTATGTGTATCTGGGAATTGCTTTTAGATAGCAGGGTAGGATTCAAAGTAATAGTGATCATAAACACACTGACATTTCAGGCACGTTGAGACATTTCCTGAACAACTTAATATACAGATTAAAAGGCAAACTACAAGATATAGGGTTTTAGTTAAGTTTGTATTAAAGATGAATTATCTATATTTATTATTTTAAAATTGCTTATCATGCTTGAATGTATTTGTACAGAACAAAAATAATTCAGGAATCTTACACTTGGAAAGCAGCTGCATTCAGTCAGAGCACGTCTCAGCAAATTTCTGCAAACTATAGCCCATGGTCTGGCTTACTTTTATTGTAGTCATGGTGCTCTACTTGGAGTTCAGGCTCACAGAACTACGTTCAGAAGACCCTAAATATTCTACGAGGTCTTGTACCTCAGTAGATAGTCTTCTTACCTTTGGACGACAAGATCCAGGTTCAAATCTCACTCCAGGCCGATGCCCAGAGAAGGACTATCCATTCAAATAAAAGCAAAATACTGTGGATGCTAGAAATCTGAATCAAACGCAGAGACTATTGGAAAAACTCAGCAGGCAGAGCTAGATCTGAAGAAGAGTCATACTAGACTCAAATCATTAGCTCTCTCTATCTCTCTCTCCCCACAGATCTGCCTGACCTGCAGATTTTCTCTTGCATTTTCTGTGTTAGTTAAAGGAGTATCCATGACTGGTTCAAACAGATTGACAATCAGTTTGATGGTTCCCCACTATTCCCTTAAGAGGGAAAAGAAGGGTATATGAATATAGCAAACAGATAGCTCAAGATTGCTGAGGCACAGTAATATATTGAAACGTCAGTTGGATAAAAGTGATTTTTCTTACAAGAATAAATGGAGGGAGCTCAGGCAGGATCCTTTACAAATTACCCACTGGCCTATCTGATTTCCAAGTATAGACTGATCTCTGGGGAGACCCACTAACAACTTTCACATTTCACTTTGTGATGAGGAGAGAGGTATTGAAAGTCAGGGCTGCAGTAATAGGGAAAAAAAAAAGATGCAGAAGAAGACAGTAGCATTGGGAGCAATTAGGGTTACCTGCCCTTAACTTATTTTAATTTTGTTTTAAGAATGGCAGTTTTATCATATGGTACCAATAATTCAAAGTATTGTACATCTTTCTGAAGGATGGTCTGAATAATGCTGAGGATTGTAGCAGACAATGTTAAGACTGGAATATTTTCTTGTATTCATTCATGGGATTGAGATATTGCTGGCATTTTTTGCATTCGGTGCTCATCTCTGAATACGCTTGAACTGAGTGGTTTGCTAGGCCATTTCATGGGGTAGTTTAGAGTCAACTGCATTTCACTGGTTCTTTATTCATTCATGGGTTGTGTATGTTGCTGGCTAGGCCAACATTTATTGCCCGACCCTAACTGCCCCAGAGGAGGTGATGGTGAGCTGCAGTCCTTGAGATGTAGGGACTCACACATTGCTGTTTGAAAGGGAGTTCTGGGATTGTGGCCCAGCGAAGAAGTTGTGAGGATGCTCTTGAGTCAAAGGTAGGTCAGACAGGGAAAGGACAGCAGATTTCTTTTTCCAAAGGACATTCATGGACCTGATGGGGATTTGCAACAACTGATGACAGTTTCACAATCTATACCAGTGTGACATGGAAGAGGACAGCAAAGGTGTCAGATAAGCTCAATGTCTTTCACCAGTCCAGCCTACATAAGGCCTTTGATAGCACACAGAGATACAGCATCGCCAACAAAAAAATGCTACAGAGGAAATATCAAACGAGCATGAGGGACATTGTAACAGAAGCACAACTAATGCTGGCAGGACATGTCTTTCACCTCCCAAACATACGCCCCACCAGAGTAGAGGTTTAATGGGCACTGACAGAAAAGAGGAAGAAGATGGGAGCTAGCTAGCCCAAGAAGAAGCAATGAGGTATATTTAAGGAGGGCTTCCCAGAGTGGGATGCCACCTGGATGGAAGCAAAAAAAGATTGTGATGGACCAGAGCCAGTGATGGAGTTATGCTGCCCATTGTCCTGCATTGGGCAAAAGGAATTAAGTTTTAAAGTGAGGTGATAATTTCAGGACACTATTAATGAGATGAACTTCAAATGCCAAATAAGTTTTAATCAACTGAATTTAACATTTCACCACTGGCCACGTTGGAAAATGAATCCACGTCCCCAGGGTGTTAGTATGGGCCTTTGAATCAATGATATTCAGTGACAACACCACTGTCTTCCCACAGTCAAACAGCAGTAAACTGGAATCAGCAACAAAATTAGTAAATGCTGCCATATTTTCATTGCAGTTATTTTATAATGAAGCCTCAATTGTTCATTTGACCTCAGTGAAGTGGATTTCAATCTGATGGAAGCTCTCTACACTCACGAGCTTTTTCATTTGGAGCAGCCCTATTCAGATGCTGGTGGACAAAAATACATAGCACATTACTGCCTATAATTTCATATATATCATCTAATTATTGAGCATTTAATCTCATCCTAAAAGCTATAAAGATGCCCAGTGTATGGTGTTGGACATGTCACGTCAGAACTTTCTTCTGAGACTAGAGTCTAAACCAGAAAGGATCAGGATTTACTCAGTATATCAGAATCATAATGAGTAGGTTTACAATGGCTGTATACCAGGTGTATAGATGGGCTCTTACTCCATCATGCACATGGAATAGTGGAATTTATTTTACATTTGATCTTTGCCTGATATGAAATGACAGTGGGTCATATTGCTAGACTTGGGAATAATTTCCCATTGGTGTAAGTAATTTTCTGATAAACACGAGTAATGGGAAGGGTATCTCACCACCAGCGGATATGAGAAAGTTATCTCTTGAGTGTGAAATATTTCCTGGTATTATCACAATAATCATTAATAACTTCCTGGTATCTGAATTTCTCAAATATTCAAATGTATCTTAACATTTTTTTCAGTTCTGCAAGCATTCATTGAACAGAGAAAAAAGACAAAAAAAGTTCTCCCTTATTCTTTGTCAAAATCAACAGAAGTTCAACATCAGAAGTGATTAAATCAGGCTGGATAGGCTGGAACTGTTTTCCCTGGAGCATAGGAGTTTGAGAGGTGGCCTTATACAATTTTACAAAATCACAAGGGCTATAGATAGGCTTAAAGGTGGGTGTCTCTTCCCTAGGATGGAGGATTTCAAAACTAAGGGGCACATTTTGAAGGAGGAGAGGAGAGAGATTTTAAAAAGACATGAGGTGCAAATTTATTATGTAGAGGGTGGTTTGCGTGTAGAGTGAATTTCCTGAGGAAGTGGTGGATGTGGGTACTATTTACAACATTTAGAAGACATTTGGATAAGTTCATGAATAGGAAAGGTTTGGAGGGATATGGGCTAGGAGCAGGCAGCTGGGGCTAGCTTAGTTTGAGATTATGTTCTGCATGGACTGGTTGGACCAAAAGATCTGTTTCCATGCTGTGTGACTCTATGACTCTGTATGGGATCCTTTCACTTAGCTCTCAAAAGACAGTTTGACTTCGTAATGAATCAATACCACTTCTCAGCCATGCATGAAACAGGAATAGCCTGTGTCTGTCTCTGCTGTCATAGAAATCCTCAGGAACTGTCAGACCAAAAGAGGGCATTTCTGCCCTACTCCTTTACTGAGTAGAAAATATGGCACTTAGCTGTATGGGTTAATCTGATATTAATTTATCTTTCTTTGGTGTTGTCACCATGCACCAGAGACAGATAACATTGGGAGATTAATTGTATTATTGCTCTAAGCGACGTTACTGCAATTCAAAGTTGTTGGCTACTCTCCATCAAAAATAATTGAGTTTCATAGCCATATAGTTCTATATTATTGAAAAGCCTGCATCTTCGAAAAGATTAATAAATAAAATGAAAAGTTAAAGATTTAAACAGCTTTAGAGTTTAATCAAAATTAAACTCTTTCTGTTTATTCTTTGCATATCAACATCTTTGCAAAATATTGCAAACTTTTTGAATAATCTCATTCTTCATAACAGTTGAAAAACAGCAACTTAATTGCTGTTTAAGCAAAGCAATGGTGATGTAAGACGTAAATCTGCTAATTAATCATGTTCACTGCTGCACCTTGATATTTAATGTTTAACATCAAATATTAAAGTTCAAAGGTTTCAGATTTATATTTTTGCTTCAACAATTAACTTATAAGTTTTATCTCATCTTTGCCAATATAATTCTGTTAGCAAAGGTACAGTAATCTGTCAGTTAAATACTGAGACTCCTTGAATTACAGACTTAGCTGTTGCCTTCAGCATGATTACTACTTATGCTATACCACAAGGATACCAGCAAATTTATTACATAGAGGGTGGTTTGCGTGTAGAGTGAATTTCCTGAGGAAGTGGTGGATGTGGGTACTATTTACAACATTTTTTTTTCTCTCTTCTGTCATCTTAATTTAAGGACCATAGGTATCTTGCCCAAAATCTTCCCTCACTGCCCTTAATGCCATGGCTCTTTCCAAGATATGTCTTTAAGAATACTGTCCACTGTTTTGGTAACCTACTCCAAAAGATCTTCATTAAATATAGGAGCAGTCACAGGCCATTCAGCCCACTGATTCTGCTTTGCCATTCAATTGTATCATGGCTGATCTGATAAGCCTCAACTCCAATTTCCTTCTTTTTCCCCATAACCTTTAATTCTCTTAACGGATTCATTTAGGTGCAACACTGCTACTCATTTTTACACTGACACTTGGGACAGGAAATAACAGCTGGAGAACATTATGTGCTTGGACTGTGATGAAATTACTTTTGACCACAGTTGATGAATTTTCTTCGGGTTTTTCCTGCACCTCCTAGTTTGTACACGTTATCAGGATTTCAGCTCAACTCCTGCCAAAGCTACAGCAGCAGAGCCAGGTAATGCTACAGGGAAATTTACCCAACGCGTATTCCACTATGATCATGCCCAATTCTGTTCTCAGTTATCATCTGTATGTATTCACCTTCCACCTGACAGTGATAAGACCCTTCATGACCGTTCCCTTCCAGAGAGAAGGCTACTTGCGAGTAGAAGCCAAGGCTATGTAAATATCTAGGAACAGTTGAGATATGTGGTTGAAGTAAAGGGGCTAAAGAGTGATGGTTTAAATCAGACATTTTACATGAGAACCTCTGCACATGTACTTTGGCTAGTTGGGCCACTTTCTTCAATGTTCTAATGTCTATGCCATAATATGTGATTCATCCATTCTCATACTGCCTCAGGTGACAACAGCTATCTCATTATAAATCCGGGTCCAAAGGTGATCAGTGTGACAACTTTTCATTTTTATCTTTAGGAGTATGTTAAAAATTTTGTAAAGTTGGGAGCAAATGGACTTGAGAATTGAAAAAAGACAAGGCCCAGGCTTCAAAGAATTAGCTGGATCAATGACAAAAGCATAAGTTTCAACGAAATTGAATTGAGATAAGGAATCAAAGGACCAATGGCATCCATCAGAGGTGATAAATGGAAGCCACTGACCAGAAGTTCAAATTGCATTAATACAGTTTGTCTTGAAGCACTAAAATGATTACTACATAATGACACAGAGGAAGGTGAGATGCCAAGCCAATTATGTTTGTGCCAGTGGATTAGTGCACAAATAATTTCCTAAGCGATTGTGTCCAGTTTCATCCAGGCATTCAGTTGCAATTCCAAGCAGAAGCCATGTATTTTCCCAATAGCTTGGATAGAGAGTTGAAGGGTGATCCAGCCGAAGTAACTGGGATCTTCTATTAAATAAATTGCATATGTCATTGAAAGAATCTAGGTTGATATATTCATATATCAAAATGCAATATAGTACAATGAAGGGAGATCAAAATAATGGTGGTACAATGTAGACTGATGTTAAATTTTGCTATCCTACACTAACAATCTCTCTGCACTTGCAGAAGTTCACAATTGGTATTGTAGAAAATTACTCTTCCACGAAATCTGTCGTACTTGTATGTTCTTGATTATCTCTTATATTTTAATGTTGAATGACTCGTGCATGAAATCTATTCTGCTTGCGACATGGGCGTGCAGTCACAGAAGGATCATAACAAGAAAGGTACATACTTTGAATTTGGAGGAGTTATTTTATGCTACACTGGATCAGCACATATTGCAAAGCTTAATGTTCCAATCACATGAAAAGGTAGTTGTGTGATTCAGCAGAAGTCAACACTTCTGATAAAATGACAATTTTTCATATGAAAGCCAAGATGCTAACGCCTAGATTTTGTACTACTGATGTTGTTTACACCTGAAAAAATAGATGGAGGATTTTATACGCAAATGGAAATATACTATTTCTTATATAAAAAAATTAAGATCCGCTAATTCATATATCTTCAGGTACAGTTGAGAAGTTGGGTAGAGCATTTAATGTTTGTAAGATGATAGGGGAAATAGTGCATGATCCCTTTAAAAGATGATTTTTTTTTTAGGCTTGGGGATTTAAAAAAATGCCTGCAGGTAACAGCAGGTACACAGAAAGTTCTTGAAATTGAAACACTGCATAAACATTGTACACTGCTAGCAGGCAAAGTGGCATTTTTACCAAGACAACAGGTTTTTGAATTTAGCCAATTAATTTAAACCAGGCTCTAGATACCAAAACCCAATTAGATTTAAATCTGATGGTTTTGACAACCGAGAACAAGTCCTATTGTAAGAAATTTATAGGTGATCAAGGGTATAAAAGAAGAGGGCATTAGAAAATCGGTGTGAGAGTCAACTGTCATCTGCCAAGAGAACAGCTCTCAGCTATAAAAGAAAGAATCATTGGCTCTCACAGAATTCTCTAAGCTCTCAGAAAACCATCATCGAAAGGTACAGCGGCACTCTTAGCTAATATTCCTGACACAAGAATTTGACAGAGAAAGGCATTCCTAACTGAGGATCAGTAAAGAGGGTATGGATCATTTTGAAAGACTATGTTTTAATTTACTTTTCTTATTACTTTGGTTTATATAAGTGGGATTTGTATTTATTGGAACAGCATATCATTAGAATTTTGTTTGATTTAGGAATAGTTAGTAGTTGGGGGGAATTGTTCATTTTGTTAGTAGTTATGTTAATTGTTTTACTGTTAGAGTTAGATAAATGAAATTTTACTGGTTGATTACAGACTGAGTGAAAGGATTTTATTTTGTTTAACCACTCCTTTATAACAGATTTGGAGGGGGGAATTGAGAGGCAGGTTATACCACTTTTCACACTTACTTTAACAGATTATGAGATGAGGCGAGCTTCTCTTTCAGTTTTAATTATCAGAGAGGTGTCAACCTCCCCTTCGTAGCAGTACACATTCAGGAAAAGTGCAAGCAGTACACTCATGACTGGGGTAACAGAAAAATGAATGACTAAAACTTTAAGAACAAGCAATTGTGATTTGTGAGCCCATTAGTAGCCATTGTCAAGCCTGAAAAAGGAAGTGGCAAACAAAAATAAATCATGGAGTCACAGAATTGTTGCAGAGGGAGGCCATTCAGCCCACCATGTCTGCATTTGCACTCTAAGCATTTTGACTTAGTGTCAATCTCCTGACTTTTCCCAGTAACTCTGCACATCATTCCAATCGGGAAAGAATAGGAAACCCACTGGCTGGCTTGAAGTGAAGTGAACAGCCTTGTACCCAATTGCTGTTTGATGGCTGCTAAGGTGCAGAGTGATTCTTTGTATAGACCTGAAAATGGACAAAATTTGCCACCAAGCCTCTGAGGCATCTGCTGCCATCTCCAAAGCTAGGGCTGCTATATGCATGCAAGGAGGTTGAGCCAAGTTTCAAGCCACAACTGATCATTGTTATTTATGCCTGACCAAACTCTCTGTCACTTGGCATCTACATGTTCAATGCCAGCAGGAGGCACAATTCTGTATCTGACTTCATAATATATACACAAGAGTTAGGTTTGCAATCTACAAAATATGCTTTCCAGGGATCACTGCTGAATGAAAGTGCCTGGTCTCAAAGGTATTGCTATATCAACAGTCCCAATTTCCTGTGGGAGCAGGCAGTAGTGAATCAACAATGACAATATTAAATTTGCAGTTAAATTGTTGTCTATAATGCCTGCCCAGAACCAGTTTAGAGTGAGATAAATGCAAAATACTGCAGATGCTGAAGATCTGAAATAAAAACAGTACGTCCTGAAATACTCAGCATTCTGGCCACATCTGTGGAGAAACACCATTGACCCTTTGAGTTCAATATGACTTTTCTACAGAACTTTTACTTCAGTTTTATCGAAGAGTCATTGGTCTTGAAGAATTGGCTCTGTTTCTATCTACACATGTTCCCAAACTGGCTGAGTTTCTCAGCAGTTCCTGTTTTATTTCAGTTCAGTGACATCTGGGTCTATTCCTCTGACACCTTCACCTCTTTTTCCATTCTAAGTCACGTGCCAACTTTACCTTCTGAGATATCCTCTTTCCTGTCTTTCGTCTGTGGCAGTAACCCGTTATCCATAACATTTCAGGATGTTCCAATCTGATGAATGGTCATCACTCTGAAATATTAACTCTTTTAATCTCTTTACAGACCTTACTTGATATGTCAAGTATTTCCACCTTATTTTATTGATTTCATTTCAGATTTTCAGCATCCACAGTATCTGGTGTTATTAACTTACTATTAAAAAAGACATTTGGTAGCGCAGAACATGAGTATTGCTGAAAAAAGGCAATTGTACTAAAGATTTTCATCTTTCACACATCTGGACAGATTGCAAGAATAACAATTTTAAAGGAAAACTGACACTTACACAGTTCAAATGTTGGCTTTCCCTTTAAATTGGTATTCTTGCAGAATGACCTGATAAGTGCAGGACAAAAAGCTTCAACATAGGGATAGTAGGAACTGCAGATGCTGGAGAATCTGAGATAACAAGGTGTAGAGCTGGATGAACAC
>NC_063337.1:16541116-16574923 GCF_021869965.1 Rhincodon typus
GCTGTGTTCATCCAGCTCTACACCTTGTTATCTCAAAAAGCTTCAACATATGTCTCTTTGCAGAAATATTTATGACGTTTTGTGATTTCAATCTTTAGCTTGTCTCCCCTTTCCCCTGCCTCAAATTTCGCCACTATAATCCTCCTTAAAGCCCTTTATATAAATGTCTCTTCCCATCTTCACTGCAATGCCCCAAGCTTGCAATTTCCCATGGCCTAATTTAACATTCTCTAGGGAGAAGAGTAACAGAAATATGAACTAAGATTGGAGGGAGTGAGGAAATTTCATGGATCGCAACAATCAGGGGAGGTGATGCGAACTTCCTTAATCCATTGCTCAAAGAAATGTTGGAAACACATTTTTACACTTTTGTAGCTACATTACAAATAGCGGATCGAAGAAGTGTCATCCTAAAATGAACTAGATGGAGTGAATGATCTCATCAAATAAGACTCAGGAAATAACGTTGGTCACTAAAGTAAGCATCAACTCCTTACCCTCCCCACCTTATCTAATCTCTATAGGATGATCTGTCAAAAGGAAATGAAGAATGCAGTGAAATTATTTTGCTAGGCTATCAGTTGGGAAAAGCAACCTTCTTGCTCAACAGATTACAAATTACTGCTGTTTGAAATGCAGCACGTTTTACATTAATACTTTAATCTCAAATTGAAGGAAAATGTATTTAAACTCACCAAACACTGTTCTGGCTGGGACAGATTCTCTGTTCAACCAAAATGACATCTGGGATAAGATAACAGTCATAATGCAGGGGAGATAGGTTTGAATGACAAAATAACCGATTTTTCTCTTCAAATGGAAATGTGCTGTCATTATTACATATTCGCCTGTGACAAATAAAGGGAACAATACAAGAGAGAAATCATGGATTAGAAAGGCATTGGCATTAAAAATGGGATTATTCCAAAATAATTTGTTAACGTACATTTGATATGAGGACTGCAAGCTTCATCATTCACATCATATGTTCATTGAATTTATTTGCTCATCAAAGACTCGTCATAGTGATTTTCATTGACCAGTGATGACTATCCAAATTGATTCATGATTAATCTGTATCACCTGTACATGTCCTGCCACGGATTACTGAATTGTATTTATTATTGCTTGACTTATGAAACCAAGTGATTGAATTAACTATGAAGGAATACTGCATAAAGTAATGCTCATTTTCTCAGTGCAGAAAATATTCCTACATCAATGGCTGCAGAAATGGCCACAGTTCGTAAGCACGTCCACTTTTTATTTGAAGTACAAAACACTTGAGATTAGACGGAATTAAGGTGCATTTGAATTAGATTTTGCTTAGCATTGGGTTTCATGAAGTATGACAGGGGAAATAAGTGAAAAAGACAGTTTTCTTTATTCTAAAATCACACTTCCATAATCTTATTCAGCTGAAGCCAAAACATTGAATGCTTTCAAGGGGTTAGATGTCGTTCTTTGGGATTAAGGGATCAAAGGATATGGAGAGAAGAAGGGAACAGGATATTGAGTTAGATGATCAGCCATGATCATATTGAATGGCAGATTAGGCTTGAAGGGCTGAATGGCCTACTGCTGCTCCTATTCTATATGTTTCCATTCTAAGAGGCATTCACTGGCCGCCTACTTCACGAGGATTGAATGTTTGCACAATAGCTAGTCTATACCAAGTATAAGAAATGTTTGGAGCAATATGGGCCAAGCGCAGGCAGATGGGATTTGTTTAGTTTGGGATTCTGGTTGGCATGGACTGGTTGGACCAAAGGGCCTGTTTCCATGCTGTATGACTCTAAGACTCTGTACCAAAATAGTCTCAAGGAAGTATCAGCCAATAGTCAGACAGATGGTACTACTTCTGCCTTCTTGCACTCTCCTTTAACTTTTAGCTCCTGGAACCCTATTATTCAGCGCAGAAGCAAATGGTAACCAGTTGAAAAGTCCCCCTAGGAGGTGCTATCAACTTGTTCATATTGGTACCAGTCCAGTTCTTGGAGGCACAGGATAATTCCACCCCATTGTTGATACATTCAATTTTACTTCAGAATTCTGACAAGTTTCAGGCATTAGGGTTTGCATTTTGGCTATCAAGAGATGATGAACCAAAGTTTAGTTCAAGTATTATTCAATAAACAAGCTGGATAAATAATATTGATGCTTAACTTGCTCAGATCATAAGCTAGTAAGTAATTTAGAACTGAATATCTTCCTGTAGAAACAGTCTTGAGTAGCACGTACATGGAGCTTTGATATTAGATATCAAAACAATTACCATGGAGTCAACACTGGGAGTTGGGTAAATGACCACAGTGGTGCTCAAAATGTGTACAAGTGGTCATCTCTCATAGCCAGAACCTGCACATGGAGTCTTCTAACATGGACAGGCTGTTGTACTACAATTGCTACATGCTTCTATCCGACCAGAAAGCTCTTCCATTCTTAACACAAAGGTTATCAAAAGGATTTGCAGATTTATAGTTGACCCGTTTGACCACATTATGACACACCTTTGCTGGCCATCAAGAACTGAGGTGGGGCTCAGAGCTGATAGTTCAGAGATTGGGTGTGATTGTGGTAGAGGACTGCCAGGTTCTCAAAGCAGCCGTGAAAAAAATGTTGTGTTGATCATCAGACCAAGAATGTCAAACTGCAAATATCCCTGCGTTGCGTGGATGCAATGTGGTCAGATGCTTGCCAAGTAAGCAAACGTCCTGGTCAACTGTGTCTGTTTAAATTTATATTACAGCAACATCACTGCACATTCTGCAGAAGCTGGTTTGTATACCAGGCATGTTTGGTGCCCTGTAACGCTCTGGGCACTTTTTGTTTCCAGCCTGTAAAACACATAATGTATGGATAGCTGAGGAAGAAATGCTTGACTTCAGGAAATGGTGCATCACTTCATCTTTTTCAACCTTAATAAATAATAATCACTTCCTTTGGGCAATTGCCCCTATGATAAGGTCAGGTGAGAGTGACTGCCCCTAACATCAAGGCAACATTTGAGCAAGTATAGAATCAAGGAAACTGAGCAGGACTGGAGTCATTGTAAATCAAAGGGAAACCTTTCCACTGACTGGAGTTATACCTTGCACAGAGGAAGATGGGTGTGGTTGTTGGAGGTTGTTACCTCAGCCCCAGGACATCTCTGCAAGAGTTCCTCAGGGTAGCGTCCTCGGCCCAACCACCTTCAGTTTCTTCATAATGATCTTCTCTCCATGATAAGGTTAGAATTGGGACTGTTCACCTATGTCGCACAATGTTCAGAACTATTTGAGACTCCTCAGACTCTGAAGCAGTCCATCTCCGTACTCAGCAAGACATCACGTTTCCAGTTGCTTGCCACTTCATCACATCACTGTGTTCCCATTGCCAACATTTCTGTCTTAGTCGTGCTGTAGTGTTCCAGCCAAGCTGGAGGAACCACACCTAATTTTCCACTTGGGTGCCTTTTGGCCATCAGGACTCAGGACCAAGTTTAACAATTTCAGAGCATGAACACCTCCTTCCATGAGTATTACCTACCCCAGTAAGTCCAGTTCCTAGTATAAAATGGGTTTCTTTCGGCACAACCCCAATCCACTTTCAATTACTCGTAGCCCCCATTGTCACCGATCTCGCCTCTCTTCTTCCCTGGTTTATTCTCAACAATCCCTTTGTGTGCCTAGGATAACAAGGTGTAGAGCTGGATGAACACAGCAGGCCAAGCAGCATCAGAGGAGCAGGAAAGCTGACGTTTCGGGCCCAGACACTTCTTCACCTTTTTCTTCTCTCTCTTTCTCTCTCTCTGGGATTCATCTCCACCTATCCACTCACTCCTTTTCCTCCTACCCATCCATCATCAGCATATGTACCACCTTCTCCAAGCTGCTACTAGTTCTGAAGAAAGGTCACTCAAACCATTTCTCTGTTTTGTTCTTCTTACAGATGCTGCCTGATCTACTGAGTTTCTCCAACAATTTCTGTTTTTTTTTTCATGTTTCAGATTGCAGTTCTTTGTTTTGTTTTACGTCTTTCATCATTCTCCTTGGCAAGATGTAGGCTCTTTCATTTGAACAAGTAGATATGATTTGGGAAAGGAATGAATCACTTGTGTACATGTGCAAATATGGCTTAATATTACACTTTAAATAATTTGAGAAAAAACTCACTTAAAAAAGGACATACATAAAATTACATTTCTCACTTAAGGAGATGACAGAATGCCAATGTGGTGACTAATGAGCATTAGACATTATGTAATTTATAACAATCTATACATTAGCACAAGTTAACATTTTGACACAATAAGCAGCATTTCAGAAAAAAATGAACACTTAGTAGAATGCACAGACTTTACTCGTTGCTCATATGTTTGAAAGGCCATTTTTGTCTCTGTAGCAAATAGTACCTGAGCCCTGGCTTTGCAATATTCCATAGACTTTAATTACAAGTTAGTTTTACACTGATTGCTATACAGTACCATATCACATTTATATTTTTTTTATAAGTATTTACATCTATCATATTTATAAAGTTATATCTTTTTATTCTTAAACTATTCAAAATGGTGCCAGATTGTGGCGACAGTTGAAGATTTTCACTGGATTTTCCTGTATTACTCACTGTAAAATGAAAGTGACAATAAATCGTTTAATTCAATTTGCATTTTGAAATGAATCAGACTGTATCAGTTTTAATGTAAACAGTTCAAAATGGGAAGTCACACACTGTAGTGAGTAGCATCTCTGCCCTTGAGCCAGAAGCTGAGTTTATGTCCCTCTTCACTTTCGTGTGTGACCAACCTATATATCCTTTCAACAAATGTCAATGGCAAACAAAAAGAGCAGGAGTGATTCCAGGTCAGGTAATGTCGTGTAAAGAAACTTAGACTGTCAACCATCACCCTTCATACCTCCAGACTGCAACATAAACGTTGCCACAGAAACTCTGATTCTTTGTGGATCCTTCCAGTTCTGAAGAAGGTTCACTAGACCTGAAATGTTGACTCTGCTTTCTCTCCACAAATGCTGCCAGACCTGCTGAGTTTTCCCAGCAATTTCTGATTTTGTTTCTGATTGTTCGGGGGTTCAGCTGACTGAATAGCTGGAGTGGATCAGATTAGTGCCAACAGCACCAGGGTAAATTTGGGACCGCTATATTTTCCTACCCATGATGGAAGACATGGCAGTATGGTTTTGACATCCCTTTGGGCAAAAGAACTGCTGAAGAATGTTTCTCTTTCTTGGCATTTTCTTAACTTTGATAAAGTACGATTGTTATAATTTGAAAACTTACTTTTAATTTTAGTTTCAGTATTGAGGATCATCTAACTTATTCTGAAGTTTGCCTGACAATACATCTTGTTGTTTTCATTGTTAAATGTTAAAGGGGACCAAATTTGTTTTATTGGGAAGGATGTGCAAGGTGTTTAGACACAATAACCAAAGCCTCTGATTCTTCAAAATCACAGAAGAGTGGGTCAGGTTGTAAACAGATATGTTTTAAATTATCTCCAAGGTCCAAGAGATTTGAGGTTTCAAGAATAGCTAATCAGCATTTCTGTCTAGCATAAAAAGTCTGTGAGTCGTATTGGCATGGACATGGATTTCTTTTATGAGAAAGATTTCTAAGACTTCCCTGAAAACTCACAGGCACAGGCGGTCAGTAAGAATTCAGGATAGGGGAAACAAATATAAGCAACTGGGGTTCACTTTGGGTGAACGCAAATGGGAGCTAATGCTCAGACTGGAGAAAAACAAATCATGAAGAGTTAAAATGAGGCTGAAAGAGCTGCCAGGTATACTAGGGGAAGAAACGCTGGGAGAAAATCCTCATTGTAAAATACATTTCTAAGATTAAAAGTTCCCAGGCTGAGAAAAACAAAGAGCAGATGTAAGTCCTTGAGAGCTAAGAATCATATTGAACCAATTCCAGGAAAATTGAATATCCACTTAAAGCACTATGTAAAGTACACCTGTGATGCATATGTGTATTGCATTTCAGTTGTGCTGAAAGGGAAAGTGTTGTTCTGTGATACAAAGTATAAGTTTCCGACAAAAATAGTGTTGAATTGATATGCTTTTCATCTTATCTTACTATAAAAATCTTAAAGTATGAAACTTGATACATTATCCCTTCAGTTGTTGACTGGAAGAATGGTCTCTTTTTTAAAAAAAAATGTCTCTACAAAGAATATAACAATTCATAAATTTCCTTTTAACTGTTAATCAATTTTATTGCCTAAATATGACCTTGCACTAAACAGAGTTAGGAAGGGTGCTTTAGCCAGGTCTGAAAACAATTCTTTGTTGTCAAAGGGCTAAGGTTACCAAGTGTGAAATTTGGCAGCATTGATTTGTGCCCAGTTATCTTGCATCATAACCTGAACACCATCCACCTTAGCTCAGCATCTGGAGGAAACTGAAAATGAAACATTTGTATTTTAATAATTGAGTGGTAACTACATGCAATTACCATGCATTGACTGACTAAACAGATTGCGCAACCATTAATGGGATAACAAATTGAATATTTTAACTTGAAACAGTTGCATTGTATTATCAATCAGTGTGATTTTAAATTAATGGCCTATGTTGTTTTATCCACACGATAAGAAATGTGTTAACAATAAATGTACTGATACAGTAGACCTGGTAAATTATTAAACTGATACTCAAAAAACATAGTTGGTGAAGGCTATTGTGGTAGTGTCCATATTGCTGAGCTAGCAGGCCTGGGCTGAAGTCTCACCTGCTCCAGAGGTATGCAATAACATCTATCTGAACAGGTTGGTTAGAAAATATCTCAAAACCATAACTGGTTGGGAAACAAAGCATTTTTTTTATAAATGAGAAGAGGAAAAAGATACACACATATAGACCATGGAAGTACTCGGATTAATCCCAGGACTGTGTTAGTTTCAGTTATTGATAAGGCAGAACAACAACTGACCTCAGGAGCTAAAGAGTGATCAAATATTCCCATTCCTGATTGCTTTCTAAGAATTATCACTACACAAGAGCATATTTTAATTGAGGGCAGAATTGAGGCAATGACTTTGAAGCAGTGAGAACGTCGGTTTAAACGTGAAAAATAAACAGTGTTGAAATAGTTACATTGAGATGCAATCTAATAATCATGCATGTGCTATGTAGTGAACAGTGTGCATGTGTCACTTAGTGATACAGATAGTAAACAATCAATGTTATTTAATTAATTAATGTTCCCTTTTCAATTTGGTACTCTTGCATCTGTCTTAATGCAAGAGCCTGTCTTTTTTTTTTCAGCAATACTCAGGTATACAGACAATGTATCCACTGTCAATTTCAACAAAAGGAAGACATTAATTTTCATCAGTGAAATAATATTAGCAGCCATATACTTTGAATTGGGAGTGTTCCAAGCCTGATTTCTTTATCTAATCACCCCAATTTTGTTCTGATAGATTTGAGATCACTTCAGACTTCATTTCACTTTGCTGTGCAAATTTCTTAACCTAGTTTCTTGTCCGGCATCTACATAAACCAAGCTTAACCTTACCGTGTGCGGTCTTAACCCCTATGCACTGGGCTGGCTGTCCCAAATTTGGGGTCTTCAAATAATGGTTATCCAGCTCACCCTGGCACTACCTCTGGCACCACCCTGGTTTCACCTCTGCAGCAGACTGGTTCATTAAATAAATAGGGTCTTCAGATCATGTTTTTCCAACTGACTGAATATCCAGCTTGAGAGATAGTAGGAACTGCAGATGCTGGAGAATCTGACATAACAAGGTGTAGAGCTGGATGAACACATCAGGCCAAGCAGCATCAGAGGAGCAGGAAAGCTGACGTTTCAGTTCTGGACCCTTCTTCAGAAATTACTGAAGAAGGGCCTAGGCCCGAAACATCAGCTTTCCTGCTCCTCTGATGCTGCTTGGCTTGCTGTGTTCATCCAGCTCTACACCTTGTTATCTCGAATATCCAGCTTGTCCTGGCCTTGTGGGGTTCAAGCCCTGCTCCAAGCCATCTTATTGGAGAGAATACTTAGGGGACTTCATAGATATTGACTTGCCCATCAAACCAGCATAGCCTAGCAATGAGGCAATAAAGCTCTTGTACTACTTGAGTTCACCTATCAACCAGGATACCATACAACAATTAAACAACAATTTAAGAATTAATTATGTTGAACTATACAATTTGGTCTTTTATCATGCCTTTTCACAGGTATAAAAATAGGTGTTTGGTAATATAGAATCTAGGGTACTGAAAAAACATATTCTGTGGAGGGTTCTAGCAATCATCCCGACAATTCACAAGAATACCAATTAAGGGGAACAGCAACTGAGACACAGGGACAAATTAATAAGACATATTTTAAATGGGGCTGAGAAAGTTAATCTGGAAGCACCGAGATACGATGGAACTATATTACTTTGGAGCCGGTTAAAGTTTGGATATTAACAAGGCGCAAAAAAAAACTTCATCCTTATCTGGCTTCTGCCACCTCCATTCGCTCCAGAATCAAGTTCACTCTTGACTCCTAGGTTGGTTCATTGGACAGAGTCCCAACTTCTCAAATTGCAACCAGAGTGTAGAATAAATTATCCTGCAACAGGCGACAAACCAGCTGTCAAATGTGCCGCTTGTCACTACGCCACAATTCCACCTAAGATAAGCTGTGCACCAGAACTGATTTTAACGAGCGTTCTTTTTAATATAGTTTTGCACTGCTGTTTAACTCTTTCTGCAAGTTCAGAAAAAAGTCAAATAAAATTCAGTACTTAAGACAGAAACAGACAAAAAGAGTTATTCATAACATGTTGAGTCATTGCTTCAGTTGTGTGATGTCCATGGACATAACTTATCTATGTCCGTGAAAGAGCTCACGGCTGCTGCTCTCTGTTGGAAAGCCGATTTTTATTCGCCTACTAATCCCTTATTGCAATCTGCATCCAGCAGTGTGTCACATCCACTCTGCCCTGATTCCTGTGGACCGTATGCAGCGCCTGTCGTGTCAGTCGAAGCTTTTTTTTGACCCTGTGGATTATTCTTATCAAATAAAAAAATAAGACACAAGTTCACAACTTGTGTTTGCGATCCACGGCCCATTGAGACATCACGGGAGCGCCACAATGTGGAAGGGCCACACGGTGTGAAGTGAAAATGTGTCAAATATCTCGTCTCCTTGGGCCATGTGGCCGCCAGCCGGGTGCCTGCTATCCTTTTTGAACTTGTTATTGCCAGAGAGAGGGGTACAAATCGCCGAGCATGTCAAAAGCACTGGGTCTCCTGGTCAGCATCCTGTTGCTGAAAGTCAATGGGGAAATACCATTCGCTGCAGAAAATAACGCGGCCATGATCGTCAATTGGTGAGTCCCAGTTTGAAGTGTGTGAACATCTATCTGAACTCGCAGGTCTGTACTGTACTGTGCTACTGTATTGTGGGCACTCGCCTGGGATGTTGCTCGGAATAATGGGAGGTGGGGGCATTCATTCATTCATTGTGGGTTGCCATGGAACAATACATTGTAGACGAGCGGATACTGTAGCCTGCCTTGTGCTGTCAATGCCCTCAGTGATAAACCAAAGGTCTCACTCAACCTTTTCCTCAGAACATTTCAGGAGTGCTATAATATAGAAACAGGAAGTGACTCTGTCGGTCACCCTAAACCAGTTTGGCGGGGGGACGAGGGGAAGAACAATTCTCAATGATCTTAACTTGGTGCCATAAACACAGCACCATGAAAACGCAGAGGCAGTCCATTCGGCCCCTCGCGTCTGTGCCAGCTCTCCAAATAATCTACTCACTTAGTGACGGACATTTTAGAATCAGACTGTGTGTATATATACTCTTTGAAGAAAGGAAGCAGAAAACGCCACGGGATGTAAGTTCTGCTTTGGTTAATATTTTCAGCGTTTGTGATTTTATTTTCAAATGCTCTTGTCCGATTTGCCTCTTTTGTGTACTCTTCAAATAATTTCTGGAGTTCTGTGAGGGTCTTTGTGTGCGTTTCTGCCTATCACCGAAATTCTGAAGTGACTTAGGCCCCTTTTTAAAAAGGGAAAAAAAAAAACAATCCTCTAATACTACGCGTCTTTACGCAATACGGAAAAAAAAAGCATCTCGGTATAATCCGAAAGGCAGATTGGAGCACAACGCACTTTTCAGCAAATGAAGGTTACAGCGCTTCCTACAGGCAAACTCTCATACCTAGAAGCTCCCTCGTGATGAGGGTGGCTGGATGATTCAGTGCGGGCTCCTCTATTAACTTTCTTCAAACCCATGTTTCTTTCTTCAACTGCCAAGGAATCAGACGCATCCACCCTAAATTCTCAGAATCACTGCAATTAGCTTTCTTTTTACCCTGTGGAATATTCTTTCATGAGACTATCAAATAAAAAGACACAAGTTTACAACTTGTATTTGCGATCCACGGCCCATTGAGACACCATGGGAGCGCCACAATGTGGAAGGGCCACCTTTCCAGCAGTGTTTTCCGTATATGTCCACGCACGCGTGTGCAAAAACTGGTTCATTCAGTGAAAAAAAAAGTATCTGACGTATTAGTTTGCAAGTTGGCCTTTCACCCTTAGAAATACCAGTCTCTGAGCACTATCGCTGTTTTGTGCAACTACAGTACGTCCGGACCGTAGGAAATTCTCCACAGCTCGAAGAGGAACCAATGCGTTGTGCAGCAAAGTAATTTCAGTAAAATCCTAATCGTTAAACCTTAATCCCAAATGCTTGGTGGAGTTCTGTGACCGGCCCTAGCAGCAGATTTCAGATCATCAACGCGGGTAAAACAACTGCCTTCGGCATAGTTTAGTGAACCTGCTGCGTTGGAGTAGCGCCAGTCTGTTCTTGGGGGGGGGGGGGAACCCGTGCCTCCGTATCACTTTACGTAACAGTTGCCGGCCACATGAGTGTGAAATTTCACAGCCAGCAGCCAATCAGAGCGGACTGTTTGACTGGGTATGACGTCGTGCGAAGCCAATGTTTAGCTGCGTGATCTATATCATGTGGACCAATGGGAGACTTCCCCCATGATCAGAAACCTCCTTCATCCTCAAGCACCAATTCATGGAGACACTGTTTCTGGATCAGTCAGGGTATCTGTATCCAGCTTTCATTCACCATCAACTGTGTCCTCAGGGAATTGCAATTTATGACTGACTGAAAACCAGCTAGTATGCTTCAGCTCGGTATACAGCTTATAAAATGAAATGGTTTCATAAGGAAGGGAGCCGTACCTTTTACAAAGGAAGAGCAAGCCAGCAATTGTTGGAGATCTGAATAAATGAGCACCGTTGATAGGATCAGTAACCTTAATTATGTGAAAGCAAAAATACGGTGAATGCTGGAAAATCTCAGACATAAAAAAAGGTGCTGGAGAAACTCAGCAGGTTTTGCAGCAGATTTTAAACTATTTGCTTACAACATTGTTTAGTAAAGCAGCCACATCGGAAGATACATGCCCAGAAAAAGGCGTATTAGATTCAAAACCAGAAGTCACACAGCACCAGGTTATAGTCCAATAGGTTTATTTGAAATCACAAGCTTTCGGAGCTTCAGGTGACGAAGGGGCTATGCTCCGAAAGCTTGTGATTTCAAATAAGCCTGTTGGACTATAACCTAGTGTCGTGTGACTTCTGACTTTGTCCACCCCAGTCCAACGCCGGCACCTCCATATCATGGATTCAAAATCTTAATTCTGTTTCTCTCTTTACAGATGCTGCCAGAGCTGTTGAGTTCCTCTAACACTTCCTGTTTTTACTTTTACCTGTGTGGTCCTTTCTCCAAAGAGTAGTCTCCTCGCTATTATAACCTGAAATTTATAGGCACTTATAACAGAGTAATAAGTAAATGACCCACTGAAATTTTTAAAAAATCTTGAATTAAAGTGTAGCAGTTATCTCATACCTTTGAGCAAAAGCAGATGAAAATGTAAACAGACCTGTGTTTGAAGGGATAAGTTCACTGCCCACAGTTTGACCTAATAAATCATACTGATTTAGACGCGATCCATCTTCTGCCACAACCACCGATTTGTGAGTTTCGTTCGTCCATGTGTAAATGACCTCCGAGGTTGGATAAGCATCTATTGGGAATATGAGAGATTTGAAATGTCAGTCAACCCGTCACTCCCGCAGCCTGATTGAGTTTGTTTGGGCTGTGATTTTCCTTGAAGTGTCCTGCTATTTGAAACAAGAAGATTCAGTAACAGGATCTGCGTTGTTACATTAGCGACATGGGTTCTCAATCCCACCAACTCACCATCGTGCGAGGTGGCTGCAACTGGCAATACTTCACAGCCCAACGCAATCCATCTCCAGTGGATCCCTGTACAGTGGTGAGAGGTGGGAAGGGAGTCATGGGGAAAGGTTTGCTCTGGGATGAGGGGGGTTGGTGAGAAGGTCAAACCTGAAGACAGAAGGTGACCTTCAGCAGCTCACTTCCCAAAACCTGGTCCAAAAATTGGGCAATGAGTACCCAACAATGATGGATCCCCTTATGAGGCCCCAGACAAGCCTCTCGGTGTTGGCTTTGCAGCCTTCAAGAAGTTTGAGAGCGCTCAATTAGTTTCATTACATCCTTGAGCCACCAATAAATTCTGGTGGGATCAGGGATAATTAATTTCAAGTAGTTCATGTAGTTTTAGTATGAAAGGCCAAAATGTGTCGGTGCAGGCTTGGAGGGCTGAAGGGCCTGTTGCTGTGCTGTACTGTTCTTTGCTCTGTTCTTTGAATGAGCCAAATTGACATCCTGCTCCTCTGGACAAGATTCCAGTATGAAGCTCATTGGGGAAAATCTGTTCTGGTGCAATTGTAGCATCCCTATCTCTGAACCAAGAGGCCCAGGTTCAAGTCTTACCTGCCCTAGAAGTGAATAATGACACCTCTGAACAGGTTGATTTGGGAATTTTTGAAAGCTGTTTGTGCCCCAGACTTAACTGGGGATAGTTATCCTGATGGCAGGAATCTGATACAAGTGCTTGATCCAATTCTACAACTTGCAACTCTGCACCTTCCACCCCCACCCCCTGTCACCATCCCCATTTCGAAAGGCTCCATATTTATCTGTTTACAATCTCCAGTGGTTAAAAATGATGACGATCAGTAAACAACGAGCATCTCCAATGAGAGTGAACCTAAATAAACCATGTTTGCTTTAGAGCAGAGAGGCTGAGAGCAAACCCCATTGTGGTGTAAAAGATTATGAGAGGCATAGACAGCACGGATAGAAAGCAGCTATGCCCCTTAGTTGAAGGTTCAACAATGTGGAGGTGTAATTTTAAGGTGAGGGACAAAGAAGTTTAGAGAGGATCTGAGGAAAAACAGTTTCATCCAGAGTATGGTGGAAATCCGAAATGCAGTGCCTGGGAGGGTAGTAGAGGCTGGAAATCTGACATTCTTTAAATGTACTTGGATGAGCACTCATAACATTCAAGGCTATGGGCAAAATGCCGGAAGCTGGGACGAGTGTAGATTTAGATTAGTGTTTTTTTGTTGTTACAGACTTCATCCACTGAAGGGCCTTCTGTACTCTATGATTCAATGATTCTATATCCGCTTGACATTGAGCAGCTTCAGCATTGCTGAATCACTTCAACATTAACACCCTGTGGGTTACTGTTGACCAGAAAATTTACTGAACCTATAACATAAATATTGTGGTGACAAGATGATGTCAGATGCTGTGAATTCTCTGGTGAGTAATCTGTTTCTGGACTCCCCAGAGCCTGTCCACATACGAGACACAAGCCAAGAGTGTGTGGTGGAATACTCTCCATTTACCTAAATGCCTACATCTCCAAACAACATGCACAAAGTTTGAGGCTATCGAAGACATAGCAGCTTGAATGACACCTTATTCACCATCTTCAACATTCGCTCCCTCTACAACTAGCACACAGTGGCAGCAGTGTGTATCATTAACAAGATGCACTGCAGTAAGTCACCAAGCTCCCTCTGACAGCACCTTCCAAATCTGTGTCCAGAAACGTAGGAACAGCAACTGTTGCTAATTGGTCTCCAAGTCACTCATCAAACTGACTTGGAACTCTATCACCATTCCTTCATTGTTGGTGAGCCAAAATCTAGGAACTCTGTTGCCAACAGCTCCATGGTTATATCTACACCAGACTGAGTGCACCAGTTCAAGAAGGCAGCTCAGTACCACATTCTCAAGAACAACTAGAGATGAGCAATGTATCCGAGTCTCGCCAGCAATTTTCACATCTCAAAAATGAGAAAATAAATATTATGCCACTTCAATTAGCTATTCAGACTTCATTTCTTTTGCACAGATCCAAGGTTTTGAAATGTATCTGCACAGCCCAAACTCACATTACCATTCAACATGTTTGACATGACACACCTCTGGGGTAGATCGGACTTGAGGTAAGGACATCACGTTACAATTCAAGCTTCCTCAATTTGGTAAACTAATTAGGAAATTGACCCAGTTGTAGACATTGCAGGTGATGCTGTTAAGATACATTCATTCATATAGCTAGTCATTATATGAATAAACATAGTGAAAACGAATACATTTTTGTTGAACATACAAATCTGTCAAGGAGCTATTGTGATGTCGTGGGAGTGTTCCTACCTCTGGGCCAGAAGGTCTGCATTGAAGTCCCACCCTGTCATTGAGATATCTCATAACATGGCCGAACAGGTTGATTAATTAGCTTTTTCTTAATGTCTGTTATAGAGCCATAAATGCTGTACACTGCTTCTTGCAATCCTTGCCTAATTTTGCTCCAGCATCACTAGGGAGGCAATGTGTAGTGGTAATGTCACTGGAATTGTAATCCAGAACCTCAAGCTCATGTTCTGGTGAAAAGAGTTCAAATCCTGCCATGGCAGGTGATAAAATTTGAATTCAGTGACAATTTGGAATTAAAATCTAGCCTAATGCTACCATGTAACCCACTGCCTATTACCATGAAATCCCATCTCGCCCATGAATGTCTTTTAGGGAAGGAAACCTGCCATCCTTACCTGATGTGGTCTATGTGTGACTCCAAAACCACAGCAATCGGGTTGCCTCGTAACTGCACTCCTAGCAACTAGGGATAGACAATAAATGCTGGCCCAGCCAGCGACACCCACATCTCTTGAAGAAATTGATTTCATTCAACATTCCCTCTGTACACATGGACACTGAGGCAGCAAAGTGATACTTTTTCTTCATTATGTGTTCATGGGATGTGGATGTCACTGGCTAGGCCAGCATTGATAGCCCATCCCAAGTTGCCTTGTAGAGGGCAGTGGTGACCTGTCTCCATGAACTGCTGCAGTTCATAGGATGCAGGGATACTCACAGTTTCTTAGGGAGGGAGTTCCAGGATTTTTGACCAAATGATAGTGAAGGAACGGGGACACAGTTCCAAATGCTCCTCAGGTCCCTTTTAAATCTTTTTGTTCTCACCTTAAACCTGTGCCCTCTTGTTTTGGACCCCCTTACTCTGGTGAAAAGACCTTGGAGGGGAGCTTGCAGGTGGTGATATTCCTGTGAATACTGATACCTGTGAACTGGAGAATGCCTTTGAAAGCCTGAAGGACAAGGATTTTCATCCCTGTGAGGTGTTGTGCACTTAGCACTGATTTCTGCAATCTCCCACTTCTCTGTTGCCATTGTAAGAACACTGCAGTAACAGCCCTAAAATATATTTGTATGTATAATACATTTTGTGTGATACTGACATTTCTTTTGCACTGAAAACAATGACAGTGTTTTTAATATCTGAGAAGTGTGAGAAGTCATTTAATTGTGATTATCACTAGCTTGCTTCTCTCATATTACAGAGGATACATACTGCAGTTCCACAAGGTGTTAGGAAGCTGCTTCAATATTTAATATTTCTTCAAGGACTTGAGTATTGAAGAATTGTGGAAAAATGGGTCTATTTTAAATTTTACACAGCAATCTGAATTAGGTTTTTATAAAACAGTCATTGAAAGGCCTTTGGAAATTGACAATGTTCTAATGAAGCTTATTGGAAGCATATGACATACAAACTGTGTGTTTATTGGAGATCCCCTATTGAAGCTGTTGGAATAATATATGGCTTTCTGTTTGGAATTCGTTGAGGAAAGCCAGCTATAGGGCAAGCTGTTCTGCTAGTGTCTCTTGTTACTGAAACACCTTGGCTGTGAAACATGATTGTTCTGGATAAGTGACTGGAACAACCTCTCAATATTCTGGTTCCTGAGCAAGCTTTGTCTGACAAGATTTGTAGAAGTAATCATGAATGATCATCAGATCAACAGACTCTAGAACATTCTATGCCTTTTCGTAGTTACCTTCAAGAATACCAACCATTGGTCAGAAAGGTATTTTTTTAAGTGAATCCCTACAGAGAGAAATCCATTTCTTCCTCCCCTCTACCTGAAGTACATTCAGATTTTTTTGTAGAATAAACGTTTGATCAACAAATTGCATATGTTAATCAATTCTGCATCTTTGTTGAATGGGTTTTGTTTTATAATAAATCAATTATTTTGTGTTTATTGAAGAAACCGTTTGATGGATCTTTTCTTTCTAAGTTTAATATCGAGAAATGATTTGACTGGTTATATTAAGACTTGAGTAAAATATTGTTGTTACCTTGGAACTATTGGAGTGAGACCAACAACACACTCAATCCATCTTGGTTATAACAATGGAAAATGTCATTTTAAAATCAGTGATCCTGAAAGCCCACAGGTCTTAGTGAATTTGAAATAGCCAGCAATTAAAATGGTACCCTCTTGTATCTTGGGAGAGATTTGTCTTCTGCAGCGGTGCAGACAATGGAAATAATATCAGACACTGTGCATAACTTGTGTCAGATACTGTACCACCTCTTTTGGGCCAGTACATGGAATGAATTTCTATTCCAGGTTGCATATCCCATTATTGCCATTCTTTACTTTTCTATAGGGATGGGCAGTTCTTGAATTTATCCCCTTACAAACCGATATTAGGAATAAAGGCAGGATAAGGAGATAGTGATATCTGCTTTCCTAGATAGATCCAACACAACCCTGGCAGTTTTTCTCTGTGACTTTCCTGCCAGTATATAGGAGCTAGATTGATTGGAGCTGATTGAAATTGATTCTTGCTCTTCTAAAGAGAAAAGCATCTGTTTGGTGTGACTCTGGTGAGTAGTTAGGCCTTTTCTATTCTTAAACTTTAACATAGTATAAAAATAGGGGATAAAGTTAATAAAGCATAGAAAAGGCAACATAAATAAGTGAATAATATAAAGAATTAAAAATCATTATGGATGGCAGGACAGGTGATGTGTCAAGGCTGCAGCATGTGGGAACACCTGGATACCATTCTGATCCAGGACAAACATGTCTGCAATAAGTGTTTGAAGGTGGAGCAGCATCTTCTCAGAGTTTATGAGCTACAGGCTGAATTACAGACACCGCAAAGCATCAGGGAGGGGGAGAGTGGCCTGGATTCTTTGTCCTACTTAGAATAGAGGAGGCGATGGCCTAGTGGTATTATTGCTGGACTGTTAATCCAGAGACCCAGATAACGTTCGAGGGACCCAGGTTTGAATCCCACCACTGCAAATGGTGGAATTTTAATTCAATAACAAAAAATCTGGAATTAAGAATCCAATGATGACCATGAATCCATTGTCGTTTGTCAGGAAAAATCCATCTGGTTCACTAATGTCCTTTAGGGAAGGAAACTGCCTTCCTGACCTGGTCTGGCCTACATGTGACTCCAAACCCACAGCAATGTAGTTGACTCTGAACTGCCCCCTGGGCAATTAGGGATGGACAATAAATGCTGCCTAGCCAGTGACGCTCTCATCCAGTTAATGAGAATAAAGAGAAAAAAAAGGCTGTTTGATTTTTTTTTCAGTGGTCAGGGACAAGAATGCAGGTAAGGGCACTCATAATCCTCTGCAGTTGTCCATATGATGACTTCACCTCCACTGCTGCCTCGGGCTAAAGGTTCCCAAATCGCACAACCCTCTGCAAGGTTATCCTTCCTGAAAAGGTGAGTCTTGCCTTGCAAAAAACTATTGGTATGAGATGGGAATGTGGAATTTGAAATGCAAACAGATCAGCCACAATCTTGTTACATAGCAGAGCAGGTTCAAGGGGCTCAATGGCCTACTTAGAGTCATAGAGCATAGAAACAGACGCTTCGGTCCAACTCGTCCATGCTGACCAGATATCTTGAACATAGTCCCATTTGCCAGCATTTGGCCCATTTCCCTCTAAACCCTTCCTATTCATATACTCATCCATATGCCTTTTAAATGTTGTAATTGTACCAGCCTCCACCACTTTTTCTGTCAGCTCATTCCATACATGCACCACCCTGTCCGTGGAAAAGTTGCCCCTTCGGTCCCTTTTAAATCTTTCCCCCTCACCTTAAAACTATACCCTCTAGCTTTGGACTCCCCCCCCCCTTAATACTATACCCTCTAGCTTTGGACTCCCCCACCCTAGGGAAAAGACCTTGGCTATTCACCCCATCCTTGCTCCTCATGATTTTATAAATTTCTATACGGTCATCCCTCAGCGTCCAGCACTCCAGGGAAAGTAGCCCTAGCTTATTCAGACTCTCCCTAGAGCTGAAACCCTCTAACTCTGGCAACACCCTTGTAAATCTTTTCTGAAGCCTTTCAAGTTTCACAACATCCTTCCTACAGCAAGGAGACTAGAATTGTACACAGTATTCTAAAGTTGCCTAACCAATGTCCTGTACAGCCACAACAGGACCTCACAACTCCTATACTCAATGCACTGATCATCAAAGGCAAGTATACCTAACCGATTGCATACATTCATATATTTATCCTTCAACTGACACCACTAAAACAGGTTGTCTAAACATTGCTCCTTTGGAGGTTGCCACGAATTGGCTGATCACATTTCCTGCATTACAACAGTGACTCCAAGTATCAAGCACTTCACTGGCTGTATAATGCTTTGAGACATCAGTCATATTCTATTTATTGTCACATCTGCAATACTTTCTGACCAGGGAGAAGAAAACTGTGTAGAAATTCAACAACATAATTCCAATTGCAGTTTGATATTACCAATAGCTGACAGAGTAATCAGATCTTTGCTAACATTGAACAGCTAAAAACAAAAAAAAAAATCGGCTTTAGAAAGATTCATAGTTGTCAAAACCCTGTGAACTTTTCTTTTGGACTCTGCATTTCACAAGTTGCAATTATACAACATTTTGTATAAAAACAATTTGTTCTCACAAATTCGATTCATCATGACTTCATCTGATTAACATCATACTTCACAGCCCAAATAATACTTTGCTTGTGCCTTATGTCGAGGTATCAAGATTTCAAGTAACTGCTGTTTGTCAGACAAACACAGCAGTGGGATGGTTGACCGGTCAAGCTGTTTTCCCGCTGATGCTGCTGGGGGTTGAAACACAACTCAGAGTCACTGGAGAAAACCTCACTCCTTTTTGAGATGCACCAGGGATCTTTTGTGTCCAAGTGAACCATCAAGAGCAAGCGTAGCAGACCCACTAAAATAAAAGCCAAACTCTGCTGCTGCTGAAAAACTTTTTTTTTAAAAATTCATGAGGGTGTTGTAGGTCTGGACTCACATGTAGGCCAGACCAAGTAAGGATGGCAAGGTTTCCCTTCTTAAAGGACATTAGTGAACCAGATGGGTATTTTTTTCTCTGACAATTAGCAATGGATTCATGGTCATCATTAGACTCTTAATTCCAGATTTTTTTTTTTGAATTCAAATTCGACCATCTGCCATAGGTGGATTTGGACCCAGGTCCCCAGAACATTACTGGGTCTCTGGATTAACTGGATTAAAGTCTCCCCTTACGTCTGTAAGAACAATGAATGCTGGAAATACTCAGCAGGACTGACAACAGTTGTTTTCAAAGAAACAGATTTTATGGTCTGATTTTGTTCTTTTGTCAGAGGTTTCGAAGTCCCACTGCTGGGTGACAGCCAGCCCAACATTTGCCACTATCAAGACTGTTGTCCAAGTGAGGACAGGGTCTTGGTTCCCAGCCCTCCAGCCAAACCATTAAACGGCCCCTAGTGGGGGCCACCGTTAATTCTACAAGATGGAAGAGAAGGTCCCTACATGTCAAAACCTCCCTCAAAGACCAGAGTTTGTTCTTTCAGCACTCTGGGAACAGGCAGACAGGCACTGGGATTTGGGGGAGAGGGCTGTGTTCCACCAGAGTGTCCATCAGAGGTCATTAGACCCTCCATGGGTCATGGAGCAGCCACAAAATGATGGATCCTTCCCCCAACAGCTTCCTAGGAGGTTGCCAGGATTTACCTGGAGGTCTGTCCACATGCCAAACCCTCCTGATGTAGCCAAAATACTAAGGGGAGTGAGAAGTGACACTTAATTGGGCACTTAAATGGTTCAATTTGTTGCCCAGTCAATGGCCACACCATGAAGGTGGTTGGCAGAATGTGACAATGATGGCAAGATATCAGGCTCCCAACCTAAAATCATCCCCTGACATATTCCCAGCCCATCACTCGAGGACTGGGAAAATTCACATGATCTTTTCAGATCCATGACTTTCATCAGAACTGGAATGTAGGAACTGGATTAGACCATTCAGCCCACCGGGCTTGCACTGCCATTCACTACAATTATGGCTTCAACATGTTTTACCCACACTTTCCCTATAACCCTTTATGCCATTAAAAAACAAATATTTATCAATCTCTACTTTAAATGTACTCAAAGATTGAACTTCCACAGCTCTCTGGTGTACAGAATGCCCAAAGATTCACCATCCTCTGAGTAAAACAAATTCTCCTAATCATGGTCCTAAATGGAATCCCCCTTATTGTTAAATTGTGACCCCTAGTTCTAGACATCTAGGGACGGAAAACATCTTACTTGCATCAAACCTGTCGATCCCTTTAAGTAATTTTTTGTTTTTGATGAGACTACCTCACATTCTTTAAAACTTGAGCAAATCCATGCCTATTTGCGCAGCCTGTCTCATAGGATAGTCCTGCCACTCTGTGAACCTTGGTTGTATTCTATCAGCAATATTATCTTTGCTGAAATAAGGAGACACAGACTGCACACATTGTACTCAAATCCCCTTCCAATCGAGGCTAATATTCCGTTAGCCTTCCTCATAGCTTGCTGCAACTGCATGTTAGCCTTCAGTGACTTATTGACAAGGACACCCAGGTCCCTTTGTACGTCTACACTTTAAGACCTCTCACCACTTAAGAAAAAGTTGGAGAGATAATATGTTTCAAGCATGGATGTAGGCGTCACATCCATTGTCGATTGTGCGGAGAAAACCCATCTGGTTCACTAATATCCTTTAGGGAAGGAAACTGCCATCCTTACCTGGTCTGGCCTACATGTGAATCCAGACCCACAGCAATGTGGTTGACTCCCAACAGCCCTCTGGGCAATTAGAGTTGGGCAATAAATGCTGGCCTAGCCAGTGACGCCCTCATCCTGTGAATGAATAAAAAAAGGAATCGCTGGATGCGTATATTTTGCGATGATCCTACAACGCTAAAAGCAGAGATGATCAGCTGAAATTATAGAAGCCAATTGTTGAGTCCAGGAGGCTGTCACGTTTCTAATTGAAAAGTGAGGTTCTGTTCAGCTTCAATTGATTTTTACTGAAACAAATTAGCAAGCCAACGACAGAAAGATCAACATAGAAGTGTGTTAGAGAATTCAAACGACAGGTCACTGAATGTGTGGGATTATGCTTGCACACTGAACAAAGGTGTGCTGCAAAGCAGTCACTCAATGTGTGTTTGGTTCCTTTGGTTTAGATCAATGAATAGTGGTGCTTACATTTCACACAGTGACACCACGTTGCTGTGGCCACATGTACTTTTACAGTTAGGTTGAGGTGAGTTGCTGTAAATAATGATTCCAGAGTCTTAGATGTTGGTTCTATCACATGGCTCTCTAGGAATCTCTCCTATCTTTAAGCCTTCCAATGGCATCTGTTGAAAGATTCACAGTTTGATTCTCAAATCATTTGGTCATATTATGAATGCATCTTCCTTGGCCATCAAGTACTGGGGTGGAACTTGAACCCGGACCTTATGGCCTGCAGGGAGATACATTATGACTGCGCCAGAGACTACCATGAGCGGTGATTACATTAATCATCATTTAAGGTTTATGTTTATCACTGTTTCATCTAAAATGACTATTTGGGGTCTTTTAGGGTGACAAGGGAAGAGGTAAAAGGCCAGGTGTTTCATCTTCTGTGCTTGCTCTTATTCATTGATGGGATGTCAGTGTTGCTGACTCATCTAGCATTTATTGCCCAACCCAGATGCACTTGAGAAGATGGTGATGAGCTGCCTTCTTGAACCGCTGCAGTCCATGTGCTGTAGGTAGACAGTGCCATTAGGACAGAGTTCCATGATTTTGACCCAATGACACTGAAGGAATGGTGATATATTTCCAAGTCAGGATGGTGAATGGCTTGGAGGAAAGCTTGCAGGTTGTGGAGTTCCCATGTACTTTTTGTCCTTGTCATAAGGTGAGTTAGTCCCTGCATTCTTCCTAGTGTCTCACTGTTGTAGAAACCACAGTATTTATCTGGCTTGTCCAGTTCATTTCCTGGTCAATGGTAACCTGCATGATGTTGGTAATTGGGGTTTCAGCAGTAGTATTATTGCCATTGAATGACAAGGACAATGGTTGGATTCTCACTTGTTGGAGATGATAATTGCCTGGCACTTGTGTGGCACTCATGTGATTTGCCATTTGTCAGCCCATGGCTGGATATTGTCCAGGACTGCTTCTGTATCTGTGGAATTGTGAATGGTATTGAATACTGCAATCATCAGTGAACATTCCCACTTCTCACCTTATGATGAAGGGAAGGTCTTTGATGAAGCAGCTGAAGATGGTTGGACCTAGGACATTACCCTGAGGAACTCCAACAGAGATGTCCTCCAACAATAACCATCCTCCGAGGTGCCAGGTATGACTCCAATTCGCAGATTCCCTCTGATTCCCATTGCATCTAGTTTTACTAGGGCTCCTTGATACTATAATCAGTTAAATGCAGTTTTGATTTCAAGGGTATTTACTCTCACCTCACCTGGATTTTAGCTTGCTTGTCAATATTTGAACTGAAGCTTTAATGAGGTCTGGAGCTGAGTGGCCCTGGTGAAGCCCAAACTGTGCCTCTGCAAGCAGGTTATTGCTACATAAGTGCTGCTTGATAACACTGTTCATAACACCATCCATCATTTTACAACACAGAAAAGTGCATGGGAAGGGTACGGAGTGTTGGAGATGATTGACGGGCAAGGAGAGATGAGGTTGTTGCGGAGAGGATGACCCCCTTCGGAATATTGATAGTAGATAAGATGTGCTTTCTGATGCTGGAGGTGGCAAAATGGTGGAAAATGATCCTTTTTATGTGGCGGCTAGTGTAGAAGAAGGTGAGAACAAGGAGAACCCCATACTGGTTCAGGAAAGGTAGGGGTGTGGACAAAGCAGAAGTGTGAAGTGAAACAGGTAGCCTTAAAGGGCCTGCCACTTATGATGGGAGGGGTATTGTTGAAAAATAAATATTGTGTATGTACGTATATACTATATGCATTATCAGATTGGAGATGAGGGAGACAGAGGAAGTTACAAATGGGATAGTTTCCTTTTGGGGTAGGATGTGATGAAGTATGATCAGGGTTGCTTGCAACATTTTCTATTCAAATTTCACATTTTAGTTCAAAGGTTTATTGAAAGGGCAGTAATTCTAAAAACACTGTATTCTCCAAATGTCACATTTAAATAGTGTTGTGTGACTCGCCCATAAAATGATGAAGAGGAGGAAAATCTGCTAAAAGGCAAAAGTAAATAGAGAATATAAGAACATAAAACCAAAAAAAGTCTATTAAGTTGCTTATTCATTTTTACAGTATAATTACTTGCAATGACAAAGATGCCATTCGTCCTCATGTTTAGGAAACACTCCTGTTCTGAAGAGTGAACAGTTCTGATAGCCAATTGCATTTAAGTCCAGTGTTATATTGTATTAACCCATGTCATCTCAGTGCTGAAGGTGATACAGTCAACAATTAATTCAAAATCAATGACTGCTTGAAGTAAAGACTGAATTATCCAGTCTTTCAAATTAAAGAACATAGATAATGCATGCACTGAAAACATTTTGTGACAAAAACATTGTTTGATTTGACTGATCGGTTGACATAATTAAAAGGACTAGACTATATATTGCACAGTGAAACATTTACATATAACTGGGAGGTCTAGCTGATTTGGATACAGAGATCTGTTTGGATCAGCAGAGTTAGAACAAAGACTCTCTCACTGTACAACAAAATAAGTGGCTTGGATATTGAGAATGTAGAAATAAGTTTGCCATATTTGTCATTCTACATGCAGTCTCTCCGCTCTAGACACCTTTTCTTTAAACTTTTCTTTAGGCAGCTCCAACACAATTACGATCTGCTATATTCAAAAAGAAGCATCAAAGGCAGTTACTGACCCAGCTTGAGTGAGGTGGAGTTTGAACAACTTAAGCAGCACAGCTGAAAGTTTCCACAATTATTTACTGTTGCAATCGGAGTAAGCTTACCAACTAATTGGCATCACAACAGAAGCATCTGAGTTTAAAATATCCCTCATTTGGTGGGGATATGATGTGGAACTGAATCACACAGAATCTGGAAGCTTCCAATTCCATAATCAACCAGACTAGGTGATTTCAATCAAGGGAAACATTGGGCAGATTTTTCCAGCTTCAAGTGGACTGGGCAATGGCAAGATTGGAAAGATCTGATTCTCAAAATCAAGAGAAAGAATTCCAATCATCCTCTTAAGGTGTCAACAGCGAGTTCTGAGTCTCATGAAGAAGTGGCATGCTCATTCCATACAGCTGCATCTCATTATTAGCTACACTCACTTCATAGATGCGCAGTTTATAATTCTCCTATCCATGCCAAGAAACTAGATGACACCAGTTTCTCACTTGGAAGTCATAGAGTCGTGGAGTCACACAGCAGAGAAACAGACCCTTTGATCCAACTCATCCGTGCTGACCAGACATCCCAATCTTACATAAACCCATTTGTCAGCTTTTGGCCCATATCCGTCGAACTCTTCTTATTCATACACTTATCCAGATGCCTTTTAAATGCTGTAATTGTACCTGCTTCCACCACCTCCTATGGCAACTCATTTTTGTAGAAAAAAAATTTACCCCTCAGGTCCTTTTTAAATCTTTCCCCTCTCACCTTAAACCAATGCCCTAGTTTTGGATTCCCCAACCAAGGAAACAACCATGGCTATTCATCCTATCCATGTTCCTCATGCTTTATAGACCTCTATAAGGTCACCCCTCAAGATTAGTGTAGTCAGATTGTTATTGATAGCATGGACATGATAGATCAAATGGCCTTCCTGGTGTGCTGAAAAGACTAGGAGTCTGAATGTTGTTGTGCAATCCTACCTGTGTGACTACTTTACTCAGTTGTACTAATAACCTGTTTTACAGAAAGCATTAAATAAATGATTGAAACTTTCTGTTCACAAAAACAATCACAACATAATTTATTGAATTTCAATTAGATTACTCTGTTCGTATATCACACTGAACACATCTGCTTTGGGGGTTTAACTACAAATGGTTTTCCTGATATACATGTTGGAATACTGCTATCATCTGTACACAGCATCTCACATGAATAGCACAGATTGCACACATTGGTAATTAAGGCATAAATTAACCTAGTACTGAAAATCACCCAAAGTGTTCACAGTATCAATTCTAGGAAATACCAAATACCTTGGAGTGAGCTCAAGCTCAACCTAATCTCTTGCCTTGGATTACCCAATTTTTCTTTGCCTTCTGAACTCCTCAATGAGATTACTGCCTTTTAATCACTTGCAGGCATGAGTTATTTCTTTTATAATCTTGGAAGGAGCAGACTCTCTTGCTTTGAGACCCAGTCACAACAATGCTATTCAAATGATCTCATAGAGTAATTGTTGCCCATCATGAATTGTCTGTCAGATATTATTGGCTGCCTTCTGCAACTATTGTCTCTATACTCATCTGCAAAGTAGAAATTTCCATTCACTTGCCTGTTTAATTGGAAAGCTCACAGAGATAAATGGTTCATACTGATAGTGGGAAGAAGAAAGCTTAGGTTTATAACATTCAGGACATCCCAGAGACTTTTGCAATTAATTCTTTTTTTTTATTATTCACAGGATGAGGGCATCGCTGGCTAGGCCAGCATTTATTGCCCAACCCTAACTTCCCAGAGGGCAGTTAAGAGTCAACCACATAACTGTAGGTATGGAGTCACATGTAGGCCAGACCAGGTAAGGATGGCAGTTTCCTTCCCTAAAGGACATTAGTGAACCAGATGGGTTTTTCTGACAATCAATATTAGACTCATGGTCATTATTAGACTCTTAATTCCAGAATTTTATTGAATTCAAATTCCACCATCTGCCATGGCAGGAATTGTACCCAGGTCCCCAGAACTTTTGCCGAATGTTCCCTGCTGTAATGTAACAGCCAATTTGCACACAGCAACGTCCCACAAACAGCAATGACATAAATAACCATTCAGTATTGCTTTAGTGACATTGGCTGAGTGATAAAGGCATATAGTACTTTTCATCATTTTAGGATGTCCCATAGAACTTGTTAACAAATGGGATACTTTTGAAGTATTGTCATGATTGCAATGAGGGAAACATTGTGACAAAGTGGTGCACAACAAGCTCACACAAACATCAATTTGATAAGGACTAGCTAAGTTGTTTTTTGTGATCTTTGTAGAAGGTTATATATTGGCCAGAATGCTCACTAAGCTTAGAAAATTAGAATGGCACATTAGTAAGCCCAGGAAACCAATTTTCAAAATTCTACCGTTTATTACAAGCCTTAATTGTATTTACATAGACACTGCACAGATCAGCGAACTTTCTAATATATGCAATTGGATTTCCTTCTAGTTGTTTGTAAAGAATCAGGAGACGGAGTGATAGATTTTTTAAGTTGCAACAAGTGCACAAATTGATGGTACTGAGCAATGGAAATAAAAATTGGGTGGGTTCAATAATAGGCAGTCAATCCACAACATTAGTGTTACCCTAAAGAGCAGGTTAAGAATCTTCCCTGTGCTTACACATAATGGCAGGATGCAATCTCACATATGCAATATAGCGGATTGTTCCAAGCATTTTTCACATTGTTTTATAAACCACACTGTTTTTCAGATGTGATAGGACATCTGAAAGGTCCTGTTCACATTCCCTGATTGGTGCAAGCAATCCCATAGCACTATTTCAAGGAAGAGCATGGAGTTGTCCCCATATCCTGACCAAAATTAATTTACAATTAACATCACAAGGAAAGATTCTGGCCATTGTTGCATTACTGTTTGTAGGAGTTTGCTGTGTGCAAACTGGTTCCCCAGTTTCTTACATTACGATGGTGGCTACACTTCAAAATACTTAGTTGGCTGAAAAATGGTTGTTAAAGACACTATATAAAACCAAGGTTTGCTTTTATAACAATAATGTGCTGTCAACAAGATGTTATAGAGCAAGTATGACAGAAAGTAATTGTGGCACGTTAAAGTATCACAAGTTGTATAGTTTTACTAGGTGTCCAATTTCCCAGGGTAAATTGTAGCCCAGCACATCATTCTTATTTATGCTGTTTTTTATTTGCTGCTTCTGTCTCATTATATGCTCCTAGAACATAATGCATAAGAAAATGAATAGCTCATTTGGCCCCTCATTCTGCCATTTACTATGATCATTGGCTGATCTTTTACCTCAACTGCTTTCCCACTATATTCCCATAATATTTAATCTTTATCATCTAAAAATGTATTGAACTCTGTCTTGAATGTATTCAATGACATCATCCACGGCTTTCCAGCATAAAGAATTCTAAAAATTCACAACCAGCCAATTGAAGAAATTTATCTTATCTCATTCCTAAATGGCTGCCCCCTCCTCTCTTATGCTTTCTGTTTGAAGAGAGATGCTCACAATAATCTTCAATTTTCTCCTCTCTCTGTCTTATTTTTACATGTTGTTTTGTGTCTTACTTCTTTCTCCTTTACTCTCAGGTGTGTGGTAGGTTGTATGATGGCTGTTTGTGAGGGGATTGCACTGGAATTCTGTGAAGTTTTAGGTCATGGTTAATAATGGTGAAGGGCCACTAATCACTTACTCTTTAAGGAGAGGATTTGTTCTTTGAATTGCTTGCAGTGCTAAAGATAGAATAGGAGGCCACTGAGATTTGTTTTCCTTTAAAGCGCTTACAATGCTATAAAGGAACTCACAGTGATGACAACTGAACCTGAAGGACTGGCAGAGTACAGAATAGGGGCATGAGGATGAGTTAACAGAGAAGGCCAAGCTGACAGGAAAGTCAGGGACCAGGTTTAATTTAATGAAATACTGAGAGAAGAAAATGTAGTTGACACACTTCTGTGAATAAACCTTATATATTTTTCAGCTGGATAATGGGAGCAGCCGTTACAATTTAATTAATGTGTCTTCTTGCCTCTAGTTTTGACTTAAAATAAACAAAGTTTCACGGTGCAATTTTCAGAAATTATGTGCTTGCTTCATGTTTATTAAGAGTAAAAAAAAAAAGTTGGATTTGTATGATGTTTTTTAATGATCTTCGGGCAGTCTAAAGTACTCGATAGCTAATTGAGCACTTCTGACGTGTAGTCACCATTGTAATGTAGGAAATACAGCAGCCATGTGCTTGTTTCAGATCTCCAGCATTCATTGTCTTTGTTTTAATTTAATGCAAAACATAACTTGCACTTAGTCAACTCTCTCTGTGATCATGACCAGGTAATTTATTGTAATGATGTTGGTTGATGGATAATATGAGCCAAGATGCCCAGGAAAATTCCTCTGCTGTCCTTCAGATAATATTGTGATATCTTTTACATTCACCTAGGACAGCACAAAGTGGCTTCAGATTACTGCCTATTTGAAAAGGCACCTCTGTTAGTATAACATTCAATATAGCATTGAAGTATGAATCCATATTTTGGTTCTCAAGTCTTTAGGATGGGTCTTGAAGTCATGACCTTCTAAATTGGAGTGGTGCCACTAGCTAGATGTGACTACTAAATTACAAGTGAATCTTTTACTTAAAGGTGTTGTAAAACAGGAGCATTGGAATTTAGGCCATGCAAGTCTGTTGTACTAGGCTTATAAAATCCCTACAGTGTGGAAGGAGACCATTCAGCCCATTGCATCCATACAGACCTTGTGTTTCCCATGGCTAATCCAGCTAGCCTGCACCCTGGACACTACGGGTTATTCAGGGGAGGCGATGGCCAAGTGGTATTATCGCTGGACTGTTAATCCAGAGATCCAGACAATGTTCTGGGGACCTGGTTCGGATCCTGCCATAGCAGATGGTGGAATTTGAATGCAATAAATATCTGGAATTAAGAATCTAATGATGACCATGAATCCAATGTGAATTGTCAGTAAAATCCCATCTGGTTCACTAGTGTCTTGTAGGGAAGGAAACTGCCATCATTACCTGGTCAGACCTACATGTGATTCCAGACCCATAACAATGTGGTTAACTCTTAACTGCCTTCTGGGCAATTAGGGATGGGCAATAAATTCTGCCTAGCCAGTGACGCCCTCATCCCATGAATGAATAAAGAATAACATGGCCAATCCACCTAATCTGCACATCTTTAGACTGTGGGAGGAAACTGGAGCACACAGACGAAACCCACACAGACATGGGGAGGATGTAAAACTCCACACATACACTCACCTGAGGTTGGAATTGAACCCAGGTCCCTGGCACTGTGAGGCAGCAGTGCTAACCACTGTGCCGCCCATAATCATTAGATTAAGTCTGATCTTTACTTAAGTTTCATTTAGCATCTTTAGTGCCTATCCATTGGCCACTTGACCTATTAAGAACTCTAGCAGCGTTGCTTTCGAAAATTTCAATGAAACTATCATCCACAGAGATAGGGTTGAAAGGTAATCAGGGAATGAAGATTTTAGATTATAAGCATATCTTCCATGATCTTCTAGAATAGTAGTGCAGGCTCAAGTACGTTTTTCATTGAAAAGCATGCTACCACTCCTAAATCACAGGAGTTTGGGGCCACTATATACAACCAAATGGTTTCACCATAGGCCATATGGAAAAGGTTACGAGTTGCAATTCCAGCCTAGACTCATTCAACTCATTGAGCCTCATTCATTGAAGGTACAGCAGATAAACAGGCTATTTGGTCCAACTGATATTTGGTGGCCTTTATACTCCATATGAGTCCGGATTTGTGAATAAAGTATCGTGCAGGCATATGAAGAAAGAAGTGGGGGTATGATAAAGAGAAGGCAACAAATTATCAAATAGAATTTCTGTAACAAATATTCTCAACGTGATGCTTCTGACAAATTCTGTACCATTGCCTAAATAATTAAACCACATGCATTTGGTTAACTGCTCGAAATTTGCTCATTTTCACCAGCCTTTAAGCATTAAAACTAAAATGTGATAAATTATTTGCCACTTATGTGAAGGTTTTGCAGCTCATTGAGTGAAAACTCTTGATTGACAGTTTATTTGACTACTTATCATTGATGTTATTGGAAATACCATTCAACTGTTATGCTGAAGTTAGAAAGGACTTCCTGAACTGTTCACAGCTGCACCTGGAATTATTAGTATGCCAGCATCAGCAGTATTTTGCTTTTCTAAATAATGATCTTGGCTGACTAAGAGCAATTGCATCCAAAAGGGAGAATGCAATCTGGGTACATTTAGCACAACAGTTTGGTGATCTGTAACAAAACTTCTGGAAGGTCTTTGTGTACATCTGTAAACGTCTGTAGTATTAGAAATTGTTTTTAATGGCTGACAATGTTACAGGTTATTCAATTATCAAAGGAATTCTGAAATAATTTGATACAAGTCTTAGCCAATGTTTCTAGCATTTGGTAGTGATTAGGAATAAACCTGGACATATACTTTCCTCATTGAACCCAAATATAGCACTTTTACAGCTGTCACAGCTGATTTTGAACAAAAGACCTGCCAAGCCTTACACCTTTATATGATTCTGGCTGAGGAATGCACCCAATGAGGTAGTGGAAGCTCAAAGGTTTTATATAATAGCTCCTTTTGTACTTGTAAAGCAAGACCTTCACCTATTCACTGTTGGAACATGTTCTCTGCTGTTGTCTCCAATGTAACTACCTATGTGCGTTCAGAATATTGAGAACAAAAGAACATAGGGAATAGGAGCAGGAGTAGGCTATCTGGCCCCTCGAGCCTGCTCCACCATTCAATAAACTCATGGCTGATCTTTTTAGTGGACTCAGCTTTACTTACCCACCTGCTCCCATAACCCTTAGTTCCTTTACTGATCAAAACTCTTTCTATCTTTGCTTTAAAAACATTCAAAGAGGTAGCCTCAATGTGTCACTGGGGCCGAGATTTCCACAAAATCACAAGACTTTGGGAGAAGAGGTTCCTCCTCAGCTCAGTCCTAAATCTGCTCCCCCTTATTTTGAGGCTCTGCCCCCTAGTTCTAGTTTCATCTGCCAGTGGAAACAACCTCCCTGCTTCTATATTATCTATTCCCTTCATAATTTTATATGTTTCTATAAGATTCCCCCCTCATTCTCCTAAATTCCAATGAGATAGTCCCAGTCTACTCAATCTCTTCTCATAAGCCAACCCTCTCATCTTCGAGAAGTCACCATAAATATATTCTGTGAGAGTTCTATCATTATCTTGCCAGGCCCTTGATTCCTTTTAATAGATTTGAATCACTTCAATATTTACTGCTTTATCATCAAACTTAATTGTACTGCTGAAGTTGAGAAACAATCAAATATAGGAAAATGATTTTGCTTACCTATTGTATTAATTCACAGACTAATGGCATTCAAATCAATTATTTTAATTAAAATTATATTTTCTATTGCTGCTTGGTCAAAAGAATAATCAGAAAGATTTGCTCAAAGAATATTTTTCATTCTGCTGATTTCTATATTTCTGATCCCATCTCTTCTCCAATGAGCAATAGAAGAAAAGAGAATCTTTCAGAAAATATAAACAGAGTCCTATACAGCAAGTCACGTGTTGACTAAACATGAGATTATTATTTCAGATCATCACACTGCTGTCATCCAAAGGTTAACTGTGTTAAATGCCCTTTGACCTTACTGTACACATCCATTAGTTTATGTTATCTCTTCCAAATTTTCAATATTTATAATTTTCTTTTGAGCGTGTGTAAAGTTGCTTTTTTAAACTTAATCTTCGCAGCCAGTGAACTTTTAATCTCAGAACTGTCCTTTGCAATGACGCTTTTCTAGTGAAAACTATACTAATCTTCCAGCCCATTTTTAACTCCCACTAATTTAGTCTTAAACTATAATGTAATCTCCAACCTACATTCCTGCATGATATACCACAAGTGTATTGCTGGCTATAGATGCACTCCCTCTCCCCAATTTTGAAAGGCTAACCTTGACTGTAAGTTTTGAGTGATACATCTGAATGGCAATGTGAAGCACTTGTACCATGTATCCAGGTAGAAATGCTGATTAATTATCATTGAGACCCAGAGTCACAGAAGAATTAGCATAGTGCAGAAGAAGGCAATTTTGGCCATCATACCTGTATCGACTCTATTATCTAGTATGGCATTAGATAACAGAGCCAATCTCCAGCTTTTCGCCATATTCTTGCACACCATAACCATCCAAAGAAGCATTCAATGTCCTTTTGAATGCCTCAATTGAATCTACTTCCACCAAAATTCTAGGTAGTGTAACAACTTGCTGTGTGAAAAAGTCTTTTTCTCATATCGCCCTGGATTCATTTGCACAAAAAACAATATAGGACAGGAACAGGCCGTTCGGCCCTCCAAGTCTGCACCGACACATTTTGCCCTTCCATACTAAAACAATCTTCTCTTATAGAGAATCTGCATCCCTCTGTTTTCTTCCAATTCATGTACTCATCCAGATGCTTCTTGAATGCAGCTTTTGTGTCTGCTTCCACCACCTCCTCTGGCAGCCCATTCCAGGCACTAGTGTTTGTGTGATAAACCTGGCACGCACATCTGTTTTAAACTCCCCCCTCCCTCGCACATTGAACCTGTGTCCCCAGTAATTGACCCCTCCACCCTGGGAAAAAGTCTCATGCTTTCTACTCTGTCCATTCCATTCGCAATCTTATAAACTTCTATCAGGTGGCCTTTCAACCTCCTGCATTCCAGTGAAAAGAAATCCAGTCTATCCAACATTTCTTCATAGCCAAAATCCCCCATAACAGGCAATGTCCTGGTAAACCATTTCAGACCCTCTCAAAAGCATCCACATACTTCTGGTAGTGTGGCGACCAGAACTCTACACAACATTCCAAGTGTGGCCTACCTAAAGTTCTGTAAAGCTGCCACATAATTTGCCTACTCTTGTACTCAATGCCCCTTCCAATGAAGGTAAGGATGCTTTACGCTTTTTTTAAACTACCTTATCTACCTGCGCTGCCACCTTCAGTGATCTATAGGCTTGCACACCCAGATCCTTCTGCATTTTAATACTCTGAAGGGCTCTGCCATTCACTGTATAATTTCCACCTGTACTGACCTTCCAAAATGCATCGTCTCACATTTGTGCAGATTAAACTCCAACTGCCATTTTTGCCCATGCCTCCAACTGATAACATTTTAAATCTATCACCTCATGTTCTTGATAACACAATGTGGAGCTGGAGGAACACAGCAGGCCAGGCAGCATCAGAGGAGCAGGAAAGCTGACGTTTTGGGTCTGGACCCTT
>NC_063337.1:16575323-16616993 GCF_021869965.1 Rhincodon typus
TTCAGAAAACTCTGCTCCTCTGATGCTGCCTGGCCTGCTGTGTTCCTCCAGCTCCACACTGTGTTATCTCAGACTCCAGCATCGGCCGTTCTTACTATCTTTGATTAGGTTATAACCTCATGTTCTTGGTTCTTTTATAACTGGAAACAGATTCAACCATTCTTACACTATCTAGCCTGCTCATGATTTTTAAACTTCAATTAGATCTCCTGTCAGCCTTTTACTCTCCAAGGAGAAAAATCCGAACTTCTTCAATCTATCCACTTGGAAGTAAATGGACAGTTCAAAGCACAAATGTGCACAACCTAAAATTTTGAATATTCTTCTGCTTTGGAGGCTCAGTTTATCCACTGTTGAAACACATGATACTGCCATTGTCTCCAAGCGTAAATACCTTGTACTTTCTTGCTAGTGAGATAAGCTGGGATCTCTTAACAATCAAGCCACCCAGACTTGTTGTCAGTTTATTTCAGAATGGATCACATTATCCACTTTATTCTAATTTTAAAGACCACTCCCCATCCAAAGCAATCTTTTCACCCTCATAATTGTAACATCAGTAATCACATCAAGCACGTCTAATAATTTAAAAGGGACAATTGTCAATCAAAATACGAGCTTCCAGACCTTTCAAACTTCAACCTTTGTAATGGGGTCATCAGTCGTTTGGAGATGTCATCAATGAACTTCACTGAAACTGTAATAATGATGGCTTTTTTTTTCAAGATACACTAGATGACCTGACAATCAATGCACTCAATGCACCGTGAGTTTGTTTTGACTGTGACTCCTGCAACCTTTAAAGGGCTGCAGATTTAAATAACTTTTGATAAGCACTTTCAAACAAATGCTTCAAGAACATTTACATCTCCTTCTTACATCTTTGACTCCCACATGGTAGTTAAGGCCCAAGGAAAGGCTAATCGTGGTCTTTGTAAACTCAGTACTATTTGCAAATCACCCACTGGATTCATGTTTGTGCTGGTGCGCACCCAATACCTTTGCCTGACTTGAGAAAATTTTATCAGCCAGAAATGGGATAGAACATTTTCATCAGGGTATTCCCACCGTTTTTAATGGTCTACAGGTTCATTCCTGCTCAAATTTGATCTCACTAGATCAATACACTCCTGACTAGGGAAACTGTACCTCCCTTGTTAAATCCTTCTCTGAATGGTATATGTTTGAATTATACCTAATTCCTTTTAACACCAGAGAAAGTAGAACCATTTTAGTCAATGTTTCTTCATAGGATAGTGCTGTCAGCCCAAGAAACAATCTTGTACCATTCTAACATTGTACCTTAGGTAAGAGAATCAAAACTATACACAATAATCAGGTTGTGGTCCCACCAAAACCCAGTTTTAAGTATGTGGTTAAAAGAGTGATGTGGGATGCAAGAGTTTCAAATCTTGTAAAAAGATTGCAAAAAAGTCTTCCTTCATCTTATGCTATAATCCCCCTTTCAATAACAGCTAATCTGCCATTTGCCTTCCTAATTGCTTGCTATATCTCTATGCTAATCTTCTATGATTCACATACAATAACACACAGAAGAGCTTTTGCAGGTGCAATGGGCAAAATAGCTTCCTTCTGCACCATAACAATTCTGTTATTCTGAACAATTCTGCTCACTGAGTGGCAAAGTTCAGGGCATCTCCTTGTTGCTGGTGAAAACCTTAGATGAGGATTGTTCTACTTATTGTGATCTCCAAAGGAAAAAGGTTACTTAAGTCGAACCAGTGACGTGTTTTTGCTGAGGAAATTCAAGGAACTCGGAGCTACATTACAAAGCAGAGCTTCAGATGCTATCATCGCTGTGTACCTAACTGAGTCACCTTCAAACTGGTCTGGGGATAAACTGATTGCAGTTTTAAATATGTGGTTAACAGAGAGGTGTGTGATGCAAAAGTTTAAAATTACTGAAAATTTCTGAAAATTTAGTAAATTTTCATATTTCGAAAAAATCTGCTTTCTGCTTTTCATACCAAAGTGGATAATTTCATCGTTCCCCACATTGTACTCGTCTGCCAGCTTCTTTCTTGATCTCTGATTCAGTCCAAAGGCCATTGCAAACCAAGTGTGCTCACAACTTACTTTTGTATCTTGCTTTGTATTGTTATAAAACTTGGCTATATTATACTCCATTCTTTCATCAAAACCATTTGTATAGATTTTAATAACTGAGGTGCCAGCACAGTTGGCTCAGCACTAGAATCACAAGTCATCCTGAAAATGAGCTTTTTATTCCTCTCTGTCCTCTGTCTATTGAACAATCCTCTACCTATACTAATATGCTGTATTACCTCAAACTTATTAACACTAATCTAGTTCAGCACATGGCATTTTATTTCAATGCCTTCTGGAAACCTAAATATATTACATCCATCAATTCCCTCTTTAACCAGCAAGTTATCCCCTCAAAAAATCCAAATAGATATATGAAATATGATTCTATTTCATCATATGGTATCGACCCACCCTGTAATTTTAAACTCTTGCATCACACACCTCTCTTTTAACCACTTATTTAAAACTGCAATCAGTTTATTCCCAGAGATAGTAGGAACTGCAGATGCTGGAGAATCCGAGACAACAAGGTGCCGGACTGGATGAACACAGCAGGCCAAGCAGCATCATAGGAGCAGAGAGGCTGACGTTGCGGGCCTAGACCCTTCATCAGAAAAGGGGGAGGGGAAGGGGGTTCTGAAATAAATAGGGAGAGAGTGGGAGGCGGATAGAAGATGGATAGAGGAGAGGATAGGTGGAGAGGAAACAAACAGGTCGAAGAGGTGGGGATGGAGCCAGTAAAGGTGAGTGTAGGTGGGGAGTTAGGAAGGGGATAGGTCAGTCCAGGGAGGACGGACAGGTCAAGGGGGCGGGATGAGGTTGGTCGGTAGGAGATGGAGGTGCGGCTTGAGGTGGGAGGAGGGGATAGGTGGGAGGAAGAACAGGTTAGGGAGGCAGGGACGAGCTGGACTGGTTTTGGGATGCGGTGGGGGGAGGGGAGATTTTGAAACTTGTGAAGTCCACATTGATACCATTGGGCTGCAGGGTTCCCAAGCGGAATATGAGTTGCTGTTCCTGCAACCTTCGGGTGGCATCATTGTGGCACTGCAGGAGGCCCAGGATGGACATGTCGTCTGAGGAATAGGAGGGGGAGTTGAAATGGTTCGCGACTGGGAGGTGCAGTTGTTTATTGCGAACCGAGCGTAGGTGTTCTGCAAAGCGGTCCCCGAGCCATCTCCTACCGACCAACCTCATCCCGTCCCCTTGACCTGTCCGTCCTCCCTGGACTGACCTATCCCCTTCCTAACTCCCCACCTACACTCACCTTTACTGGCTCCATCCCCGCCTCTTTGACCTGTTTGTTTCCTCTCCACCTATCCTCTCCTCTATCCATCTTCTATCCGCCTCCCACTCTCTCCCTATTTATTTCAGAACCCCCTTCCCCTCCCCCTTTTCTGATGAAGGGTCTAGGCCCGAAACGTCAGCCTCTCTGCTCCTATGATGCTGCTTGGCCTGCTGTGTTCATCCAGCCCTGCACCTTGTTGTCTCAGTTTATTCCCAGACCAGTTTGAAGGTGACTCAGTTAGTTACACAGCGATGATAGCATCTGAAGCTCTGCTTTGTAATGTGGCTCTGAGTTCCTTGAATTTCCTCAGCAAAAACATGTCACTGGTTCGACTTAAGTAACTTTTTTCCTTTGGAGATCACAATAAGTGGAACCCTCCTCATCTAAGGTTTTCATCAGCAACAGGGAGATGCCCTGAACTTTGCCACTCAGCTAGCAGAATTGTTCAGAATAACAGAATTGTTATGGCGCAGAAGGAAGCTATTTTGCCCATCGCACCTGCAAAAACCCTTCAATCGAGCATCACACCCGAGTGCCCATCTCCTGCTTTTTCCCAATATCATTGTACACCATTTCTGTCCAAATAATAAGTGCAATCCAGCTTTCAGGTCTCCTGTTCCTGTCTACAGAGAGCAGTATTAATCCCTGTGACTGTATGGTCCTCTATTAGTACCACATTCCACTTTAGAGACATGAATGGTGTCTGGTACTACAGGACAGAGGTCTATTTCATAGAATCCCTACAGTGTGCAAGCAGGCCATTCAACCCTTCGAGTCATACCAACCCTCCAAAGGGCATTCCACCCAAGCCCAATTCACCTCCCCTCCCACCTTATCCTTATAACCCTGCATTTCCTATACCAATCCACTCAGGCTACACAATCTTGGACACTATGATAATTGAGTATGGCCAATCCACCCAACCTGCACATCTTTGGACTGTGGGAGGAAACCCACGCAGACACTGGGAGAATGTGTGGAAACTCCACAGAGAGAGTGTGGTTGGATTCAAACCCGGTTCCAGGCGCTGTGAGGCAGCGGCGTTAACTGCTGAGCCACTGTGCCATCTATATTTGACCATCCTTACTGCACACTATTTGCCTGCTGGCTCCTTGTCGAGGCTCCTGCACTATGGCATATGCAGTCCTCTTACCTGACAGCTTTGCAGTCACATAATCTGACCGAATCTGAATCATTACTTAACCTAAGGGGTTTCCTCAAAATTTTAAAAATTCCACATAACTTTCTCCCACATTAATGAACTGCATTGGGTGGAATCCTGTGGCCTCTCCATTGCTCTGAAGTTACATTTACTGTGTAGAAGGGTGGAAGTTGTGGATTCTACCACCTTCCTGCCTCCACCATAACTAACTCCATGTACAAAGATACAGGTTAGACTTCCTGCACTTCTGCCACTTGTGGTCCATGAATGGGCAACTGATGCCCTCTGACAGGCCTCATCCCACGTCCGCTGGAATTAACCCACTGGCAGTACTGCGCATGGTGGGGGGAGGGTGTTGAAGACGGTGGGGTGCATTGCTCTTGCAGGGAGCACAAAAGCAAAGCCTGGTATGTTTGCTTATGGCCACCTGGGGACAGAGACTTTGTATCTGATTGAAGAACTTGGAATTGGGGTGTTGAGGGGAAACTGGAATCATGGAGTGACAGGAGCAGGGGAGAGGAGATGGGGGAGGTTTGATGTACTTGCTGAAAGCCCTGCCCTTGCTGCCGACAACCCCTGTCCACGGACCCTCTTTCTCAATCACTGAGTTGCACTAAATCTCCTCCTCAATTCAAGTGAGTGTAGTATTGGCCTCTTTATTGCCACGTGTGGCTGCCTCAATCATACCATTCTCCCTTGTTACAGACATAGCACTCTCCCTATCTAATCATCTCACTTTGTTCTTAATATTTAATTAGCATTTTATATAATTAAGTGACCTAGTTTATTTCACTTTTTTTTAAGCATATGCAATTAATTCAACTGGTTTTAATTATTAATTAAATGAAAGATTATTTATAGGCCCCTGGCTTGAAATATTTATTGTGTCAATTTTATACAAACAATTACGAATGTTAAAGTCAGAAAGGAGATCTATCTCCATCAAATTCCCAGTCTTGTTTTCAACTTCCCATTATGTTATGATGAATTTGCAAAATGTAGTCACTCTGCACAAACGTTTATTTATATATTGCAGCTTTTCCTTATCCTTCTGCAGTCCTTTAACTTATTGATCTGAAATGTTTCTTCACATCCCTTTAGTATAATCTTGTACTGACACTTTTACCCCATAGCGCCATACCATCATTGTGGGGAAATGAAGGCTCATTGTGCTTTCTCACTCATCCTTTTCAGATGTTCTTGTGTTCTTTGCCACTTAGATGGCAGCAGATACGTGAGAGTGCCATCTCTTGCAAGTTCCCCTCCGAGCCACACACCATGCTGTCTGGAAATATGTCACCATTCCTTCATTATTGCTGGACTAAAACTCCAGAACTCCCTTCGTCACAGCACTGTGGGTGTCCCTACACACCAAAGACTGCAACAGTTCAAGAATGCAGCTCACCACCACCTTCTCCAGCACAGTTAGGGCCGGGCAATATATACTGGCCAGTGTGCTACATCCCCTGAGCAAATAAAAATATGTAAAAGTAGCCCCATCTCCTTACTTACTGCACCTTCACTTTTCTCATAATCTACAGATTAAAATTCAATCTTCTGAACATTGTGTAGATTTCTTATCATTACAAAATCAAATTGAGCCCATGGATTTTACCAGAGTGGAATCTGTCAGGGATACAGCAGAAATCCAGATTGTGCAGAGAGTGCGTGAAGCCCTTGAAGAGAGGTTTATTAAGCCCCATTCTTTCTGGGCCCAGGGATTAAAAACCAAAAAAAGGGTCGGATAGTGTTGAAGTTTTGACTGAAATTTGTTCCTCAAACAACAAAAGCAGGACTGATTCAGCAGTCAATTATCTTTTTGCTGTTTGTGGGACTTTACTGGACATACATCTGTGGTTGTGGTTAAATATATATCATCACTGAACTGTACGTCAAAAATCACCTATTGGCTGTGAGGTAGATAGGGAAAATCCTGAAGATCCTGAAGGTTCAAAATAAATTTCTTTGTGAAATCTTCAGCGTACCTTTGCTCACAGTTGTTGTTCTCTGACTCGATGGACAAAATAGCCCCCTTCTATGCTACAAAAGGACTTTAAAAAGTAATTTGTTTGATTCATGGCACTTTGGGACATTATAAACAGTTACTTTAAAAACAAAAGAAAAGAAATTTGTTTCAGGAGCAAGCACAAATCAATACAATATCGGATCAGGTGTCTGGTCCTGATATTCCATTTCTATTGTAACCACTGAAAGTAAATACTGGGTATGTTGTTTGGAAATGCAAATTGATTTGAAACGAACCATTTTGCATCACCTTTCAAGATGGATTTCTATTGCAGGTTCATTGTTCATTGATTTATGTCTTAGTTTACCCAATGCTCTGCAAGATTTCTCAACAGAAACATAGAGCAGGAATAGGCCATTCAGAATGATCAAGGCTAATTCTTTATTCCAATAGCAAATTTCTGCCTTCCCTTTGCTGTCCGAGAAGATTCCAATTGAAGTGTATGTGGTCGACGTTCACCAATACAACGTCCATTGAAAAATGACGCTGTTATCCATCCTTTAGATGAGTAGTCCTGGGTGGTGATAAGTGAAAATGCAAACAACGAGCAGGAGTAGGCCATTCAGCCTCTCGAGCCTGTTGCATCATTCAATGAGATTGTGGCTGATCTGATTGTAACCTTAAATCCATATTCTTGCATCACCTACCTTTCAACCCCTTGCCTATCATGAATCTCTCCACCCCTGCTTTAAATTTATTCAAGGATACTGCCTCAATAATCTTATCTGAAAAGGAGTTCCAAAAACTTTCAACCCTCACAGATTTTTTTTGCCTTATCTATTTTAAATAAGCAACCTGAAATTTTGAAACAGTGATCTCTAGTTCTTGATTCTCCCACAAGAGATATCGTCTTTTATTCATGACTCTGACAAGACCTCAGGGTCTTATATGTTTCAATCGTATCGTCTCTCACTCTTCTGTACTCCAATACATATAAGCTTAGCTCGTCCAACCTTTCCTCATGAGATAACCCACCCATTCAAGGAATTAGTCTGGTAAACCTCCTCTGAACTGTAACCAAAACATTTACACCCTTCCTCAGACAAGATAACTATTACAGTACATAGTACTTCAGTGGTGGGTCTCACTAGTACTCTGCGTAACTGAAGCATAACCTCCTTGCTTTTGTATTCACACAATGAATGATAGTATTCTATTAGCTTACCTAATTACTTGCTGTACCTGTGTACTAACCTTTTGTGATTTAAGCACTAGAACACCCAGAACCCTCTGCATTTCAGAGTTCTGCAGTCCCTGACCATTTAGATATTGCACTTTGTTTTTGTCTGCCAAAAAGACAACTTCACATCTTCCAATATTATATTCCCATTGATAGAACTTTTTCAACTCGCCCAAACTATCCATGGCCCTTTGCAGCATCCTTATTTCCTCTTCACAACTTATTTCCAGACCTATCTTTGTGTCTTCAGCACATTTGGTAACCATAACTTCTGTCCCTTCATCCAATCCATTTCTATAAATTGTAAAACATTTGAGGTCCCAGTACCAATTGTTATATCATACCAGTTATTCATCCTGCCTAACTGAAAAAGATCCATTTATGTCTACTCTCTGCTTCCCGCTAGCCAGCCAACTTTGATCCATGCCACCCCTGTGAGTTTTATTTTTCACAATAACATTTGAATATGGCACTTTGATTTCAAAGCATTTGATATAGTGAATCTACTGAGTTCCCTTTATCCTCAAAGAACTCCAGTGGACTTTCTTTTATTATTCATTCATGGGATTTGGGCATCATGGGCTCAGCAGGGATTTAATACCCTTAGTGCTTTGAGGGCAGTTAAGAGTTGACCATAATGATTATGGATCTGGAGTCACATGTAGGCCAAACCAGATTTCCTTCCCTTAAGGACATTAGTGAACCAGATAGTTTTTTACAGCAATTGAAAATAGCTACATGGCTACCATTCGGTCAGCTTTTTATTCCAGATTTTTATTGAATTCAAATTTAACCATTTGCCATGGTAGGATTCAAACACACATCTCCAAACTCATTAGATTGGAGTTCTGGATTACAGGTCCAGTGACCTTATCACTACACTACTGTCTTCCTATAAAAAATGTTTAAACCTGATTGCCCTTTCACAAAACCTTGTCGGCTTTGCTTGAATACCTTGACCTTATCCAATTACAATAGCTTCTTGAATAATAGCTTCTAACATTTTCCCAATGATGAATATTAAGTTAAGTGGCCTGTAGTTTCCTCCTTTCTTTCTCCCTTTCTTTACATTTGCTATCCTCCAATCGAATGGAACCTGCCCCAAATCAATGGAGGTTTGGAAAATGAAAACTGACACATCAACTATCTCAGCGGCCATATCTTTCAAGAGACCTAAATTGAGTTCGAAGAACTTCGCGCAGGAGGCCCACCTCACTCTAATTTCGGTCATGAAACTGTCCACCCCCTGATCTTTACAACCATGGCACAAAGCAGTTAACAATCTGCTCCTGATGCTCGCCGATTTTATTCTGTTGTGTTTTCAACAACAATTTCAAACGCACTTACAGCTTCCAAATTTAAGGGGGCAGGCATGAACATCCATTGGAAAATCTTCAAGTTGCATAGGACACTCGGCAGAAATGGTTAACCTGTAAAACAGAACATAAAATCCTAATAATGTTCCATTCAATCCAGAAAAAATCCTTTAGTCACTTGAAGGTGGTGGATGATAATGTCATTTGGATGTAGTAACGTGAATGAAAATAACCAGTAATTCACTGACTCATTCATCTACAGCGTTAATGAGGATTTAGCACCCTATCAGATGTCCTTTTAATCAACAGCCAAATATAAAGTAACATGGTTAATACAGTAATTACAAATTAAGATGTAATACCAAAGTGTTGAGGAATTTCTTTTTTCATTATTGTGTAGGCTGTGATGAATGATAAATGAGGTTTTAAAATGGGTTAGGGAACCAAGCAAAAATGAAAATGAGAACCAAATGCTTTAATTAATTAAATATTCCCTTTCTCAGCATCAAATTTACTGGGTCATTCATTGTTGCTTTCCAGATTAGACATGACAGATTTATTCAAAGTCAAAACTGAGTTTGTTTTCAAGTTGACTGTTATGAGTTTTGAATCTACTTTGTTCGCTTAGTGAATACATGTAACCTCATACAAATAAATTACACAGTCTGGGAGGAAAATGGATTAAATCAGAGTCGAGTTGGTCCTGATCTTGCAGCAAAGAAACTGCAATAATGGTGAGCTTGGGGTGGATACAGGGCTGCAACTTTGCTCTGGTTCATCATCCCTTCAAGTGCACGATCACTAGATCCATTGTTAAATCTACCAGCTTTGAGTATACATTTGGCTGCATTGCCTCTCCATCCCATGTACATTGGCATTAATGAAAATTATTGTAAACATAAATTACATTCGACGCAACTCGAACTTTGGTGGATTTTTAAAGAAACAACATTCTAGACTGATGGGTGACCCACAAACTGCGTCCGACCCAAGGACATTTTCTGCATAAAGTTATTCTGGTGCTTATATGTAGATTTCCCAAATGTTTACATTTTTCCTTAAGTTAGTGAAAAACTGATGACTGCTGTACTAGCCCCATACTCTCCAGAGGGCTGCTCACTCATTAGAGGGAGACAATTTGTTGTTGTTTACCCTGCAGATCATCATGCCTCAGGCCAGGGGAGAGGTTGAGAAGGAGGAACTCTATGGTAATCTCAGCTGATACAGGAATTGAACCTGCACGTCATTAAAGAGCCCTCTAGCCAATTGAGCTAACCAACCCCAATGCAAATAGGCTCTATCCATGATTTAAATCACTTTCAGTCCTTTGAAATCAGCTTATACACGGGTTGTGAATTTGAGCTGTCATTTGAAGAGCTGATTATTACAATAATCCATTTTCAGCTATAGTCATCATGGTGCACTAGTACTGCTTTAACATATTTAAAGCACACTTTTCAAGAAGGGTCTAGGCCCGAAACATCAGCTTTCCTGCTCCTCTGATGCTGCTTGGCCTGCTGTGTTCATCCAGCTCTACACCTTGTTATCACTTGTTAAAATACAGCCCAGGTCTCTGCATGTTCTGCATTTACCAATTTGCAAATAAACTTAAGAAAACTCAAATAGCGAGCATGGCATGGTTTTGAACATAACCATGTAAAAATAGCAACGGAAGGTGATCAGGGCAAACTGACCTCACCAACCGATCCAAATGCTACCTCACTCTCAGCAACCCATTCACCATCAACTTACTCACTCCTAACCCCCTCATGCAATCTCCAATCAACACAACACACTCACCCATCTATTCATTCAGGCACTCGCTAAGCTATTCACTCACCCATTCCATGATGAGTTTCTTGCTAGGCAATGAGGAATTGTCAATTACAGGGGATTGTTGCTTGTTAAATGCCTTGTTGGCTTTTGGTGCAGGTAGGGAGGTGTCCTGAGCGAAATGAATAGGCAGCATTAAGCGTATGCAGGATTTGTGGTGTCAGGCTCAGGGATGGTGACATTGATATTCAGCTTTCTATATTATCATACTTGCCAAACAAGCGAGATGTTGAGGAAACGTTGAGAAAACCAGAGTAGTTACCTGGCGAATTCAGCTTGCCAGTTGTTCCAAAGGACCTCTTTGTTGGACACTGCACATCAACATCTCAAGGCATGGTCCATGGGCACTGGCCACAGTCACATCACATCTACAGATATTGGCATCCAAAATGTGCCAACATCTATGGCATATTTCCAATCCACGTACAGGATGTTTCCGCATTCAATGCTGCCGCTACGGCTGCACCAGCAACTATCATTGTCATGCTGCAGGGAGGGCACTTTTTCCTAGTGTCAAGCATCCAGCTGATGGACTAGACCAGACTGCAGCGCCAAACTGTTTGCTCACTACCATTAGTATATAGTCTGTGTGAGCCTTCCTGATGGTTATAGAATCTTTGCTTTGAATTGCCTTGCCCTTTTGCATTTTGCTCCCTCAGCCATAGTTACATTACATCTGTCTTGCCTTGGCATTTAGCACAGACACAAACAGAAGAAGTCTGCCACGTTTGTCAGCAGGACTCAATCAATTCAAGATGGTTTTTATAGTTAGAACACTGGTATAAGGATGCAGAAGTTATGCTCCAGCTTCAAAAAACTTTGTTAGAGCCCATAGAGTACTGTGATCCGATCTGGACACTGCACCTCAGGAAAGATATATTTGCCTTGAAGGAAGTCAGCATAGAAAAATGATACCCGGACTTCAGGGTTTAAGTTATGAAGAGAGACTGTACAAATTAGACCTCTTTTCTGTAGAATTTTGAATGCTAAGGGGTGATCTGATTGAAGTCTTCAAGTTATTAACAGGAAAAGACAAGATAGATAAAGATAAACTATTTCGGCTGGTTTGGGATTCTAGAATTTGGAGACAAAACTGTATATTTTGAACACTTACACTTCAGAAGGATCTCTCAAAGTACAATTTGCTGGCCAGTATTATGAGGGCTTAAACCTTCAATTTGTGAAGAATTGGGAATTTGTTTGTCTTCTTTTCTCAAATAAACTGGAAAATTGATTTGCAAAGCTTTTAATACCAGGCAAATTATGATTTTCATTTGATTTTAATATACCACTATGTTTGTGGTCTGAACTGTCCAAAGACAAAATGCACCGTGTGTCCTTTTGTTATGTTGATATCTTTGTTGGTGCTTAGAAAATGAAATTAACTTGGGATAAAAATTAAACTGGACATCTTGACAGTGAACTGCTTGTAATTGGAATAAGGTGCCTGCGTGGATCTAAAGGGAAGTTGGACCTCAGACCTCATCTAAATTGACTAGATAAGTTATCACAGGCAGAGATGTTGTACAGCCTGGAGGCTGGGGAGGAAGGCCTGAGGAATTAGAGAGAGAAAATTCTGGAAATGCTCAGCCAGTCAGGAAGGTTTTTTGGAGATAGAAACAGAATTTGCTCTATAGGTTGATCATCTTTTCATCAGAGGGAAGTCTTAGGGTCTGAACTTAGAGGCAATTGGAAATATGGTCCAAGGATGAGAAATATCACAGGATTTAAAAACAGGAAAGAAGGATGTAATTTCACATAATTTCACTTCTGTGCAGAGCAGATTCACCAGGATGTTGCCTGGGATAGAAAGTCTCAGTAATGAGGAGATACTGGATAGACTGTGTTTGTTTTCCTTGGAGCAGAGGAGGCTGAGTGGGGAATCTGATTGAGGTATACAAAATTATGAGAAGCATATAGATAGAGTAGATTGTGAGAATCTCTTCCCCATCCCCATGGTGGATGTGTCTAAGACTAGAGGGCATAAGTTTAAGGTGAGGAGTAAGTGATTTAGAGAAGATATGAGAAAATTAACTTTTACCTAGAAGGCAATGGAAATCTGGAATGTCAACCAAGGATATGAACCAAGTGTAGGGAAATGGGATAAGTGTAGTTTGGTGTTTGTTGATTAGCATAGACATGGTGGGCTGAAGGGACTGTTTCTGTGCCATATGACTATGAATCTAAGAAAGGTCCAAGGACACAGAATCAGTCTAACAAATGGAGGACATTTTGGGAGTACTGAAGGATCAGTGTTGTGATACAAATCCAATTTAAAGGGGTTTGGTTATGAGGACAATTTGCATAATATTGTTTTGTACTGCCTTCAGTTTAGAAACTTGGTGGGTGATCTAAACAAATGATTCAATGAGAGATTCAATGATTATGGAGAAACTACTTACTCCACTCAGGATCACAGAACAAGGAAACACAATTGTAAAATTGGAGCAAGGCAATCAGGAGTGAAAACAGGAAGCACTTTTTCACACAACAAGTGGAGCAAATACTGAATTCTGTCTTCAAAGAGGCTGTGAATGGTGGATCAATTGAAATTGTCCAGTCTGTGATGACTAGATTTTTATGAGGTGAGATTATCAAGGGATGAATCAAAGGCAGATCGATGGAATGAAGGTAGATTCAGTTATGACCTAATTGGGATTGGAGTCCCATGAGCAAACAAGTTTGAGGGGCTAATTAGCCTCCTCCTGTCTCTGTGTTCTTATGTTCTCATCTCAACTTCTAATTTCAATATAAATACCTTTGGTGGTCCAGTTCTGAAGTCACTTAGATCACTTCATTGGCTAAGTTTCTTACCATTTGTTTAAGGTGTCCACTGTTTTGTGTTTTACTATGAGTTGTGTGTCACGGAAAAGCTGCATAACAAGAGTGTTAAATAAATCATACTGTCTTGAAGAGTGCTGTTATACATAACTAGGATAACTAGGAACAGGAAAACGTCTAATGAAACTTGCACTTTTTTATATAGACAGCCCACCTATCAATTCCTCACTGCTCTTTCTAAAAAGGCATCCAACAGTGTCTTCAAACATTTCTCTTGCATTGTCACTTCAACAGACTCTGCTGGTAACATTTCTTAACTAGTAGCCTTTAGATGAAAAAGGTCTCCAACTCTTCATTTATTACTCCAAGTCCTCTCTCATGCTTTTTGGTATTTGAAGTCTGTACCACAGGCGGTAATGTGCCAGGATCAGTTTTATTAAGTCTCTGTACAATGTTCCATTCAATCAGTAGAAACAAGATGAAATAAATCCACAGAGGCCGGTATCCTGTCTCCAAGTCACCCTTTACTTACACATACGTTATACTTGCCAATGGTCCGGCTTCCTCAGAGTAAACTGAAACCCTGACACTCCTGTTTATATCTGTCAGCCAGGGCTCCCTGATAGGACCAGATTAACAGCTACAATCAGGGAACTCATATTCTATGATGTCCACCTAGCTGACCTGGTTACAATCACTGCACAAGGTACATAATGCATTCCTTTTTGTATTCTATGAACAGTTGACAGTATTTTCAGATGTTGCTGAATATTTCGAAGAGGGAGTGATGGCTTGTTTATGTGGCAAAGAAGCATTGCCACAGTTGGTCAAGTCCTTGAGGCAGTAGCATTTCAGATATTGTCACCTGCTCTATGTCTCACACGTTACTATTGCTCTTTAACATCCCCACATTCAACATTTGTGGTATTATTTCTTGATGTAGCTAAATGTCTTCAAATGTGGTTATTATCCTTCTGAGTCACATAGACTTCAGCCTGCTGCTGTCTCTGCACTGCATAATGTTACCTGTGATTTCAAGCTGTTTAATCTGGTTGCTCACATAGCAATCTATCAAATGCATTTACAGAAAGTACTTGCAAGCCTTGAAGCTGCCCCTTTATGGGAATGGCAGATTATAGTTACAAAGACTGTGTTCAAAAGAACATGGGGTATTTCAATGAAACACAAAAAAATTGTCTTTAATGCTGTGGTCTGATAAAAGTCAGATCACTTTGTTTGCTCTTGAAAGTAAAATAAATGACAGATACTTCTTACATTTCAACTTACAACATGGATCTGAGATGTGTAGGAAATTCTTGAAAGATATTTTGTGAAAAGAAAGTTGACATATTTCTTGGTTCTGACAGTTTTACTGCAGTCAGGCCATAATTTGCTTTACGAATAGGTTCGATATTATCGACCTTGAGTTAAACTGCACTTCACAAATTCTCAAAGTTTTGATGTGACAGGTTGTTGGAAGTATGAGCTGAAAACAGTGCAGTGAGGAAATCCAGGTATCTAGGATCTAAGTGAAGGGGGAAGGCAGCTACACACACGCTAAACCGGAAAATGGAAAGGAAGTGTGGAATAAAATGGCGAATTCACTACCAAATCAAGAATGGAAAGAAATCTAACAAAAGCGATAAAACGATTGGATTATAAGATAATAGAAGTCAGAAAGGTGAGGGGGGAAATATTACAATTTTAAAATCTCCAGAAACAATTAAAATGTAAAATAATGAGTCTCACATTTGTTATAGTTAACCATCAGTTTTTGGCAGTAAATATTTTTAAAAATTTGTCAAAGAATGTGAGTATCATTGGCTAGGCCAACATTCACTGTCCATAGCAAACAGGCCAGAGAAGGTGGTGATGAGCTGCATCCTTGAACTGCTGCAATCCTTATGGTGTAAGGAGGTCTGGAGGAAGGTATAGATGGTCTGATTAGCAAGTTTGCAAATGACACTAAGATTGGTGGAGTAGCAGATAGTGAAGGGGACTGTCGGAGAATGCAGCAGAATATAGATAGATTGGAGAGTTGGGCGGAGAAATGGCAGATGGAGTTCAATCCAGGCAAATGCGAGGTGATGCATTTTGGAAGATCCAATTCAAGAGCGAACTATACGGTAAATGGTAAAGCCCTGGGGAAAATTGATGCACAGAGCGATCAGGGTGTTCACGTCCATTGTACCCTGAAGGTGACAACACAGGTGGATAGAGTGGTCAAGAAGGCATATGGCATGCTTTCATTCATCAGACGGGGTATTGAGTACAAGAGTTGGCAGGTCACGTTACAGTTGTATAGGACTTTGGTTCGACTGCATTTGGAACACTGCGTACAGTTCTGGTCGCCACATTACCAAAAGGATGTGGATGCTTTGGAGAGGGTGCAGAGGAGGTTCACCAGGATGTTGCCTGGTATGGAGGGCGCTAGCTATGAAGAGAGGTTGAGTAGATTAGGATTATTTACATTAGAAAGACGGAGGTTGAGGGGGGACCTGATTGAGGTCTACAAAATCATGAGAGGTATAGACAGGGTGGATAGCAAGAAGCTTTTTCCCAGAGTGGGGGACTCAATCACTAGGGGTCACGATTTCAAGGTGAGAGGGGAAAAGTTTAAGGGAGATATTCGTGGAAAGTTCTTTACGCAGAGGGTGGTGGGTGCCTGGAACGCGTTGCCAGCGGAAGTGGTAGAGGCGGGCACAATAGCGTCAGTTAAGATGTATCTAGACAGATACATGAATGGGCAGGGAGCAGAGGGATACATATCCTTGGAAAATAGGTGACAGGTTTAGATAGAGGATCTGGATCGGCGCAGGCTTGGAGGGATGAAGGGCCTGTTCCTGTGCTGTAATTTTCTTTGTTCTTTGTTCTTTGTGTAGGTAGACCCACAGTGCTGTTAGGATGTGGGTTCCAGCCTATTGACCCAGCTACAGTGATAAAGTTTCCAGTCAGGATGGTGTGTGGCTGAAGGGGACCTTGCAAGTGGCTGTGTTCAAATACATCTGTGCCATTGTCCTCCTAGGTGGTAGAGGACTTGTTTTCGGAAAGTATTGCCTGAGGAGCGTGGGTGTATTGCTGTAATACATCTTGAAATGGGACACACAGTGCTGCCATTGGGCTTTGTTAGTGAAGGGAGTGAATGCTCAAGGTGGTGGATGGGGTGCCAATCAAGCAGATTGCTTGTCCTGGATGGCGTCGAGCTTCTTGAGTGCTTTTGGAGATGCACCCACTGAGACAACTGGTTAGTAATCCACCAGACTCCTGACTTGTGCCTTGTAGGTGGTGGTTTGAATGTGGGGGAAACAGAAAGTGAGTTAATCATTGCAGAATTTCCGCCTCTGACTTGCTTTTGTAGCCACAGTAATTTTGTATGGTTAGTCCAGTTCAGTTTCCCACTCCCTGATTTCTATTGGTTTCAGTTTTGTTCGGACTCCTTGATACTACTGCAGTTAACACATTGTTAAAAGGATGCTTAGACTGGAAATAATCTGATTTAACTCGCTGTGATGACTTTAGCTTGTGCATGTTGTGTGAATAAATCTGACATCTTCAGACTGTTCAATAATTTTGGAGTTAATACTTAATGACAATGAGATGTTGTTTTCGTGAAGTTTAACAGGGGACTGGGGCAACTTGGACATTATTTTTGGATTCCTGAATTTCGCTGTCTCCCTGTCCCTGTTGTAATTTGCTGTGACATTTATGGATAAATAAAGGCAAGTACTATTGGCATCACTGCTCTTTTAGCAGCAGATTATGTGCCAATAACGTTTTAGCTGGTGCACTGTTACTATGTCCTGATGCATTCTGCCACCTAGTGGCATTTTCAGAGATCCACAATCATGCCAATTTTGACGTTAAGGTGCTTGTTTTTGAGATAAGACAATTCTCCCATTGGCCCTGTTGGCCTTGCCAGCACCTGCCCTCCCCGCACCATCCCTGGCGTTATGTACTCTTGTAGTGGCCAGTGCTGGGGGCAATCATATCATTCAGTGCCAGGATTGTAGAACAGTGTATCCTGAGAAAGAGCCAATCAGCATAATTTGCAGTGTAGCGTCAAGATTAATTGCATAATTAATGCAAAGGAACCTCAGAATTAGAATCTAACATTTTAATGCCCACACAAACATAAGAATAGAACAGTCATTTATGTGGCATCACATCATATTGTTAAAATATTGTTACATTGTTATGGTGTGGTTATGGGTATAGGGTGGGATACTGTTTGGAGGTGTGACTCTTGATATCCCAGAATCCCTGCCAGTGTGAGATTCCCCATTTTGTTTGATTTTATGCTAAAAGAAACTAAGAACATAAGAAATAGGAGCCGGATTAAACAATACAGTGCTTAGAACTTGCTTCATCATATAGTTCATTTGTGATTGATCTTTTTCCCTGTGTTTCACCTGTTCGCCCTCTTTCCATATCCCATGATTTCTTGAGGGTTCGAAAATCTGTCTGTCTTAGCCTTACATAAATTCTATGATGGCTCATACACATCTGGAGTAGAGATTTCGAAAGATTCAAAGCACTTTGAACAGAGGAATTTCTCCTCATCTTTTTAACTGATCAACCCCTCATCCTGAGACTTTGTCTTATGTTCTAGATTCCTCAGCCAGAAGAAATCTTCTCTCATTGTCTACCCTGTTGAGCCCCTTCAGAACCTTATATTTTTCAATAAGATCACCTTTCATGCTTTCAAACGCAAGAAAAAACAGGTCCAGGCTATCATCATCTCTCATCCCAGGAATCAATATAGTGAATTGGCTCCAAGGCAAGTATATTTTTCCTTGAATGTGGAGACCTAAACTGAGCATAGTACTCTAAGTTTGTAAAGAATAGAATTTACACGCTGGAGTGTCACAGTGACAGTATAGTTTGAACATAATATGTAAAGCATGGGTGAAATCATATTTATGGCGCGGAATGTAATAGTAAAAATGCAGCGAAAAAAGCAACCTTTGTTTGTACAGCCAAAATGCCAAATTTCAAACTATTGAAACAATTTGCTCTACAAGAGAAAAGGGTGGGATTAGATGGCAAGTCAACTCTGATTGGCCAAGGTGTTCCAGTTTCCTCCCACAGCCCAAGGATGTGCAGGTTAGGTGGATTGGCCATGCTATTCTATGAACAATCACGTTCAAAAATCATACAACACCAGGTTATAGTCCAATAGGTTTATTTGAAAACGCAACCTTTCAGAGCTCAGTTCCTTCTTCAGGTGCAATGTGAGAGAGAGGGTATAAGACACAGAATTTATAAGCAGAAAAGTAATAACCCTAAAACTGGCTGCCTCTTGTCAAATCTTCAATCAGTTAGGAAGGAGACTACTGATTAACATGCAAAATCTAGATTCCTTTCAAATCATTGTCCAGAGATAATTAAAGGTCTTATCAATGTATACAATGTATAACTGCCTGGACTGGAGGGCAGGCCTTATGAGGAAAAGTTGAGGGAGCTAGGGCTTTTTTCATTGGAGCGAAGAAGAATGAGTGGTGACTTGATAGAGGTTTTCAAGATGATGAGAGGCATTGATAGAGTGGATAGTCAGAGACTTTTTCCCAGGGCAGAAATGACTATTAAGAGGGGGCATACTTTTAAGGAGATTGGAGGAAGGTATAGGGGAGATGTCAGAGGTAGGTTCTTCACACAGAGAATGCTGGCAGTGGTAGTGGAGTCAGATACATTAGAGACTTTTAAGCAACTCTTGGATAGGCACATGGAGGATAGTAAAATGTAGGGTATGCGGGGGTAGGTTGATCTTAGTAGGATAATAGGTTGGCACAACATCGTGGGCCGAAGGGCCTGTACTGTGCTGTACTGTTCTATGTTCTATGTTCTATGTTCTATGTATACAAGAGGTGACATCTCAGGTCAGATAATGCATTTTAGGTGTGCGGGGTCTTGCTTAGAATCTGTCTATGTTTTAAACTGGGGTCAGTTTTTTTTTGAGCAAAACAGAATGTATCTGCAAACATCTTGGGTGAAGTAATTCATGTGTGTGTGTGTCTGTGTGCGTGCATGCATGTGTGTGTGTGTGTGTGTGTATGTGTTTGTGTGTGTGTGTGTGTCTGTGTGTGTGTCTGTGTGTGTTTGTATGTGTGAGAGAAGGAGAGAGAGAGAGAGAGTGTGCCCATGTGTGTGTGTGTGCTAGAGAGTGTGTGAGGGAGTGTATGTGTGTGAGGGAGTGTGTGTGTGTTTGTTTGAGAGCGTATATGTGTGAGTGTGTGTGTGTGTTTGTTTGAGAGCGTATATGTGTGTGTGTGTGTGTGTATGAGAGTGTGTGTGTGCAAAAGAGAGTCTGTGTTGTGTGCATGTGTGTGAATGTGTTCCTTTTGTTTGTGCACAACAGGTTCCTCTGTGTGAAAGTAAGTTGCTTCAAGTAAGTGCAAATGTGTTGCATTACCTGCTCCACTGATTGCCTTAAATGGATTGTTCATAGAATAGCATAGCCAATCCACCTAACCTGCACGTCCTTGGACTGTGGGAGGAAACCCATGCAAACATGGGGAGAACGTGCAAATTCCACACAGACCCATCACCCAAAGGGGGGAATCAAACCCAGGTCCTGGACGCTGTGAGGCAGCAGTGCTAACCACTCAGCCACCGTGCCAACCTATTTGGTGTAGCTATTAATGTACTCAGGATTATTAACAAGTCCTGCCCAGTCATTGAATCACATGGAACAGTGAACGTGTTGTTTTCGGTTTTGCAAGTGTGGATTGGTGAGTGCAGTCCTTCCTCTGCTTATTATGAACAACTGAAGAGCTATGTTTCTTGATTTGACCAACCAAACACTGAAATGTATGGTGGCATCACACAGGCTCCGATATTCATAAAAATGTAACTCAAAGAACAAGAACAAAGACCAAAGAAAATTACAGCACAGGAACAAGCCTGCACCGACATGCTTCCCATCACAACTAAAAACCCCCTACCCTTCCGGGGACCGTATCCATCTATTCCCATTCTATTCATGTATTTGTCAAGACGCCCTTTAAAAGTCACTATTGTATCTGCTTCCACTACCTCCCCTGGCAGTGAGTTCCAGGCACCCACCACCCTCTATGTAAAAAACTTGCCTCATACACCACCTTTAAACCTTGCCCCTCGCACCTTAAACCTATGGCCCCTAGAAGCTGACTCTTCCACCCTGGGAAAAAGCTTCTGACTGTCCACTCTGTCCATGTCCTTCATAATCTTGTTAGACCTCTATCAAGTCACCCCTCAACCTCTGTCGTTTCAGTGAGAACAACCCAAGTTTCTCCAATCTCTCCTCGTAGCTAATGCCCGCCATACCAGGAACATCCTGGTAAATCTTTCCTGTACCCTCTCCAAAGCCACCACATCCTTCTGGTAGTGTGGCGATCAGAACTGAACACAATATTCCAAATGCGGCCTAACTAAGGTTCTATATTACCTGCCAATTTTTAAACTCAGTGCCCCGGCCAATGAAGGCAAGCATGCCATATGCCTTGTTGATGACCTTCTCCACCTGCGTTGCCACTTTCAGCGACCTGTATACCTGTACACCCAGATCCCTCTGCCTATCAGTACTTTTAAGGGTTCTGCCATTTACTGTATATTTTCCATCTGGATTAGACCTTTCAAAATGCATTACCTCACATTTTTTCAGATTAAACTCCATCTGCCATCTCTCTGCCCAAGTCACCAACCGATCTATATCCTGCTGTATCTTTTCACGGTCCTCATCACTATCTGCAATTCCACCAACTTTTGTATCATCGGCAAACTTACGAATCAGACCAGTTACATTCTCCTCCAAATCATTTATATATATTACAAACAGCAAAGGTCCCAACACTGATCCCTGAGGAATGCCACTAGTCACAGCACTCCATTCAGAAATGCACCCTTCCACTGCTACCCTCTGTTTTCTATGACCGAGCCAGTTGTTTTTATCCAATTTGCAAGCTCACCTCTGACCCCATGCGACTTTACCTTCTGTATCAGCCTGCCATGAGGGACCTTGTCAAAGGCCTTACTGAAGTCCATGTAGACAACATCCGCTGCCCTACCCGCATCAATCATCTTCGTCACTTCCTCAAAAAACACAACCAAGTTAGTGAGATACAAACTCCCCTTCACAAAACCATGCTGCCTCTCACTAATATGCCCATGTATTTCCAAGTGGGAGTAAATCCTGTCTCGAAGAATCCTCTCCAATAATTTTCCTACCACTGATGAAAGGCTCACCGGCCTGTAATTAGCTGGATCATCCTTGCCACCCTTCTTAAACAAAGGAATAACATTGGCTATTCTCCAATCCTCTGGGACCTCCCCTTTAGCCAGTGAGGATACAAAGATTTCCCTCAAGGCCCCAGCAATTTCCTCCCTTGCCTCCCTCAGTATTCTGGGGTATATCCCATCAGGCCCTGGGGGCTTGTCTGCCTTAATGTTTTTCAAGACCCCCAATACCTCCTCCCTTTTGATCTCAATATGACCCAAACTATCTACACCCCTTCCCCAGACTCATCATCCACCAAGTCCTTCTCTACAGTGAATACTGACGCAAAGTACTCATTTAATACCTTGCCCATTTCCTCTGGTTCCACACATAAATTCCCTTCCCTGTCCTTGAGTGGGCCAACTCTCTGCTGGCTGTCCTCTTGCTCTTTATATATACATAAAAAGCCTTCGGATTTTCCTTGATCCTGTTGGCCAATGACTTTTCATGACCCCTTTTAGCCCTCCTGACTCCTTGCTTAAGTTTCTTATGACTTTCCTTGTATTCCACCCTTGCTTCATTTGTTCCCAGCTTCCTAGTCTTGATAAATGCTTCTTTTTTCCTTTTGATTCGACTCACGATATCTCTCATTATCCAAGGTTCCCTAAACTTGCCATACTTAACCTTCATCCTTACAGGAATGTGCCGGTCCTGAGTTCCCAGCAACTTACACTTGAAAGCCTCCCACATACCAGATGTTGATTTGCCTCCGATCTATATTCTTCAGTTCCTGCCTAATATTGTTGCATTTAGCTTTCCCCCAATTTAGCACCTTCACCTGAAAGCTACACTTATTTTTATCCATCAGTACCTTAAAGTTTACTGAATTATGATCACTGTTCCCGAGCTGCTCCCCTACTGAGATGTTGACCACCTGGCCAGGCTCATTCCCCAATACTAGGTCCAGTACGGCCCTTTTCCTCATCGGAATATCTACATACTGTTTCAAGAAGCCCTCCTGGATGCTCCTTACAAACCCTGCCCCATCCATGCCCCAAGCACTATGTAAGTCCCAGGCAATATATGGGAAGTTAAAATCAGCCATGACAACAACCCTGTTACTTTTACATCTTAAATTTGCCTACATATCTGTTCTTCTATCTCCTGCTGGCTGTTGGGAGGCCTATAGTAAACCCCAAACATTGTGATTGCACCTTTCCTGTTCCTGAGCTCTACCCACATTGCCTCGCTATATGAGCCATCCGAGGTGTCCTCCCGCAGTACAGCTGTGATATTCTCCTTAACAAGTAGTGCAACTCCCCCACCCCTTTTACATCCCCCTCTATCCTGCCTGAAACATCTGTATCCTGGAATGTTAAGCTACCAATCCTGTCCCTTCCTTAAAGTCTCTGTAATAGTAACAACATCACAGTTCCAAATAGTTCCATAGTGCCAACTCAATAATGTATTCGGCAGAAAGTCTTTTTAGACTGACTGTACCATACCATCCTGTTACCCTCATAGCAGCATACTCCTTGGCCAAACAGTGTCAGTATGCCAACCAATTATTTGAAACTTGGTATTCTTGCTTTTGTCCAGATAAGTGCAAAGCAAAAAGATAAGCAACATGTCTCTCTCTTTTCAACAAGCTTCATATTCTCTACAGCTTTCTTTACAAAGAACCTTTAACACAATAAAACATCCCAAGCTGATACACAGGACAGAATTCAAGACTGAGAAACATTAGGGTAGACAACAAGAGGTTCGGTTGAGGAGATGGGCTAGTGGCTCATCTGAAAGGGGGAAAGTGAGGAAGAGAGGCAGGGAGAAAATTTGATCTTTGAGCCAAAGCAGCTGATGCAATGGCTGTTGCTGGAGGGTTGTAAACCTGGGAAATGGAGGTCAGAATTGGAGCAGCACAGATATCAGAGGATTGTGGGGCATCGGGAAAGGCAAGGCTAACAGAGAGATTTGTAAACAAGGATGAGAATTTTAAGATCAAGGTGTTGTAATTTAAGTGAGCTGATGGAGATGAAGAGCACAAGGATGATGAGTGAATGTAGCAAACAAGGATATAGACATCAGATTTTGGGTGTCTTTAAAGTTACAGGAGTAGAACTTAAAACTAGCAATGCAGTGTTGAACTTTAAACTAAAAAATAACAGGACGGATAATACACAAAGCACATATTGCAGTAAGAAAGACATAGGTTGAAAGTTTATACCAAAATCATAAGTAGGAACTTTATACTGAAAGTATATGGGTTGATACCAGGATGCCAGCTGAAGTCACACATCCTCTATCAAGTATTACCTGAAAAATGAACTACAATGTTAGTGAAAACAGAGTCATTTGTGTTATGTGATTATACTGCCACCTATTGGATTTTCTGTTTAGTTAACTATAAGCATTAAGAATGTTCTATAGTACAAATTCATTGACCATCCAAATAATTGTTCAAACAAATGTACCTGCTAGATTTGTTTTAGCCTCTGGTAACCTTGACAAGTTATATATGTATATGTATAAAACTTGGCAATCATTACTGAATATAAATGGTCATTCATTTCATCATTAGATGCTAGAATGTAGGGAATTGCACTTGTGTTGCAAGACATTTAGTCTCAGTTTATTGAGAAGGTTATGGTTATTCTGATATTCCAGTGAATGAATAATACAGTCAGAGAAATGCTGTGTGAAATCACCAGAATTAAGGAACAAAGTTAGTTTTTCAAGCTTTCAGGTGACTCAAAGACTCTGGAATGAGAAGTTCGGAGGTAATACATTATTTAAATGCCTGGGAAAATTGAAAACCTGATGCTTCCTTGGCAGCTTTTGAAATAGTGGGTTAGATGGACCCTTCCTCAGTAAGGTAGAAAATCTCCCGGTGAGAGAGGGAAATGTTTCTGATCAATGCTTAATCGACATTAACATGAAAACCATCAGATTATTTGGTCATTATAATTTTGATTTTTATGGCAACTTATTGTGCACAAATTGGCCACTGTGTTTCTTTGCAACAGCAGCTTTACTTAAAAACCCTTCTGATAGACGCAAACCACTTTGGCACATCCTGTTTGTGAATGGTGCAGTATAAATGTAAGTCTGCTTCTTTCTTAACCTGTTATAAAGTCATTGAGTCATACAGCACAGAGCTTTTTGTTCAAATCATCCATGCCAATCAAGATTCCCAATCGAAACTAGTCCCACTTGCCTGCATTTGGCCCATATCCCTCTAAACCTTTCCTATTCATGTATCTGTCCAAATGTCTTTTAAATGTTTTAACTGTACCTGCATCCACCATTTCCTCTGGTAGTTCATTTCACGTACGAACCACCCTCTGTGTGAAAAAGCTGCCTGTCAGGTCCCTTTTCAGTGTTTCTCCTCTCACCTTAAAAATATGCCCTCAAGTTTTGAACTCCCCTACCCTCAGGAAAAGACCTTTGCTATTCGCCTTATCTATGCCCTTCATGATTTTAGAAACCTCAATAAATTGAGATGGCTTTCAAGGAAAATAGAACTTAGGATCAAGGAGGCATTGGGAAAACGTCAAAGCTTTGCAATCATTAGAAATATGACACAATTCATATAGTTTTGCTTAGGGTTTGATTTGTACAGCTCTGAGGCTTATTCAGTTTAGAGATTGGGCCCCCCCCTCCAAGTCCTTTTGGAAATGAAGCTTAGGAAATTGATTTTGGATCGAATGCTAAACCACTTGATGAAAGATGTAAATCAAAATAATGCAGGTGCTGGAAATCTGAAATAAAAGCAGAAGGGCTTGAAAATACTCAGCTAACCTAGAGCCATATGTATAAAGGGATAGATGGTGTTAACAATCCAACCTGTTCAAGTATGGCCCCATCATGTTTTCTCGCAATCATCATCATAAATAATGGAAGGCATTGTCGACAGTGCTATGAAACAGCTTGAGCAAATAATCTGCTCACCGACATTCAGTTCAGTTTGGGCTAACAGGGCCACTTGGCTTATTACAACATTTAGCTATATCTTTTTATTCTTAATCGATTCAAAATAGGGCTGGATTGTGGCAACAGTTGAAGCTTACATGATTGTAAAGAATGGCAGAGCAGGCTCAAAGGGCCGATTGGCCTCCTCTGCTCCTTTCTTCGATGTTTCTATGTTTTCACTGTATTTTACTGCATTGTTCATTGTAGAGTACAAGTGACAATTAATCATCATTCATTCATTCAAACTCTGCTCCAAACACGGACAAAAATATTGGATGTCAGAGGTGAGATTGACTGCAACCTTAATGTCAAGGACATTTGACCATGAATGGCACCCCATGGTTCCATGGAATCAGGGGGAAAGCTGTCTGCTGGCTGGAGTCATTCTTAGCAGAAAGGAAGAGAGTTGTGTTTATTGAAAATTGGTCACCTTAGCCTCCAAGACATCACTGCAGGAGTTCCTCAGGGCAGTATCTGAGGCCCAACCATTTGTGCCTGTTTCATAAACTATCTTCCCTCTATCATAAGATCAGATGGTTGCTGATGATTGCAAAGCTTTCAGTTCTATTCATGTCTCAGATAAAGCAATCCATGTTTATAAGCAGCAAGATTCGGACAGCACCCAGGCTTGGGCTAATAAGGGGTAAGTAGCCTTCACCATTTCTGCCACCTCCTGCACTATGCTACTACCAAACCCATCTTCCTTTCCCCAACACTGTCACCATTCTGCAAGGACCATTCCCTCCATGATACCTTGGTCCACTGCTCTGTTACTTCAAATGCTTCCTTATTCCCACATGCCAGAGATCATTCATAGACCAAAATCCCCCTGTACGTTTATATTTTTTAAAGAAAGAAAAGCTTTGCATTGATTTGGAATGCACACAGCCTCAGGATTTCCCAAAACGTTTCATAGTAATGAATTACTTTTGAGTTATATCCACTTCTGTAATATGGAGAAACAAGCAGCGTTTTATTTTGCACAGAAAAGATACATAACCCAATTCAATTGTTTTAATAATGATGATTGTGGTATAAATGTTGGCCAGGGCAACGTTACTATTCTCGCAATCATCATCATAAATAATGGAAGGCATTGTCGACAGTGCTATGAAACAGCTTGTGCAAGTAATCTGCTCACTGACATTCAGTTCAGTTTGGGCTAACAGCCCAGCTCCCTTACTATTCTTTTAATAGTGTTAGGGAATCTTTTACACTTCATCCAAGAGATGACAATCCTGGCACGGCAGCCTCAGAAAGATTTCAATCTCAAGCCTTTGAGTGGACCTTGAGTTCATGGCCTTTCAACCCAGAGGTCAGATTTCTATCGGTCTGTCAAGGCAAATGCCAGGTAACACAACTCCAGTCCATGTTCTTTTAGAATAGTCAGCTACTTGGTACATAATTAACTGAATAGAAAGCCTCTTGCACAAATGTGCCATCTTTAGTACTTTATTCTTCTGCTGATTAGCAGTTGCAGCTGATGTCGTGGTGTTCATAGATCATAGAATCACTATGGATCACTGTGGAAACAGGCCCTTCGGCCCAACAAGTCCACACCGACCCTTGGAGCATCCCACCCAGACCCATCCCCTGATAACCCACCTAAGCTACACATCCCTGAACACTACGGGTAATTTACCGTGCCCATTCCACCTGACCTACACATCTTTGGACTGTGGGAGGAAACCGGAGTACCCGGAGGAAACCCACGCAGACACGGGGAGAATATGCAAACTCCACACAGACAGTCACCCGAGGGTGGAATCGAACCGGGGTCCCTGGCGCTGTGAGGCAGCAGTGCTATTGTGTAGGTACCTCCTGCTACCCTTATCAAATGGCCATTCTTCATATGCCACCCTCTGAGGTAACAAACTACGTAAAACATAGAGGTAGTTACATGGTGACTTGGTATTTTTTGCAGTGTTTCTTCATGATCTTGTGCTGAAACATTGCAGGAACAATTAGAGAACTCAGCATAAATTCTATTCCATTATCACTTTCGTTTGAATTGTGGTTACCTTATACTAGTGGCTGCAAGAGCTGATCCTTTTTTGTGAGGTTATTTTCAGTGCAGGAGCTGATTTTGTCAATTTCTTGGAGGAGTAATTAGTGTTTTTACAAGTTTTTGTTTTGTTTTTGGAACATTTTAAAACAAAAAGATCAAAAACAATGACGCTTAAAACGAGAGGGAAAAGAGAAAACAGGAATTTTGGGAGAGACTGTGTGGGAGGTTGGAGAATAGCTCTAGAGTTCAACAAAAAAAAACAAACAGTGAACTTTCACAGCTGACTGCCTGTGAAAGTACAAGCATCTCTAAATTGGAGTTTAGTCCAAGAAAAACTAACAGTGAAATTTCACAGCTGACTTTGGAGAGACCTCATTATCGGAACTACACACAGATGGGAGTATCAGCAGCTAAGTATTTGTTTTCAAGACTTATAAAATGTATGAACCTGAATTTTTTTTTTGTAAATCTACAATAATAAGTAGGGTGAAGGTATTTTAGTTTATGTTTTACTGAGATCTGTCTCTTGATTATTTTAGAAATATAAAACATGGGTATTAAGTATCCCTGGAACAGTGTTTTCAGAGCAGGAAGACTGTACTATTTTCTGGATCTGTAGATTAAGGGGCAGAGATGGCCTTTAGTAGAGTGATGTGCTCTTCCTGTTGGTTGTGGGAGATTAGGGAGAATTTCAATGCTCTCGATGCTTATGTTTACAGGAAGTGTGTTTGGTTGTGAAACCTATCGGTTCGCATGGATTATTTGAAGCGGCAGTCAGAGGCAATGAGGAATTTATAGGAGCTGAGGGTGTGATAGATGGCAGTTGTAGGAAGGGAGAAAAATTGCAGAAACAGTCAGATAGATGGATTACCTCCAGGAAAGGTGAGAGAGGGAGGCAGGTAGTGCAGGAGTCTCCTGTGGCTATCCCCATCTCAGACAAGGATGCAGTTTTGGAAAATGTAGGGAGTGATGGACTCTCAGGGGAATGTAGCACTGACGCCTAGGTTTCTGGTGCCGAGACTGATTCTACTGTAATGACGCGTATCTCAGGGTCCAAGTGATCGATTGTGATAGGGAACTCTCTAGTCAGGGGCACAAACAGACATTTCAGTGGCTGACAGCGAGACATCAGCATGGTGTGTGGCCTCCCTGGTGCCAGGGTTAAAGAAGCCGCAGAGAGGGCACAGAACTTTCTCAAAAGGGAGAGTCAACAGCAGGAGGTCATGGTACATGTTGGTACCAATGACATAGGAAGAGAAAGGGATGAGGTTCTGAAGACAGAATATAGGAAATTAGGCAGGAGTTAAAATGCAAGTCCTTGAGGGTAGTAATATCTGGATTACTACTGGTGCCATGTGCTAGTGAGAGCAGGAGTAAGAGGATAGAGCAGATGCATGCATGGCTGAGGAGCTGGTGCAGGGGGCAGGGATTTGCATTTTTGGATTATTGGAATCTCTTCTGTGATAGAAGTGACCTGTATAAGAAGGATGGGTTGCACCTGAATTGGAAGGGGGATAATAAACTGGTGGAAAGATTTGCTAATGCTATTCAGGAGGCTTTAAACTAGTAGGGTGGGGGGAGGGGGAGGTGGGCGGGGCTGGTACCAAAGAGATAGTGAGAAAAGAGATAAGTCTGAGGCTGGTACAGTTGAGAAAAGGAGCAAGTCAAATAATCAATGCAGACAAGAGCAAGGCAGAAGACAATGTAAGACTGATCAATTAAACTGTATTTATTTTGATGCAACAGGCCTGACAGGTAAGGCAGGTGAAGTCAGGGCATGTTTGGGAATGTGGAACTGGGATATCATAGCAATTACAGATACATGGCTCAGGGATGGTCAGGACTGGCAGCTTAATGTTCCAGGGTTTAGATGCTATAGGAAGGATAGAAAGGGGGCAAGGGAGGAGGGGGAGTGGCGATTTTGATTAGGGGTAGCATAATGGCAGTACTTAGGGAGGATATTCGTGGGAGTACGTCCAGTGAAGTTATTTGGGTGGAAGTGAGAAATAAGAAAGGAATGATTACCTTATTGAGATTACACTATAGACAGCCCCTAGGAGTCAGTGGGAAATTAAGAAGCAAATTTGTAAGGTGATCTAAGATATCTGTAAGAATGACAGGATTCTAAGGTTTTGGAGTAGATCTGTAGCTCGGGTTGTGGGTGTTGAGGTTGGTTGGCTTGCGGAGCTGGTTTGTTGTTCCGCAGACGTTTTGTTACCGTGCTTGGTAACATCCTCAGTGCAGCCTCTGATGAAGCGTCGGTGTGTTTTCCCGCCTGGCTTTTAAACTCTGGGGTCCGTTGCGATGGATTGCCTCACTTCCGGGTTTCCTCCGTAGTGGAATGTATATGGGGTCGAGTTCAATGTGTTTATTTGTAGCCTGCTTCGTGGAGTGCCATGCTTCCAGGAATTCTCATGCTTGTCTCTGCCCAGCCTGTCCCAGGATCTTGGTGTTGTCCCAGTCGAAGTCGTGGTTCTCCTTGTCCATGTGAATTGAGATGAGCGAGTATTGGTCGTGTCTTTTTGTAGCCAGTTGGTGTTCATGTACTCTTGTTGTTAGTTTCCTTCCTGTCTGTCCGATGTAGTGTTTCTCGCAGTCTCTCACCAGAGAGGAGGAGAAGAACAAACAACTCCCATTCCTGGATGTCATGTTAGAGCGCAAGACAAATGGGGAATTGCAAACGAAAGTCCACCAAAAAGCCACACACACAGACCAGGTATTGAACTTCAATAGTAACCATCCCAGCACACACAAACGAAGCTACGTGCGAAGACTATTTAAAAGGGCAACAACACACTGCAGCAACACGGAACTATGCCAAGAGGAGGAGGAATACTTCTTCCAGGTGTTCAAGGAGAATGGATATCCACAGAACTGGGTCAGGAGATGCCTACAGGAACAGCATCAGAAAGATTCTACATGCCCTGACACACTCATCACACTACCCTACATCAGGAACACGTCAGAACTCACCACAAGACTTCTACGGCCGCTGGGGATCAGAGTGGCACACAAGCCCACATCAACCCTACGACAAGTGCTCACCCGAACTAAAGACCCACTCCCCACCATGGACAGGACCAATGTCATCTACAAGATCCCCTGCAGAGACTGCGAGAAACACTACATCGGACAAACTGGAAGGAAACTAACAACAAGAGTACATGAACACCAACTGGCTACAAAAAGACACGACCAATACTCACTCATCTCAATCCACATGGACAAGGAGAACCATGACTTCGACTGGGACAACACCAAGATCCTGGGGCTGGCTAGGCAGAGACAAGCATGAGAATTCCTGGAAGCATGGCATTCCACGAAGCAGGCTACAAATAAACACATTGAACTCGACCCCGTATACATTCCACTACGGAGGAAACCTGGAAGTGAGGCAATCCATCGCAACAGACCCCAGAGTTTAAAAACCAGGCGGGAAAACACACCGACGCTTCATCAGAGGCTGCACTGAGGATGTTACCAAGCATGGTAACGAAACGTCTGTGGAACAACAAACCAGCTCAGCGAGCCAACCTACCTCAATGATAGGATTGTAATGGTAGGGGATGTTAACTTTCCAAACATAGACTGGGAATGCTATAATGTTAAGAGCTTGGATGGAAAGGAATTTGTTAAATGTGTACAAGAAAATTTTCTTATTCAGTTTGTGGATGTACCTACCAGCGAAGGTGCAAAACATGACCTTGGGAAATACAGCAGGACAAGTGACTGAGGTGTCAGCAGGGGAGCACTTTGGTTCCAGTGATCATAATTCTATTAGTTTGAAAATAGTTATGGAAAAGGATAGACTTGATCTACAGCTTAAAGTTATAAATTGGAGTAAGGTCAATTTTGACTGCATTAGGCAAGGACTTTCAAACATTGATTAGGGGAGGCTATTCGCAGGTAAATGGATGGTTTGAAAGTGGGAGGTCTTCAAAAATGAGATAACAAGAGTTCAGGGGAAATATGTTCCTCTCAGTGTGAAGGGTAAGGCTGGTAGGTGTACAGAATGCTGGATGACTAGAGAAATTAAGGCTCTGGTTAAGAAAAAGAATGAGGCATATGGCAGGTAGAGACAGCTGGGATCAAGTGAATCCGTTGAGGAGTAGAAGGGCAGTAGGAATATATTCAAGGGGGAAACCAGGAGGTCCAAAAGGAGACATGAGATAGCTTTGGAAAATAGGGTTATTGAGAGTCCAAAGAGATTCAACAAATACATTAAGGGCAAAAAATAATAACTAGGCAGAGCATGGGGCCCCTTAAAGATCAACAAGGCCATCTATGTGTAGAACTGCAGGAGATGGGTGAGATACTAAACAAGTATTTTGCATCAGTATTTACCACGGAGAAGGATATGGAAGCTAGTCAGCTTATGAAATAAAAAGTGATATCTTGAAAAGTGTCCATATTACAGAGGAGGAGCTGCTGGACGTTTTAAAATGCATAAAGGTGGATAAATCCCTGGGACCTGATTGGGTGTATCCCAGAACTTTGTGGGAAGTGAGGGAAGAGATTGCTGGGCCCTTTGCTGAGATGCTTGTATCATAAATGGCCATGGGTGAGGTGCCAGAAGACTGGAGGGTGGCTAATGTGTTGCCATTATTTAAGAAAGGTGGTAAAGAAAAGCCAAGGAACTATAGACTAGTGACCCTGACACCAGTGGTGGGTACGTTGTTGGATGGTATTCCGAGGGACAAGATTTACATGTATTTGGAAAGGCAAGTACTGATTAGGAATAAAAACAGAAGTTGCTGGAAAAGCTTAGCAGATCTGGCAGTATCCGTGAAGAAAAAGTCAGAGTTAATGTTTCGGTTCTGGTGACTCTTCCTCCGAACTTCGCCAGGTCACTGGACCCGAAACGTTAACTCTGAGTTTTTCCAGCAACTTCTGTTTTTGCTCCTGATTTACAGCATCCGCAGTTCTTCCGGTTTTTACTGATTGGGTATAATCAACATGGCTTTGTGCATGGGAAATTGTGTCTCACTAACTTAACTGAGTTTTTTGAAGATGTGACAAAGAAGATTGATGAAGGCAGAGTGATGGACATTGTCTATATGGACTTCAGCAAGACATTCGACAAGGTTCCATATGGTAGACTGCTTAGCAAGGCTAAATCACATGGAATCCAGAGAGAGCTAGCCATTTAATACAAAATTTGCTTGAAGGTAGGAGACGAAGAGTGGTGGTAAAGGGTTATTTTTCGGACTGGAGGTCTGTGACCAGAGGGGTGCTGCAAGGTTCAGTGCGGGGTCCACTGCTTTTTCTCATTTATATAAATGGTTTGGAAATGAATATTGGAGGTATGATTAATAAGTTTGCAGGTGACACCAAACTTGGTGGTGTAATGGACAGTGAAGAAGATTATGTCAGAGTACAATGTGATGTGTTGCATTTTGGTAAGGCAACTGGTCAAGTGGCAAATGACATAGCATTTAAATCAACCTTTGAAAACTCAAAAAAGCACCCTCCAAAAACTGGGTTTGGCTTATACAGCTTCAAGCTCCTACCAGTCACCACACAGGGCCTATCTATGTGGGCATGTCTTAGACTGTTGTGCATCTTTGCAACCCAGCCCATGTTGCCTGCTTCATCCCTTGCACTCAGTTACAAAGTACTGATAAGCAAAGTGTGCACTTTTTTGGATGAACAAAAATGAGGCTGACTACTAAAGCAATGATATCACGTCATGACTGAAGAAAGGGATTGACTTTTATACCAATTATCTACAAAAATATGTCCTAGGGGCTGTGAAAATGAGGTTGTTAGTTTTACATGAAAAAAGATAGAAAATAGAAGGACAAGTAGGCCATTTGGCCCTTTGAACCCCTTCTGCCATTCAATATGATCATAGCTGATCATCTTACTCAGCATCCTCTTCTCACTTTCTTTCCATTATCTTTGATACCTTTAGCTCCAAGAGCTATATCTTTTTTTCTTGAAAACATTCAATGTTTTGGCCTCAACTGCTTTCTGTGGCAGAAAATTCCACAGAGTCACCATTTTTGGGTGAGGAAAGTTCTCCTAATCTCATCCTAAATGGCTAACTAGTATTCTTAAAATGTGTCTTCTTCACTGCCTGCTACACCCGCATACTTACTTCTAGCAACTGGGACAAGGACCTAAGTCTTATTGCACCTCTTCCTTTCCCAATCAATCACCATTCAAATAATAATTTTCCTTTCTGTTTTTGTTAACAACGTGGATATTAAACTTAATCTGCCATGCATTTCCCCACTCACTCAAATTACCCACATCACACTAATGGAGAGCACCCCCCTCACAGTTCACCCTTACAACCAGCTTTGTATCATCTGCAAACTTTGAGATATTATAGTTAGTTCCCTCCTCTAAATCATTAATACGTATCTATTGTGAACAGCTGGGTTCCAAGCTCTGATCCCTGCAGTACCCCCAGTCACTTACTGCCACTTGAAAAAAGATCCATTTACTCTTACTCTTCATTTCCTGTCTGCTCGCCAGTTCTCTATCTATGTCAATACACTACCTTAATCCCATATACTCTAATTTTACATACTAATCTCGTTTATGGGACCTTATAGAAAGCCTTCTGAAAGTCTAAGTAAACTATGTCCACTGGCTTTCCCTTATCAATTCTACCAGTTACATCCTTGAAAAATTTCAGTAGATTTGTCATGCGTGTTTTCCCTTTTATATATCCATGCTGACTTTGTCTGACCCTGTCACTGTTTTCTAAGTACTTTGCTGTTAAATCATTTACGTGGACTCTAGCATTTCCTTACTACCAATGTCAGGCAAACTGGTCTCATTAGACCAGTTTGTTCTCTACCTCTGTTTTTAAATAGGGGTGTTAAAATTAGGTACTTCTAATCTGTAAGAATTGTCCTAGAGTTTATAGAACTTTGAAAGATGACCACCAATGCATCCACTAGATTATTTCCCCAACACCATTTCCCTACCAATATGTTTTCCTTCAGTTACTCCCTCTCACTAGACCCTATGTTCCCCAACATTTTCGGAGCATTATTTTGGTCCTCCATTATGGAGACAAACCAAAGCATGTATTTAAATGGTCTACCACCTCTTTGTTCCCCATTATTACGTTCCTGTTTCTGACCGTAAGGGACTTAAATTTGTCTTCGCTCTTTTTTCTCTTCACATATTTTTAGAAACTTCTACAATCAGTTTGTATGATCCTTACAAGCTTACTCACATTCTCGACGTTCCCCCTCTTAATCAATCCCTTTGTCCTCCTTTGTCAAAATCTAAACTGCTCCCTATCTTTAGCTCTGCAGCATTTTTTCTCCTTCCTTAGATCTAATATTATCCGTAATTTTTTTGTTAGCCATGGCTGGGTCACCTTTCCCATTTTATTGTTGTACCAGATAGGAACAATTGTTGCAGTCCAGCCATGTACTCTTTAAATGCCTATCCATCTTTATCCCTTTCAGTAACACTTCCAGTTTATCATAGCCAGCTTGCACCTTATACCATCGTAGTTTCCTCATCTATTTAGATTTAGAAGCAACTTCATCTTAGTGAAGAATTCTCTATATTTTGATCACTATTCCCCAAGGGGTCTCACATAGCCAGCGTGCCATTTATTCCTTTCTTATTACCCAATACCCAGTCCAGAATGGCCTGTTCTTTTGTTTGCTCCTCAGTGTACTGATTCAGAGAACCGTCCTGTATACAATTCAGGAATTCCTCCTCTGCAGTATCTTTACTGATCTGATTCTTCCAATCTATATGCAGATTAATGTCACCCACAATTACAGCTCTAGCTTTATTGTTTGTATCTTTAATTTCCTGTTTAAAGCCCTCTCTAACATTAGCACTACACTACTATCATTTTCTGTTCCTTTTTGTTTCTAAACCCTATCTATACAAATTCCATCTCACGGGAGCTAATATTGTATTAATGTTCCCTTTAACCCAAATATTTCCTTTTCTTTTTCATCATATTCCCAAAAATTGAATATCCCTTGATATTCAGCTCCCATCCTTGGTCACCCTGCAGTCATGTCTCTGCAATCCCAACCATATCATACCATATTGCATTTATTTGTCCAAGTAATTCATCCATTTTGTTGTGAATGCTTTGCACATTAAAGCACAAGGCCTTAAGGCTTGTCTTTTTAACGTTCTTAGTCCTGGCATGATATGTAACATGATCAATGGTAATTCTAAACTCTTTGGATTAAAACACGTATAAATAAAACAAAAGTACATCTTGGCTGTCCATGTTCTCCCCACTCCTCCTTCTTTCATTTTTGCATTACTTTTACTGATTTCTAATTAATATCCTACTGTTTCTGTGATGTTGCAATGTTATTACGAGTTAACCTATTTTGTTACTCCCAGTTCCCTGTGTCTATCTTGAACAAACCCATTAGTCTCCAATTGGCTTGATACCAACTTGGCAGACTTCTGAGTCTGAATACTAAGATGGCCAGGATTGTTGTTTCAAAATTGCTAAATGCTATTATTGTTGAAATTCTCTTGTGCAATGACTGCAGCCCAATCATGTCTGAAGAATATTAGTGGTAAACTCATGCTGGCTGATTTTTCTGTGCTGTATATTCTAGAAGCTACTGTCTAAAAATAAATAGAAGGTTCCCCGCAGAGCATGAGATAGCCACAATTCAGGTATCAAAAGAAAGCTATAATGGGATAAAATTTACACTGAGTTCTCCGATTGTTCCTACAATGCAAGATCATGGATAAACACTGGTCATCATATAACTGTTTCCATGTTTCATGTGGTTTGTTAGCTCAGAGGGTGGCACATATAGTCATAGAGTTATACAGCACCGAGAGACCCTTCGGTCCAACTCGTCCATGCCGGCCAGATATCCCAAATTAAACTAATCCCATTTGCCAGCATTTGGTCCATATCTCTCTAAACCCTTTCCATTTACGTCCCCATCAAGATGTCTTTTAAATGTTTTAATTGTACCAGCCTCCACCACTTCCTCTGGCAGCTCATTGCATACACTCACCACCCTCTGTGTGAAAATGTTGCCTTTTAGGTCTCTTTTAAATCTTTTCCATCTCACCTTAAACTATGCCCTCTAGTTTTGAACTCCCTTACCCTAGGGAAAAGACCTTGGCTATTCACTCTATCCAGGCCCCTCGTGATTTTATAAACCTCTATAAGGCCACACCTCAGCCTTTGACGCTCCAGAGAAAGTAACCCCAGTCTATTCAGCCTCTCCCTATAGCTCAAACCCTCCAGTCTCGGCAACATCCTTGTAAATCTTTTCTGCACTCTTTCAAGTCTAACAACACCTTTCTTATAGCAGGGAGACCAGAATTGAATGCTGTATTTTTGGGTGAATTAAAACTTTGCTCTCAATAGATGGTTTGTCTCGGGGGAGAACCATTGCCAAACCTATCTTGAAAGAAAAGCAACAGGCCACAATGTTCAACACTGTTGCAGGCAGTGCATTTCCTTATGCAGCCTCCCTGTTTTCTTGTGATTGTTCCATTCTCCTGGTCTGCTATAACCTCAGGCAGGAAACAACATATGTGGCTTAAATCTCTCTATGGCCGAAACAAAAGGAGTGTCTGCATTTTCAATTGTGCAACCCACTGACCAGCTGCAAAACCAGAACTCTTTAATTCACGACCATGTCATGCATGTTAACTTCGAACTCAATGTTTAAGGGAAATGCATATTTTGATTGGAAAAATGAAGCATGCATTTCCTTAAATGTCAATGCAGAAGGTGAAAGAGTATTTTTTGCCAGTGAGCCACCTGAAGACTCATAGAAAGTGCCAATAGCATCCTGGTCCCATATAAACGAGGTTTAAGGCCCAGTATCAGATTGGCCATGCCCCCATGCGTTCTGATGCCACGACTGTTTTCAATGTGGGCGTGAAACAGCTTTGAGACAACTTTTTTTTTCTGTGTTCAACTCTTGCTTTCTGGTTGGTTTAATTTTCTTGGTTTATGTTATTGCTGCTTATTTTGTTTACAGCTTGTTGGCATTCTACAGTTGATAGCCCATAAACTATAGATCGTCCAAACTCTGTCTTTGTCCTCACTCACACCAAGTCCCTTTCAAATAAAATTCACTGATGAGTGGCAGAACCTCACGAGCTTAAGAAATATGTTTGAAACTGAAAGCAACTTCCGAATTGCAAGTTGGTAATGCATGTAATGCAAGAGCTAAATAATCTCTGACTAACTGCACACTGGGTTTTTTGCCAGTTTCTGCTAATATTTTGTCCCTGCATTTTGTTAATTAATTTCTTCCAACCTACTACCTCCAAGCAATCTTTAAGGTGACTATCTTCTTTTCTTGCAGCTTACATTTCTGTATGGGATGAAGCTGGCTGATTCAAGCATGCCAACATAATAGATTTGTAATGAAATCCATTGCTCTATTTTAATGGTGACGTTAACACAGTTATTTTCAAGCCATTATGATGGCAGACAAAAGAGTTTTCAGATGAACATGTTAAATATTTATGCACTAAAAGCAAACAGTGCAATTTCACTGTGTATGCAATTTTTCCAGATCACGGTTTATCCGTTTTATTTTCTAAAAGTGGGATGTTTAAAAATTGTTCCTCTGTATCACAACAAGGCTTCCCTATGTCTTTCCCAGCAAACTTTTGACATTTTTTCTGGAGACGTGGAGAGTCCTTGACACTGATCCGGCTCCCTCACAGCCAGCTCTCAGAGTGAACTGGATGACTGACACTCATGTTCTTATCTGTCAGCCAGGGCTCCCTGATTGGACCAGATTAACAGCCCCAATCAGGGAGCTCATATTCTTTGAGGTCCACCTTGCTAACATTGTGACAATCACTACAACTTCAAAGCCATTCTCCCCACGCTCTCCTCCCATACTATCTGGTTATTCTATCTTTTCTGGTGTCCTTGTTTTCTAGGAGCTAGGCCACAGACTTCTATTGGACTGATTCCTGCTTAAGCAGAAAGTACTGCAGCATTTTGCAATTGCTGCTGCACAATGGTTGACCAGGAATCTCTCCTGCTTTTAGTACTGCCATGAGGTGCATTGCAAGGATTTACAGGCTGACAATACTTTACACTTTGGCCACTTTAGAAGCACATATTTAATGGTGCACAATGCTGGAGTGGGATCCAAATGCAGAGATTCTGTCTACAGGTAGGAACACCACCACTGCACAGTAAGGCCTCCTTCAGTTACTCTGTATAAAAGAGAAAATGATGGAATTTGTACTGCAACTTTTGTAACCACAGGACATCCCAAAGTACTGCACAACCAAGTCAGGGTGGATAGGAAGCAGCTGTTCCCGTTAGTGGAACAGTCAATGATAAAGCGACTCATATTAAGATGAAAAGCAGGAGGATTAGAGGGGTTATGAGGAACTTTGTTTTACCCAGAGGCTGGTAGGAATCTGAAATGTACTGTCTGGGAGGTTGGTTGAGGCAGAAAAACTCACGCTTCTTACAAAGTACTTGGATGAGCACTTGAAATGTCATAACATTCAATGCTATGGACAAGTCCTGGAATGTGGGACTAGTGAAGGCTTCAAGCAGTTTTTGTCGGTGCGGACTCAAAGGGCCAAAGGCCCTCTTCGCTACTGTAAGATTCTATGAGTCTATAAAGTGGTTTTAACGTGCAGCCATTTTTGTGACAAGGGGATTTCAGGTGGTGCAGTTATGTCACTAGGCATAGTCACTCAGAACTCAAGGCTAAATGCCCCATGGCAGATGGTGAAATTGAAAAGTAACCATTGTCATGAAAATCCACTTGATTCACTAATGTTCTTTAGGGAAGAAAAACTACCATCCCTAGCTGATCTGGCCTACATGTGTCTCCAGACAGACAGAAATGTGATTGATTCTTAACTGCCCGAGTAAAGAACCAAGGGCAATTAGGGATGGTCAACAAATGCTGGCCTTGCCAGCAATACCCATGTCCCAGACAGATAATTAAAGTAAAATGCAACAGCCAATTTGCACAAAGCAAGCTCCCTGAATCAGCAATTTGATATTGACTAATCTATTTTTATTTATCATTTGTTTATGGGATGCTAGTGCCACTGGCTAGGCCAGTATTTATTGCCCATCGCTAATTGCCTTGAGGATAGATAAGCATATTGCTGTGGGTTTGGAGTCACATTTAGGCACATTCACATCCTTCCATGTAAGGATGGCAGATTTCCTCTCTTAAAGGTTAGTAGTGAACTAGATGGGTTTTTGCAACAATTGACAATGGTTTCATGGAAATGGTTAGGCTAGCCTTTTTTCAAATTCCCGATTTTTATGGAATTCAAATTTCACCATCTGCCATGATGGATGCAAATCCCCTTTCCCCAGATTATTAGCCTGGGATTTGGATTACTACTTCAGTGGCATCACCACTACGCCACCTTTTCTGTTTGGTTAAGGGATAAATATTGGCCAGGACACAAGGGGTATCTCCCTTGCACTTCTTTGTGCAAGTGCCATGCAATCTTTTATGGCTATGTGAGAGGGCGGCTGGGCTTTGATTTAACGTTGCACCAGAAGGTCGTACTAGAAACTATGCCACATCCCCTCAGTGCTGAAATGGAGCACTGGCTTTGATTGTCATGATCAAGTCATGAAGCTGGATTTGAACCCACAACTTTCTGATTCAGAGGAAGTGTATTAATCACTGAAACTACAGCTTACTGTGTGCAGTCCCTGCTATATCAGTGCTAGAGCTGCAGCACATTTAATGTCTGAAAAATTTTATATACCAATAAGGAGTGTATTTTTATTACCATGAAGCTTCCTCTTCCTAGCTCTCAGTTCTGATGCAAAGGAGGTGACACTTGTAGAACTTGCTTGGATCTCAGTTGCTGTAAATAGACTAAGGTCATATTGAAATGCAGCTACAATGTGAAGATCACACCTGTACCAATGATAACAGGACCCCTGGGACCAACATGATCAGTAAGTTATATATAGAAGTGAGATTCTACATATAAACCACTTTTAGCACTGACCATAATTCATTCTCTGACTTTGTTGCTTACTGCTTATTATCTGGATTGGCATAGGAAAAATAGATCACATATACTGAATCTTCATAATGTATTTTGTTTGCAATAGATGCAAAAACATAATTTAGCAATGTTAATTGAATAAGGAAGCAAAAATGTAACTTTAACAGTGCACTGTATTCATTAATGACTTATTTCTTCTGGGATGTTTCAAAATGGATCTATTACAACACCAATTTGCACTTATATAGAGCCTTGGCACAAAGCGTTATAAACCAACATTTGGCATCGAACCACATAAGAGGATATTAGGATAGTTGACTGAAAGCTTTGTCAAAGATATATGTTTTAAGAAGAATTTTAAAGGAAGGAAATCAGGTGAAGAGCTGTAAGGAGGGAACATAGGAACTTACAGCCTCAAGTGCAGAAGGCACAATTAAAAATGGGAAAACAATGAAAAGAAAAAAAACTATCCAGAAACGTATAAACCATGCAATTTATCGATAATTACTTATAAATATGAACTTTGTTTCGATATACAGACTGCCATGATTGATCTTCTTATTGGCCATATTTTTGAAACAGCGAAAAATAGACTAAAGGTAGAACAATTAAAAATTTGAATGATCAAGTGGCCAGCATTGGAGGAGCGCAGAAATCTAAGCGTCGTATGCCAAATGAGATTACTGAGATAAGGAGGAGTGAGCCCACGGACGAATTGAAGTAAAGGATGTGAATCTTAAAATGTAATCAGTTACAAATATAGCCAACTTGACAACCTTGCCAGAATATAAGACCTCAGGACCTGAACTCTCTCTCCTTTCACACTTGACTTAGTCGAACCTGCTGCTTTTGGGACCAGATCAGCACGACCAATGACTCTGCCTTTGGGACCAGA
>NC_063337.1:16617003-16664914 GCF_021869965.1 Rhincodon typus
ACCAGATCAGCACGACCAATGACTCTGCCTTTGGGACCAGATCAGCATGACCAATGACTCTGCCTTTGAATTTTTGATCCCCATGAAATTACTCACTGACTGCCGTCCTCATGCCCTGCCCTGATGCACTTCTTGCCTCCATGTTCCTGAATTTGAGGACTGGAAACCCGAATGTACCTCATGCTTGATTGACGGATTTTTGGATTGAACATTTCATGCAATATTTAGTTGGGACTAGGGGCTAACCATGATCCCAAGCTTCCATGCTTCCAATGACAACACTTGGGCATAGATAGGACTATGGAATTTGGAACACAGGCTGATTAAACATGATTTTAGGCGTGGCGGACCAATTGCCAATGGCCTCCTGTTCCTGATTCAAATATTTCAATTTCCAGCTATTTGTCTTGACTCCATATCGGTATGTAACTCCTTCAATGGTACTGTGCTTACAAGGCTTATCTCCTTTGTAAATATCTATTGTTCACTGTCCTGATCACTTAACTACATTTTCTTGGTTGATTCTTATAGCATAGTCCATGGTACTAAGCCTTCCCCTTGTAAGCTGCTGGTACCATCCTTTGTATAGAAAGATCCCAGCCTCCACCATGAAACTAATGCCTCATACCCAATCATTCTACTCTGCAACACATCAGATCATCTATCTCTGATAATGGAGAGATCTAACCATCTACTTTGGTAGATAGAAATAGACCCAGGTATCATCAGGGTGCTGCACATCAGCGAAAGGAAGATATTAAGGAGGTTAAAGTGTAGGGTTAGGAGAAAAAGTCACTTCCAGAACCATTCAGTTTTGCAAACTATTTCTTTAACATCCAGTCTTGGATGACCCTTTCTTTATATGTTTACAAGATCTAAATCATTTTCTTTTACTCCTTCCAAAGATCTACTCTTACCTTCAACTCTCCATTACCTCCCTGAACATCTGTTCCCCATTTAATCCTGGACTGGGTGTCAAAAGCTGGATACAATCCATCACATTTACTTGCCTCCATATCTACAGCATCATGCACCTACACCCTTTCCTCACATAGATTGCTGCTAAAGTTGTTAGCTATGCTTTCCTTGTCTCCATTTTCATCCTGCTGAGTCCCTTCATGGGTTACAGCCTTTCTGTCTAAAACTTTGGCACCCATATTTTTCCCCCCTGACCTATTACTCGAATCTTCAGTTGGGTCTTCCAACCTTTAGTATGCTGAATTCAAAACCCACATTCTATTTACAAGTCCCCACTCCACTATATTTGTGCAACCTCGAAGAGCCCCTTGTTCCAACTATGAACATACAAATAAGGAACAAGAGTACTCAGCCCTTCGAGCGTGCTCCTCCATTCAATAGAATCATGGCTGATCTGATTTTAATGTTAATTCTACATTCCTGCATACCCCAATGAATCATTTGTCCCCTTGGAAATCAAGAGTCTATCTAGCTCTGCTTTGAAAAATTCATAAAGATTCTGCACCCATACTGTTTGAGGAATGGCATTAACCATCTGAAAGAAAAAAAAAATTTATAGTCTTTGATCCTATAACTCTGGTTTACTATGGACTTTCTTTCAGTCCACCTATAGAAAACTGGACATTTGGGAGAACTCCCTCTTTGACCCAGGAGTTAAATTCATGCCCAGGATATATAAACCAGATACTACAAGCAGTCAAACAAAGCTACAGCTACTGTTCAAGGTGATGAACAAGCCTGGTTTCTGTTTGAGACATAATGTCTCTCACATTATCTCCCAAACACCTTTTTTGCCAATCGAGACTTTTGCAGCATAGTCACTTTTGTAAAGTATGAAACAATATAGTTAATTTGCACACAATAGGCTGCCACAGACAACTGTGTGAGAAGCAGCATGGTCAATGTTGGAAAGGAAGAAATAACTCCGCTAATTCATACACAGAAAACTTTCACAGACAAGTGTAATCAATATCGTAAGGAGAGAAATGACCCTGTTAAATTGTACACAATAAGCTCCCACAGACAGGTATGTAATAATAACCAAATAAGCTGTATTTATGATACTGATTTGGGGCTAACCATGGAATCTTCCATCTCCACCATTGAGGACAGGGTCTGAAATCACACGACACTAGGTTATAGTCCAACAGGTTTATTTGAAAACCCAAGCTTTCGGACCCTCAGTCCTTCTTCAGGTGTTAGTGAGAGAGGTAGTATCAGACACAGAATTTATAAGTAAAAGATCAAAGGTTTACACTGTTGATGAGGATGTACTAAACAAACCTAAGATGCTGTTGAATCTTTAATCAGTTAGAAGGTTTTAATTGATTAATATGTATATGTAAATCCCTGAATTCCTTTCAACTTTACATATACATATACATATTAATCAATTAAAACCTTCTAACTGATTAAAGATTTAACAGCATCTTAAGTTTGCTTAATACATCCTCATCAATGACATGTACCTTTGATCTTTTACTTATAAATTCTGTGTCTGATACTACCTCTCTCACTAACACCTGAAGAAGGACTGAGGGTCCGAAAGCTTGAGTTTTCAAATAAACCTGGTGTGATTTCTGACCTTGTCCACCCCAGTCCAACACCGGCATCTCCACACCTTTGAGGACAAGTAGGGTCTTGGTTAACACCATATCTGAAAGAGGCACCTCTGACCATGCAGCACTGTCTCAGCACAGGACAATGATTATTAAGGAATAGTATTTGTGTTGACAACACTCCTTTAAACTGCCCCCATTAAAAGTATTCCAGAGATGTTTGTTGGGTGAAATTTGAAACATATTGTGTCAAGGAGCGTCTATTAAAAATGTGCAAGGAAGACATCTGGTGGTAACTAGTGGGTACGGCATCTGTTCGTTCAGAGACAAAGGAAAAGCAGGGTCTGAGAATAAACCCCGGAAAGGCAAACATCTCTGCCTTTGTATTGACACAGCGAGTGTTAACATTCTTTCGTTAATTGCAGTGCCCCAGGAGCACTTGAAATCTAATTTGCAGTCTTGGGTAGCATTTTAAACCACTATTTCAAAATATAATCTGAAAGCATTAGTTGCAAATACGTGAGCTAATTATATAACAAAGGGCTAAATCGAATTTTACTTCCCACAATTAATCTTAGTTACTCTAGTTAATAATGCAGAATTTAGAGAAAAACAGGTCAAAACATGAAACATGGATGGAAACAAACCTTATTAAACCGTATTTAAATTATTTTGTCTATGTGTAAATAAATAGTGATAACACAACCTATCAAATAGTAGTTCTTACCAGACCTAATCAGGGTTTCTGAAATTCATTACATTTATCCAATTTAATAAAAGATGATACATTTAAGATGATCTTTAACTGTATTATTGTAAAATTTTCATTTAAATACTACTATAAAAACAAATTAATATAATCAGAAAGAAAAGAAATTTCATTCCTGGTGTACGTTGCTAAGACAATGATTTATATAGATCATTTGAGAACAGAAACCCACCAGTACTGTAAATACTGAGTAATTACCTCATGGTATAGAGCAAAGTACCATCCTCCACCAGCCGGAGTAACTTGTTAGGGGTGGTCATGTTGTGAGCTACCGATTTCTTGCCATTGTGAAAGAAGGTGTCTGGCGTCCAGATCTTACTCGCTAGCATGTTATTGAGAGACAGTAGCTGCATCGGTCCCTTAAACTTCAGGCGCTCGTCCTTCCAGCTTTGGCGGAAGAATACGTCTATCGTATACTCCTGTCAGGGAGCAGCAGGCACTGGTTGATATGGTGACTGTTGGAAATGTGTATCCAGCTTTGTCGAAACATTTCTGATCACTTACCATTTCAGTGTCTGAGACTGGGCCAAAACTCGTAACGTAGATATCCGTTTTAACCTCCGTGATCCTTTCTGCAAAAAAAAATCAAGGAAATAATCAGCCAACTCGTTCTATTCGTTAGCGTTCTAATACCATAAGATGCTCACCAGTATTTTAGGAACATTTTTTTTCTAAGCACACTGGTGTCTCCTTTCTTACAGAAAGAAACAATTAGCTCATGACCATAAGAGATAGGAGCAGAATTCAGCCCATCGAGTCTACCTCCCCACTCAGTTAGTTCATGGTCGATCTACTAACCCTCAACTCCACTTTCCAAGCCTTTTTCCTCACAAACTTTACTGATTGAAAATTTATCTATCTCAGCCTTGAATATGATGACTCGGCCTCAACAGACCTCTGTGGTGGAGAATTCCACAGATTCACTGCCCTCAAGGATTGAAACAAAATCCTCCTCATCTCTGCCTTAAACGTGCGACCCCTTATCCCGAGATTATATCCTCTGGTTGGAGACCCACCAAAAAAGTGGAAACAAGCTTTCTGCACCTACCTTGTCCAATCCTCTAAGAAACTTGTATTTTTTACTAAGATGGCCTCTCATTCTTCCAAATGAATGTTGACCCTTCAGAAAGCAGGCCGCTCAATTTCCCGGTCTAGTTGTTTGGGACAGTTTTCCAATGTGTCCCTCGCTCTTGCTTTTTCCACTCCAAGGCCCAGAAAGGTATTTTCAAGTATCTATTAACCCTTAGGAAGGATTCTATTTCCACCGCCCTTCTCGGCCCTTCAATTCTGATCAGCTGATCGAATGGATCAGAGCTCCTCATCTCCCTCCTCCTCACATTGACTTCCAAGACAGTGATGTTTGTTTCTGCTCTAGTCTTTTCATGAACATTTGTTCTAATATGAGTGGCCCATGTACTTGGAGAGGTAGAGGAACAGTTAGACCGTCCGATTTGAGAACGACCAGCCCTGGGGAAAACGGCAGGCCCATGAACTCACCTCCTAGTCCTGGCCGCAGTCTGTTATCGTACCCATCCAGCAGACCATCCAGGATTCGGGTAAAGATGGTGATATTATCATTGGTATGTTGCTTCAGCGCTGGAGAGACGCTCTGGGACAAACTGGGGAGCAGGTTTCATTTTGCATGAAAAGGTTAAAACAGGTTTCCATCCTTTATATTTCCTATTAACTTGATAAAGCATTTTAGCAGGATACACGTGCCCATGACGGATCGATACACAACGGTATGACTCACTCCCAAAGCGCGGACTCAGGCAGAAATGCTGCTGAACTAACTTCATGGGAAATGCACTCACCTCCCTGTCATTTGTAGAATCAACGCACATTCTCGCTTCAGAGCAGAAAGTGTTAACTCGGCCAGCATTCCAATAACCACCTCCTGGGTTTACTCCCGTTTCCTGGCTTTTATATAAATGATTTGGATGTGAATTTAGGAGGTATGGTTAGTAAGTTTGCAGATGACACCAAAATTGGAGGTGTAGTGGACAGCAAAGAAGGTTACGTCGGAGTACCACGGGATCTTGATCAGATGGGCCAATGCGCCCGGTGTGGCAGATAGAATTTAATTTAGATAAATGTGAAATGCTGCATTTTGGAAAGGCAGATCAGGGCTGGAGTTATACACTTAATGGCAAGGTACTAGGGAATATTGCTGAATAAAGAGACCTTAGAGTACGGTTTCATACAGTTGCTTGAAAGTGGAGTCCTATGTGGATAGGATAGTGAAGGCGGCATTTGGTATGCTTGCCTTTATTGGTCAGTGCATTGAGTGTAGGAGTTGGGAGGTCGTGTTGTGGCTGCAATGGACATTGGTTAGGCCACTTTTGGAATACTGTGTGCAATTCTGGTCTCCCTGCTATAGGAAGGATATTGTGAAACTTGAAAGGGGTTCAGAAAAGAATTACAAGGATGTTGTCAGGGATGGAGGGTCTCAGCTATAGGGAGAGGCTGAATAAGCTGGGGCTGTTTTCCCTGGAGGGTCGGAGGCTGAGTGCATTCCTGTTGTTAGACTAAAAGGGCTTCACAATCGTGTAGCGCCTTTTTAACGTGCATGGTATTAATAAGTATCACAGTAATTGAAGTATTTTGGGGAGAAAGAAAATCGGAAACTACATTTAACACTAACTGTAGCGTAAGCAAAAACATCTCGTTGATACCACCCCTTGGCAAGCTGATATATATCACAGAGGGTGAGTTTTACTTGGAAGGTTTTTAGTTGAAAGAAGCTAAACAACAGCTGAGCTGGGTAGTCCAGTGGTAATAATCCTAGGCAGGCGTCACTGTTGGTTCATTGGAGCGCAGGTACAGAAGGTGGAAATGCCCCTGAACCAGCCAGATGCAGAATGTGCATGCTTGCTGCTTTCAGGCCGCACCGTTTCACCTAGTGTTCTGAGGAAGGGTCAATGGACAGATGCTGCCAGACCTGCTGAGCATTTTTCCAGCCATTTCTCTTTCCGTTTCACTTCAGCTGATGGCTACCAACTGCTTTCCTTCCGCGCCCCCCCACCCACCCCCAACCCCTCCCTCACCCCCAACCCCTCAGCTCCGCGACACTTAACAAGCCACCGGCCAACTCACTGCTAACTCACCTCGGGCGCCAGGTCAGGCTCGACACAAGGAGCAAGCACAGCTTGCTGAATCCTTCCAACCTCCCACTGTCCATGGCCACAGGTGAAAGATCCCAAATCCCGACCGGACGCTTGACAGGCCGCCCTCTCTCTCTCTCTAGGTCCGATCAGCACTGAACAAATCTGAGCTGAACAAACGCAATGGAGACTGTGATCAGTATGTCCCAGCCCAGGCGCTGACCCAGCAGAATCTATTACCTCAAATAGAGTAGGGGCGGAGGGGGAGGGGGGTGTGGACGTCTCATTTAAAGACCATCCATGTGTTGCCTCGCATGGATTAGAGTCAGATTATAGCAACAAAAACAAAAGAAAATACAGCCCGTGTTAGTTGTCTGTTTCATGTGACTGTTTTCATTTTAGCTACCATTCAGGGGCGTAGCACGAGATGGACTAACACATGGGACTGGAAAATACGTATCAATGACCCCAGCAAAGTGTTCTTTCAGATACCAGTAGTTACACAATAGACACTCCAGCCTTTGGCATGAATTTCCAGTATGTTAGGTGACTAATAAAACCCCCGCTGCACAAACACACACACACACACATACACCATCCTCCACACCGTCCGATCACTCATATCTATGGTTAGATACTTTTCCTAGTAGATCTGAGTGAACATGGCATTTCATACAATATGTGGAGACGGTGTCAAATGTATATCTTTATTAAACGCACCACTCTCCCAGCGTGCTTCAAAGTTCAACTACCTTCAATCACTTGGAGCTGTCCGTTCAGCACCAGTCCCTCAGGGGAGCTCGCCCAGGCTGCAGCTGCAACCGTCTCTCCGTGCTTCCCTTGCGATTGCTCGGCTCGGGGTTTTCCAGCCGGCTGCTTTCACCATCGGGTCTCCGGGAGGGAGGAGGAACCGCGGCCCGTGTCCCTGCCCTCGCCGCCGGCTCCGCTCTAAGCCTGGGTGGAGAGATGGAGAGCGTCCGCTCCCTCTGGGATCTCCCGGGCAGCCAATCATGTCCTCGCAGTTGGACCGGGGCTGGGCTTCACACACGAAAAGGATAAAGCAATGCAGTTGGTAGAGGAAAGCGGCGAATGGGATGGGGCTTGGGCAGTGGAGGGGTGGGGGTGGGAAATGGGGGGTCGGTGGCAGAGTGAGTGGAGGAGGTAACCTTGGAAAGTCTTATATTAATAATGCACGGAACGACCGCACACAGAGGTGGAAAAGAGGAGTTTGCACAGGGCTGCTATTGTCCTGTAGAGTCCTCGACTTTTACCGGGAAGTGTGTTAGATAACTTGTGACCAATCCACAGGGCACTGGGGGGAGAGAGAGAAAGACTGCACCCGCCTGTAATTCCTGGCTTCACAGAATCAGTACATGGTTCACAGCGCGGAAAGCGGCCATTCGTCCCGCAGTCTCTGCGCTGACTCTCCACAGGGGCAAACCAGCTGATGCCCACCCCCACCCCGTTCTAAACCACCCGGTCTTCTCCGGTAACCCCTTACACATCCCTCCTCCCCTTGTCAGTGAACAGCTCCTATTCCCAAGCTGTAACCTTACCGGATGAAAGTGGACTCTGGATTCAGTAACTTGACGATTCCGGGAATATGACTACAGAATCTTGACCGGGACAGCCAACGGATAATGGACTCAATTAAACCTTGGTTGATTTGATGCATATTTATCCAGTGGCACTGATGTACTCGAGGTGCTGTAAATAACTCTAGAGGAGAAACTTGACTCCGCGCAGTGTAAGAGAATAGGGGATGTATATGGAGACCAGATTGTAGGATGGCTGTAAACAGCGAGAGATTGCAAGAAACTTGGCTCCGCGAAAATTGTACACTGTGGTATAAACGACAGAGTTTTAAACAAGAGCGCTGGATTTAGTATAGCTAAATGGAGAATTAGCGACAGAACTGAGGTTTTGAGCTTGCGACTGTTTCCTGGAGAACTGCCTATGAAAAGCTAGTATCTTTAGGCTTGTAAAGGTAGGGCTAGAATCTGCATGTTTAGAATTAGTTGGGAACTAGATTGATGTGGAGATGCTGGTGTCGGACTGCGGTAGACAAAGTCAGAAGTCACATCACGCCAGGTTATAGTCCAACAGGTTTATTTGGAATCGCGAGTTTTCTAAGCACTGCTCCTTCTTCAGGTGATTAGAATCAGGAATTAGATTGTACACGCTGGGGGTATGTGGGGTCAACTGGTAAAGGTTTGTAAAAGATAGCTTTCCTCCCATTATGGAGCGAACGCATTCCCTACTCTCCTGAACGTTAAAGACCACTCTAATATCATAGCTGGGTCAGACTGTGAGAACTTAGTCCAGTCTGTAAGGGAAACCGAGTGTAGATCTCCACGGACATGTACTTCCTCGGCAGTGACGCTTTTCAGGAAGGGATAAATGAGCTGGATCGATGGTTCAAGTCTCTCTGCCAGGAGAATGAATGTTGTTTGTACAGAGAATGTGTCGTCTGGAAAATACTGACAAATGTAAAGAGGCACCCTCAAGGCAATAAAGTCTGCTGTGGCGTGGACACAGTAAGGAATCGATGGAATTGTGGAGGGAAAATGGGTTGCTTGAAGACTTACCCCTATGATCATGCACGTCCACACTAAACTGTTCCGAAATTCACCGGTTTAGTATTATGATCTTCATCTATAAAAATCAATGCGGCCTTTGTATTGTTCTTAAGAGGAGTTTGGAGTACAATAATTTTCATGTTCGCCCAGTCTCTTACTGATTCATAGGCCAGTACTATGTTATGTCGCAATGCCACCAGCTTAAATCAGACACGTTGGCCAGTAATCGATCTTGTAAATTTTCAGACTGCAAGGCTTTCTTAAATTCCCACACCAAGAAAATAAATAGCTTCAAATCTGAACTAGAAAGGGGAGAACAAGAGGTAGTTTCAGTAAAGGACCTAATTTTTGTCAAGCATTCACATTCAGAAGTGGCCTTCGTTGTTGATTAATGTCGCATGCGGGTTGATTTGTAGGTGCTGCGCTGCAGGATAGAGTCATAAAGTAGATTCTTCACTGTACAACCTTTTGTTCCCTTCATGTCCGTGAGAGGGTGATAAAATTAGCACCCGATTTTGATCCATTCAATCCTCCACCTCTACAAAACCCTGGCTGGATCAAAGTCTTGGAATTACTTCCTTAATGGCATTGGGGGTCTACATACAGCACATGGAGTGCAGCAGTCCAAGATGGTAGGTCACCATCACCTTCTCAAGGGAATCTAGGAATGGACAACGAATACTGGCCTAACCAGCGACACCCACATCCCATGATTTTTTAAAGAAAAATGTATAGACTTAAAACAAGGCCAATTTGATATCTTCAATTACTTAATTTCATATCAAAGACTCAACCATCTCTTGCTTTATCGCACTCCATTCTTCCTCTGACAGTTCTGCTCAGTATTTCCTCCGTTCCAATTCACACTGAGCACTGCCTCCTAGAGGTTTGGTTCCTTCTGGGAGCAAATCTGTACTGAAAACAAAAAAATGGCTGGAAATCACAGGAGGTCTCAGGCAGCATCCATGGAGAGACAGTAAGCTAACGTTGGGAGTCTAGATGACTCTTCATCAGAGCTGATGAAGACTCATATAGACTCAAAACATTAGCTTGCTGTCTTTCCATGGATGCTGCCTGACCACTGCGATTTCCAGCATTTTTTTACTTTCAGCTTAGCTCCTTTTCTTCACTGTGAATAAATCTGGGAAGTTCATCTGAGTTGTATCACTGCTTTGACATTGGGAAAAGCCATGAAACACATCTTACAATCTCAGATCTGATACAATTAACAATGATTTTCTTATAGTCAATCCTCTTACAAGCCTGCACTGTCTCTGTCTACACTGTGACCCTTATTGTTCTTGACTTATCCAAGTCACTGTGAACATTTAAATCTGAACTTTGTTCACCTTTGTCCCTATTAGATTCCAGTGGGTAGACCAATATGGACCTATTGCATCAGTACCATTTGAAATTAAGTCTTGGGCCAATACCTCTTACTCCGTCTCTCTGTCTTTTCCAAGAACTCAAAGCTCTGCCATCCATGGAGCTTGTCATCTTAACTGTGAACAATGAGTTATTCAATTAAGATCTTATCTTGGGTTCACCTACCACTATTTCTTTATTTATCTCTTTCTGGTTACTATTTTGTCCTTTTGACCCTCAGCGCTGGGCTGCAACTTAGGCCTTGACATATTTTCTGCCTGCACTAATAGAACATTGCCTGGGACATGATTCTATTTTACCTGGCACTTTTCTTGAACCATTAAAATGCTATTGAAGATGGCCTTTTGGGTATTATGACCTTCTGTAGAAGCAGTTCAACAAGTGCCTTGTCTCTATGGTCCTGCAATGTGTTCCTCTTTCAGATAATGATTCAATCCACTTAATTGGCCAAGCCTCCACTACACTCGCAGGCAGTACATTCCACACCTTAGCTACTTGCTGAATGTAAATGTTTTTTCCTGATGACATCATAGCTTTTTTCTGCAAATTACCTTAAATCTGTGTACTCAGAGTTCTTAATCTTTCTACCATCTACTCTGTTCAGATCCCTCACGTTTTTGAATTGCTTTCTCAAATATCCTTTTAACCTTCTCTTCTCCAAGAACAGTCCAAACGTCTCCTGCCTCGCTTTGTACCTGAAGTTCCTTATCCCTGGAACCATTCTTGTGAAGCTTTTCTGCAACTTCTGTAACGCTTTCACATCCTTCTTAATATATGTGCCTGGAAGTAGCCAGAATATTCCAATAATAGATGAACCAGCATTTTATACGGTTTTAACTTCATTAATCAATAAAGCCCACAATACTGTGTGGTTTACTAATTTGTCCCTCAACCTGCCCTGCAACCTGCAATGATTAATGCACAGAAGCACCGAGGTCCCTCTGCTTCTGCACTCCCTTCAGAATTGAACCTTTTATACTGTCCTCCTGTTTGCTTCCTACCGAAAGGAATTACTTCACATTTCTCTGGATTAAATTTAATACACCACTTTTTGCCCATTCCACCAACCTGTTTATAGCCTATGAGACTCGATTAATTTAGGATATCTGGTCAGCATGGACGGGTTAGACCAAAGGGTCTATTTCCGTGCTGTACAACTCTATGACTCTATGACTCCACTGAAGTTTTACATTCCCAACCCCTTGGTACACAATAATTACAAGTTTTGTGTCATCTATACATTTTGAAATTGTGTCCTGTACACCAAGGTCAAGGTTGCTTAAAGATTGGAAGGTGCATAGTTTTTAACAGCGATCACTGGCAAACTTCACTATAAACCTTGCTCTGCCTGAAAAATAACATCTGATCATCACAATGCTGATTTTTACCACCCAGTGATTTAATTTCTATTTTTTGATTCTTTTTTTTCCCATGACCAATAGATGTCTTCACAAATCTGTTGTGCAGCCTTTTATTAAATGCCTGGTGTAGATGGAAGAAGGTTTTGTAAGTGGTAGACAGGTTTGTAAGGAGATTTTGTGGCACAGTGAGTAGTGTCCTTGCCTGTGGGCCAGAAGCTCTTGGTTTGAATGCCACATTAGGATGTAATCGCCGTGGAAGGTGAGATGATAAAAATGGCCAAACTGGTCACTGTGAGCCTGTAAATCATTCCAATAGGGCTGATGGCAGGTACTAATTCTTGGAGATTATCTTGGGCAACTATTTGGCAGAAGCAATACAATGAAAGTCCATGATTCAGACAGGCAGGTTTTGAGTTCATCTATAGACATGTTTTAAACTAGTTGATAGTTTTATGAGACTGAAGACCCTTGGATTCTATTAAATTGAGTTTAGTGGTACTTTGGATAGTGGGATTGAAAGCCAGAGCAGTGGGTTGGTTTCTCCCCAGTTCCTGGACACAGAGGTGGAGTACCACAGAGAATACACGTTGGGGCTATTCTGAATAAACACACCAGGTTAGGAATTCTTACTGCGGGAATGTTGGCTTTGGCTTTGCTTTGGGTGTGAAATAAGTTTTGGAGTTTTTGTTACTCTACAATGTAGAATAAAGAACTGACCAGTTCCAATCAGTTTGGAAAATGGAACAATTTGCTTTTAGCAGGTGTTCGTATAACAATTAATGAAGAGAAAACAAAAACAACACAGTGGCCCTTTCCAGATAGAATTCACAGCAAATATGTCAATTTGTCACGTTTGAATACCCCAGTGTTTACCAATGTCACTGATGTTCCACAGGATTTTGCCATCTCATACCACTGATGTCAGACATCTCCCAGGGCTTTTTTGGTGCTTCTACCAATCTTCTTATGGTGCAGAATTTGTCTTCAGCTGTTCCCCTTAATGGTTCATCTAAATAACAAAAGCAGAAAGCAGTTATCATTGTGGTGAATCTTTTAATATTTTATACCAAATCATAAACTGAAATAGTACACCCAACCCATCTGTCGTTTTTGGCTTTTGCTGCAAAATAAAGACACACTTTGTCAAGGCATTTTGCCTTGCACTCATCAGGGCAATTCGCAAGAATTTGCAACGCTTGCAAATCGTCCGGATAAATGCAAGACAAAATGTTTGTATAACATGTCTTTTTTTCCAGCCATAGTCAAGTGCTGTACTAGCAATTCAATCTTTTTTGTTTCTTTTTCTCAACTTCAATCACTGACAAGAATTATTCTTGTAGCACATTATTTCATGTTGATACATGAATTTTGTGTGGAAATGATAACCAGAGCTGTTAACATTACAGACTAAAAGACTTTCAACCAGGATTAAAGTCATAAAATCACAAAATCATACAGTACAAAAGAGGCCCTTTGGTCCATCAAGTCTTTACCACCAAAAAATCTGCTTTAAATCTACACTAGTTCCATCTTCCAGCACTTGGCCCATAGCCTCAAATGTTCTGACATTTCATGTGTTCATCCAAGTACATTTTTTTAAAAGATTGTGAGGTTTCCCACCTCAACTACCCTCCCAGGCAGTCCATTCCAGATTCCCAACATCCCGAAGCCCCTCTAAATCTCCTGCCTTTTGTCTTAAAATTATGCCCTCTTGATATTGACCTTTCAACTGAGGGGCACAGCTGCTTTCTTCCCACCCTGCCCATGCTCCTCATATTCTTATATACCTCATTCAGGTCCCCCCTCCATATCACCTCCAGCCTGCACTGCTCTAAATAAAACTACCCAGCGTATGGAGCCTCTCTTTTCATACCCAAGACACTCATTCCCAGGTAGATATTAGCTCTGTTGTTTTTGAAGTGCTAACACATTTTCCAGGGTGAGGGAGTCCAGAACTAGATGGGGTAGGTTTAAGGTGAGAGGGGAAAGATTTAAAAGGGACGTAAGGGGCAACCTTTAGACACAGAGGGTGGTTCATGTATAGAATGAGCTACAAGAGGAAGTGCTGTAGGCCGATACAATCACAACATTTATTTGGCATCTCGGATGGGTATGTGAATAGGAAGAGTTTAGAGGGATGTGGGCCAAATGCTGGCAAATGGGACTAGATTAATTTCGGATATCTGGCCAGCTTGAACGGATTGTACCGGAGGATCTGTTTCCATGCTTTATAGCTGTATGACGCAGGTTTTTTGTTTTTCCAAAAAGAAAAGTTTCACCATTTCAGATTGAGATTGACTTCACCCCAGTCTGACACCCAGCGAGGATTACTTCTATACAATAACTTAAACTCTGAGATCGCGGTTAAAGTTGCTGTGTCCCGCGGGAGCTGCCGTTGAGCATAGAGTTGGCAACAATATAGAATAACCGACTAACGGTTTGCTTGCTTTCCTGCTTTTCACACGCGGCACCTTTTTAAACGAACTCGATTTGAAAAAAAATGTTTGAACCTATTATTTCCATTAGAGGGAGCGCTAAATCTCTGAATTAGATTGACCAGAGCATCCCAGGCTTGAGGAAAGGAAAATTACGTTAACAGCTCCAGGCTTGACTTGGATTCAATGATGCTTAGCAGTAAAATGCTGGGGAACAGCAGCGATGCTACTTAATTCTGCCTTAATGCTCGCTGATGACAGCAACGCTCATTCCGTTCTCTGAAAAGACGTCCTCATGTACTTTTTTTTTAAAAAAATAGACTTTTTAATGCATAAATCAAAATGTTTTGGACAAATGCTTTCTTCTTAACATCCTGCTGAAAAGGATTGTTTCTCGATCTTTCTGCTGCCGGCAGTAACTTTTTAATGAGGCAAACTTGGTTCATTTTACTGGGGATACCCAGGTTATTTCTTGCGTGCGGAATGCATTGTGGAGTTAGAGGAACACAGCAGGTCAGGCAGCATCAGAGAAGCAGGAGAGTCGACGTTTACCCGAAACGTCAGTTTTCCTGCTCCTCTGATGCTGCCTGGCCTGCTGTGTTCCTCCAACTCCACACTGTGTTGACTCTGACCTAGCATCTGCAATTCTTGCTATCTCCGATGCGGAATGCATTGTCTGTTCATGTGCCACTGCTCTCTCTGTACAATAGGAATCTGCAATGTTATGAATCGCCAGGCTAATACATGATGTGGTATCTGCATTACAATGCAGTAATCCTCGACTGTGTGTGTCCACTTGCTATTCATTGCTTCGCCTGTGTTTCAGGCGGACTCGGACATTTGCGAGTGGTCTTAATGTTAATTTACCTTCGAACAATCCAGCCCTGCACCTTGTGGCCTCGTTTGCTTTTCACTTTCCAACATCACTGGAGGAATTTCAATCCATTCGCCTCCTTTGCCTGGGCAATTTGCTGACTCCGCCTGGTTCGGGCTGACCACAATGTTAGAACATCTAATGGGGCTTTCTACCATTGCGCCATGATGCTAAACAGCAGTTAGGATTTTGCTGACTTTGCAATTTGTGTGTGTGTGTGTTTTTTTTAATACAGGCTACTTTCCGATGTTGAGCGTCAGGAGCCTAAATGCCTCTTTGAGATTAAGCTGAGCACTGGCGCCGTATCTGACAGCCTCCCTGCCTCAATTTCTTGGCTGGGAACTAACTATCCACTCCCCCATCTCCTTCAGTTCCCTTTTCCCAGAAGGAAATATCGGCCTGGTCTTGTGTACTTTCATATGGAATTCCAGTATGACGTTCATTTCCAAGTTTAATTTTGCTATGATTCCCTCTGGGTTGCTTTGTATTTACGGACCACCTGACTAACCGGCTCAGAGCCAAAATAACAGGCACTGTGCTCAGAACAGCAAATTCCACAGGGCCCGTAGACTCTGCTCAGGTGCACAAAGCCCCCAGCCACAGTGGCTGTGCTCAATAAAACTGATTTCACAAAATAGCCCCGTCCCTAATAGCCCAGACGGCAGTTAAGAGTCAACGGTATTGCTGTGTCTGGAGTCACATGTAGGCCGGACCAGGTAAGGAAGGTAGTTTTCCTCCGTCAAAAGAGTACAGATTTACGTTGATAATTGGCAATGCTTTCATGGTCATCATTAGACACTTTAATTCCACCGGATTCAAATCCAGATCCCCAGTACATAACCTGAACAAACCATAAAGGCCATGACCTCCCCTTGACAGAAAGTAAAGAGCTCCCCAGTGGCTTTCCTGCACTCATGACGCTGCAACGTCATTGACATTTGCTTAAGTACTTTCTGATCAGACAAGCAAAATGGTAGGTCATTTGGAATTGCATCCAGAAATCATTCACTTTGGCATCAATTGACATTGTTCTGATAATTAGATACATCTAACCACAGATTCCAAGTGTTTTCCATCTCTGACACATACAGACATTCTGTAGCCTCCTGACTGTTTGCCTGTCTATTTCAGGCAGTAAACTTGAAGCAATAAGAATGACCTTCTTTCAAATTCATGCCTTGAGTTGAAAAACACATGAAAACCTTTTTTCACCACCTACAGAATGACTTTATAACTTATTCTACCCAATTTCTGTGTCCCATTTTGTTTTCATTATTTTACCAAGAAAAATCCATCTATTGCAGTCTGAAATTTAATAATAGACTGGACTCAACATAATTGTCCAGTACAAAGCGATGAGGTAAATAAACTAGAGGTTCACTTACTTGGGTCACTGACAGCGTGCCTTTATCTATCATTTCAAACGCAGGTAGTACAGATGTTCATTTTCAAATTATTCTTTTTTTCCTTCTTTCTCAAATACATGGTGAGCTTCCATGTGTTTTTCTTGTCTCTTTTCCTTGAATCCCACTCCTCAGCCTTGAGTTTGTTATATTTCCTTTTGAATCCATGGTTCTAACACATTGAAGGAATATATAAATAAAACAAAGAACTGTGGATCCTGGAACAGACACTGATTTGAAACAAAAACAGAAATTGCTGGCAATTCATCAGTTTTGATGAAGTCACTGGACTTGAAACACGAACTCTGCTTTCTCCCCATAGATGTTGCCAGACCTACTGTGTTTTGCCAGCCATTTCTGTTCTTATTTCTCCTCTGCAAGTCCATATCCCTCAGTTTTTAAAGGCCTTTCAACCATTTTTAAAATACTGTCCTCTGATGCTGTCCAATTTCCTTTAAGTTTAAAATACAATATAAGCCCTTTATGTCTGAAGCATGACCACCCACACTGAAGCATTGTTATACTTTTCTACATCAGTCATTTTGCCATGGATTCAATGTGATTAGCTGCTCCCTCAATAAACTTCATATCTCTTGGGAACTTGGAGGTGATTTTATCTTCAAGTTATGTAGATGTATGTAAAGAGGTGCAGTCGATGTTGTGGGGTAGTCCCTTATTATTGGACAGAGAGTCCTTCTCATTGTGTTAGTTAGCTGAAATAGACCACGTATCACCAGATGCTCTGACTGTCCTCAATAGGCAAACAATTATGCAGCTCAATACTCCATTATTTAGGCTATAAACTACAGGAGTATGAACACTACTTGTTACAAATATCAAATCTTTGACATTCAAAATGATTAAAAAACGGATTATATCCAAGAATAAGACCATTTTTCTTGGGTAGTGGCAAAGTGGTAACCAGACACCCAGGCTGTCATTCTGCTTACATGGTTCTGAATCACAGAATGGCAGATAGTGAAATTTGCATTCATCAAAATCTCGAATTTAAAGCTAGTCTAATAGCAGCCATATTACCACTAAAACAATAGTACAACTGTAGGAACGGAAATCTGATCCTGAAATCCCTACAGTACAGAAGCAGGCCATTCAGCCCATTGAGTCTGCTGCAAACTTTTGAAGAGCATCCTGCCCTGACCCATCTCCCCCAACCTTATTTTCTGTAACCCTGCTCTTTCCATGATTAATCCACCTAACCTACACATCCCTGGACACTATGGGCAATTTAGCATGGCCAATCCAGCTAACCTGCACATCTTTGCACTGTGGAAAGAAACCAGAGCACCCGGAGGAAACCAATACAGACATTGAGAGAACATGCAAACTCCACACAGGCAGTCACCCGAGGATGGTATTGACCATGGGTCCCTGGCTCTTTGAGCCATCATGCTGCTATGATATCCTTACACAGTTTGGCCTACATGTGACTCACCCTTAACTGCCCCTCTGAAATTGCCCAGCAAGCCACTTAATTTGAGAGCAGTTAGGGATGCTCTCCTGGCCAGTGATGCCCACATCTATTGCAAGAGTAAAAAAAGTGTGCTATATTTAAGTTGGTCAGCTCATGCTCAAAGCAGTGACTGCCACACAGGAACAGCCATCAAATAAGTATACATTGGAAATGGCCCCTCCAAATGGTCGGAGCTGATGAATGGCTCCACTTGCTGCATGATCTGTTAACTGAATGTTGCTCCAGGGACAATGGTACAAATCAATTTAGACGGATGGAGGTCCTCAGTGTACAACCTAATGTGCCTTTTCTACACCTCAAGCAAGCGTCCAAGGGAAACCAATTTGAAAAAAGAAAGAATCCCATAAAGCATCCATCATAGAGAAAAATGCATTTTTGTGACATTGAATGTGAAGCATTGGGACCTAGTCTGTGTGCCCACTAATGGACTCAGTAAGAGATGAGGCAGCTATTGATTTTCTTGCCTCTGTGGCTGAAGTCACAAAGAAACTGGAGCTGCAGCCTATTAGCCTCTCATCCACTAAGTAGGGATCCATTACAGTTGATGAAAAGAGAAAGTGAGCTGTTAAGCAAAAGCAGTGGGTCTTTAATGCAGTGCCTGAAGTTTCTTAGGAACAGTTGATAGTACGTCGTAATTTACTTCTGCAGCTACTGTGTCATAAGACTAAAGGGCTTTGAGTCAGAAAGTCATGCATTCAAGTCCAACTCCATGACCTGAGCACTGATCTAAACTGGAAAATAAGATTAGTTTTGGAATGACTGCAGGACATCTATTAATTTTAGTATTTACTGATTGTTTTATTGATTAATAATCAGCTGTGTATTATTACCCAACAAAAATTTAACAATTAAATTAAGTTCATTAATCATGTATTATGTCCATATCCATGAATCTATTAAGTGCAGGATTCTTGGTCACTGTCATAGTATGTGTCTTTTGCAGGAATAATGGATTCTGAAGGGGATTTAAAACAATTGTTCCTGGGTTTATTTGCTAGAGGTGTGTTTCAGGGAATTGTGTATCTCCAGACTCTGATTTCCCATCTGCCAAATTTACTGGGGAAAATATCACAGGTTGGCATTGTGTAGTCTCCTAATATGAACACCAGGCAAGTAATGAGAATATGATAGTGAGAAGTCTGTTGTATAACTGCCTCATACACTCATTGTCTGACTAATAAAAACTTGCTTTGCTAGAGGAATATTGTAAAATACTTAAATCACTTTCATACCCTAACCCAATTATGGACCCCATCTGTCTCTTACCTCCCATTTGTAGCAGAATGGAAAATCTATTTAATACTAACACTGGAAGCGTAAGAAAAAGTGGGGGATTTTTCGACTTGGAGAAATGGAATTTAACTTCAAAACATTAACAGTAAGGCACTGAAATGTCAGGTCTCAATCTCACACATTTGTTTTGTGGACTGAATGTGTCATCACATGTGTTGAGGTAGCATTTCTTTTAGGTGTTTAATCTGCTTGCTTGAAATTCGTGGATGCCTTTGTAAATAATAAGTAGGATTACACACAATTTTAAGGCCTCCCAAAAACCTTTACAATAGCTAGGCACTAATTCTGAATCTGGTGGACAAGTCGTAGATGGAGGTAGCCTGCTGGGTTCCCTTTCTGAAGAAGGGATAATCACCGCTCTCAGGTTAGTGAGTGGTTAATTTATTGAGAGTGCTATTTTTGAACCTCTTGCAGATTTGGCTGCTGGGACTTGAAGTTTGTTAAAGTAATTTGTGAGTCATTAGGGGTGTTTTGATCAGGGACTTCTGACAAATGTCTGATTGTTGGTATACCAGGCATTGCTCAGTCAGTAGCACTGTCACCTCTGAGTCACAGTGATCTGAGACACATGAGCCCCTGCTAAAAATCAAGGCACTAAAAATCAAGGTTGGCACTCCAATGCAGTACTGAGGCAGATCTGCACAGTTAGAAGTGCCATTTTTTGCATGAGGTGCTAAATGGAGTCTGTACTTGTCTGATCAGGTGGATGTCACAGATCCCACTGCACGATATTGAAGAAGAGCAGGAAGGTACCTGACTGGCTGTAAAACACTTTTGAGATGTCCAGTGGTTGTGAAAAGCACTATATAAATGCAAGAAACACAATCATAAACTTACGGAAATAGTCAGCAGGTCAGGCAGCATCTCTAGAGAGAAAGCAGAGTTAATTTTTCAGGTCCAGTGAGCCTTCTTCAGAACTGCTTCCACCAGACATGGAGCATCATTGTCTATACACTAAGCTGTGTGTAGTCTAGTATGGGAGCCCGCACTTTACATGAATTGACAAATTTGTCTAACCAGAGTGCAACAACCTGCAGTCTGTCACAAAGGGGCTGAATTCTGATGGGATTTGAGTGGGTAGATGCTGGATGGATGTTTCTCCCCGTGAAGAATTCTAGGCTGTGGGGGAACAATTTCAAAATAAGGGGCCTTTCACTTATGATTGAAGTCAGGAGGAATTTTGTCTTCAAAGTGTCATTGGTCTTTGAAATTCTTTTCTAATGAGAACAGTGGTCCATTTTATATATTCCAGAAAGAGTTATCAAGATTAAGATTTACAGGGGGGTCAAGGATTATGGAATGGGGCACAGCAGTAAAATGGAGTTTAAGGCAACAACCAGATTAGCCATTACCTTACTGAATGATGAGACAAGATCTGAGGCCTGTTCCTCCTCCGACTTTTAAAGATTTTCATGATTCTGTGAGATAGTTCAGTTTGATACCAGAAGTGCAACTGGGTTGGGAATCAGAGGAAGCAGGCATACTATTTAGTGCCAGCATAGCTAAGCACTTAAGAAAGATCGTTGAACTTCTAACTTTATTTCTTAATTTTTCTATGTAATACTAAGAAGGAGTGTAATGCTGAACTTTTAACTTTCTTTCTTCATTTTTCTACTTTGTACGTAAAATTTTGTACCTATGTAACTTTGTACCTAAGATGGCACCAGGAACGATGACATCGTACAGTTCTCACTGTACTCCTGTACTTGAGTACACATGACAAATAATATCTAATTCTAATTCTAGTTCTATTCTTACGTGATTATGTAAGAAACAGGAGCAAGAATAGGCCATTTGTTTCCTCAAGCTTACTCAACCATTCAATAAGATCATGGCTCAATTCACCTTCCATGCCAGCTCGATAATGCCCTTAACTCCACACAATCTACCTACCTCCTCTTTAAATAATGTCGCCTCCATAACTCTTTGGGGCAGAGAAGTCCAGACTTGAGAGAGGACACATGCCGCCTCCCAGGTGCCAATGTGAGTTGTGTGAGTTGGTACACCAGCAGTCCCACAGATCTATAGGAGAGTAGATTGTGTGAGTGCTTTGCTATCTTTGAAGCCCCTATTATGATAAGTAAGTTACAAAGTTTTAGATTTATTCAAAATCCATTGCTGCAGAGAATGATTGTTAGTGACCAAATTGCATTGAGGTTACCGTGTCCTTATCCTGGGACACTTGGGCTTATTGTATCACCTGGTACTGATCCCTGCAAGTTACTGTCTATTAGGGGAGCCAATGGCCTAGTGGTGTTATGGCTGGACTGTTAATCCAGAGACCCAGTTAATGTTCTGGGGACCCGGGTTTGATTCCTGTCATGGCAGATGGTGGCATTTGAATTCAATACAAATGTGGTGTTAAGAGTCTAATGATGACTGTGTGTCCATTGTCTGTTTGTTGGAAAAATCCTTCTCGATCACTAATGTCATTTAGGGAAGGAAAGTGCCAACCTTACCTCATCTGGCTTATGTGTGACTCCAGACCCAGTGTGTTTAACTAGTAATTGCCATCAAGGCAATGGTCATGTGAATGAATAAAAACGGTGGCATGAGATGTAGTCTCAGAGCTGGTTCTAGGAAGCTTATTGATGAGTAATGATGCATATTGATGTCTTCTTCTGCCTCAGAGTACATGAGGACATGGAAAGAGACAATAGAGAATACAGTTAGCAAATGGAGGCAATGGTATTAGAAGGTCTTCTTATCACCTCCTGTCAAAGTCACTCAGGGAATAGACAATAAATGGTGGTCTAGCCTGTGAAGCACACATCCCCTAAATGAATTATTAAAAATAATGTCAGCATCAAATAGTTCACCTGCTCAATGTAGGTGCCTCAAATGTGTGCAAGAGAGGTAATTTAATGTGTGAGTAGAGTCAGCGGCTGAGTTTGCATGTGTCATAAGGAGATGGAATGCTGATGGGTGATACAGTGACTTGAGGAAAGTGAAGCTTGGTCAATCATGATGTTCATTGGCACTGTTACAATAAAGCAGTGTAAGGCTGTGCTGACAATAACAAGACTGTGCATGGGCATCTTGCCTTGACAGCTCAGGTCGGGTCATTGAATTATTAGTCATTGGTTTGGTTGTTAGCACAACCACCACTGAGTCAGAATGTTGTGGGTTCATGCACCACTCAGAGATGAGTACACAGAAACCTAGGCTGGCACTCAAGTGCTGTGTGGCAGTACCAAGAGAATGATGATATCTTTCAGTTGAGTCATCAATCCACGGTCTGGTCTATTCTCTCAGGTGGATATGAAAGAAGCTAAGGCAGTATTTAGAGTCTTATCCCTGATGACCTGGCCAATATTTATTCCTGAATTAACATCACAGAATATATTATCTGATCATTATAGTGCTGCAGTTTGTGGGACCTGCTGTGTGTAATTTTACTGATGTCTTTTTTGTATTACGACAGTGATTCCACTTTGACAACACTTTCAGATATCTACTGGTTGTAAGATGAACTATAAAAATGCAAGTCTTCCTTTCCTTTACATCCACTACTGCTTCCAGGTTCAAAAGGTGAAGTTTTAGACATTGACAAAGTTACGACCAAGGAGGAACACACAGCCTTCCTCTCATCCCACTACTCCATGGGTTATAACATAAATTTAATTGTTTTATCCAGTTCCTGCTATGGCCAATTATACACTTCCCCTATTTTTAAAATTAGACTTAAAAATATCCATCAACCAGGTTTCTTTAATAATCAAAAATTATCATAAAACAAAACTCATTCAACTAAGATGCAAAGCTGATGAACTGAAAAACAAAAGTAAAAATGTTTGTTCCACTAAATTATCCAAAATGCATACGTACACCAAGTAAAGGGGAAGAAATTGATTTCTCTCTGCAACTCCTTCTTAAGAGATCACTAAGCCAAGATCCATCCTCCACAACAGATCGCCTATTGAAATGTTAATGCAACTCAGACTGACAGCTCCCCTATTAACTTTAGAACAAGGACCAGCCTGAATGGGGTTTGTGCTTCTCACTGACATAATGCTTATTTAGGGACTAATTGAACAATCCCAATAAAATTTAAAAAAAAAACATATGTTTTCATCCGACATATCAATGTGAAGTGTATTTCTGAAACCTAGCAAGATAATAACAAGGGGCTGATGAAACATTGGACAAAATTGTGCAAAGAAATGTCAGTCTTAAAGGACAGTTGCGTAATTAATGTTAATAGAGGAGATATTTCTGATTGTGATTGTGAAGGAAAATATTGTTTCGAGAGAGAGAATAGAAAACACTTGAATGCAATAAAATCATGGGTTTCACTCAGGTTTGATCCTTGGCATAGGGCAACAAAACAGGAGATAAAGGTTTGACAGCAAATTTCAGGAGCAATAGATCAATGCTGCTTTGTTACGTTAGTGAATTTCAACTGTCCTTTTATTAAATATTCTGGTGTTCTAGGTGGCTGGCATTTTTATTGGTTTGTAGTGAAAGGAGTTTTTTTTAAAGAGAGTGCAAAGTTATGAATGAACGACCATTTTAGCGTAACCTATCGTCACTACAGGATTCATTGGTTCAATGTGGTGGATGAATGTGTTTGGAAATTCCATACCTTGACATGCAGGGTATGAAGGGTCGTGGGGATGGGAGGAGGGACATAGCTTGACTCAGAGAGCAGGATGTATGAATGGACATAGTTTGGCATGGAATGTGTGAAGGACATTGAGGATGGTGGAGAAGTGTAGTTGGTTTGGATATTATGAGTGGCCATTGGAGTGTGTGGAGGAGTGTGACTTAGCATGTAGATCAGGATTAAGAACTTTTGAACTTATCTGTCAAAAGGTTATCTCATGCAGACTATAATTAACAGCAGTTCTGAGAGGCAGTGAGCTACGAGTCCATTAGAGGCTGCCTCAAGTCCATGAAACTTAGGATTTGGCTACCTTGACAATGGAGCTGGCCAAGGTGGGATCACAGGGTGCAGGCTGTCAACATGAACCAGGCTCTTAACGCTGCAGTGGGGAGAGTTGAAAAACCTGGGAATGGATCAGGATTCTCGGAATCGGGTTCTGGCTGCTATTTGCACCTCTCCCCAAGTGTTGCTGATGCGATGAAAATTGAGTCGGGTGGTGATGATTTGTGGATAAATATTGGCCAGGAAACTGGAGTAAGTTCCCGTGCTGCTTTCCAAAGTAGTGGCTTGGGATCTTTTATGTTCAACTGAAAAGGGAGATGGGGCCTCAGTTTTACCCTTCATACAAAAGGCAGCTCCTCCAATAATGCACCCCCCATCCCACACCACCCCACACTAGCACTACAGTGGGATATCAGCCTTCATTTTTGTGCTGAAGTCCTGGAATGGAACTCGAATCTAGAACCCTGTGATTCAAGGTAATTTCATATCCAACTGCTCCACTTTGACACAACAGATGATAAAGCTTTCTCAAGACCCAGAAAGTGTTTGATAAAGCATTATTAAGCTGGTGATTGAAAAGAAAGATTTCATGAAATTATAGGTATAGTAATTCATTCATAGGTATTTATTTGGAATTATAGAAACAAAGTATTGGCACTAACAGGAGGAGATCTGATTTGGAGCAGCTGCAAGGGGAGATTTACAGCATTTTGTACATGTACCGTCATTATTTACTTTCATTAATAGTCTATGAAGAGTGCTGTGGTTGGTTCACTCACCGAGCTGGTTCGTTAGTTCTCAGACATTTCATTAACCTGCTGGGTAACATCATCAGTGCAGCCTCCAATGAAGCGCAATTGCATTTTCCCACCTGATATTTAAACTCTGGGGTCCGTTAGAATTGGTTACCTCATTTCCGGTTTTTCTTCACAGTGGTGTATATATAGGGCCTAATTCTACGTGTTTATTGGTGGCCTTCTTAGTGGAGAACTAAGCCTCTAGAAATTCCCATGCTTGTCTCTGTTTGGCCTGTCCTAGGATCCTGATGATGATCCTGACCCTATCCTCCAATCTGTCTGTAAAAGAAACCAGGACAAAACAGCACTTAAAGCCACAGCATCATCACAAATGCTATTGACGGTTAGATAGTCATTGCCTAGTGCTTGAATGGCACAAATGTAACTGTCACTTATAACTCAAGCCTAAGTATTGCCGAGGTCTGGTTGCATATAGGCACATACTCTTTCTGTATCTGAGGAGTGGCACATGGTATTGAACATTGTATAATCATCAGCAATGAAGGGAAAGTGAAACATCAAGCTCAAGGATGGTTCACCCTTAAGTCACTTTACCTTGAGGACCTCCTGTAAGGGTGTTCTGGAACTGAGAATATTGACCTCCAACCAATCCATCTGGTGGAGAGTTTAAAGCCACATTCACACTGATTTCAATATTACTTGGATTCTTTGATGCTAAACTCTGTCCTTGATGGGAAGGCTATTGTTGACTGTCACTTTCTCAGCCTCTAGAATTCATCTCTTTTATTCATGTTTGACCCAAGGTTGTAATGAAATATGGAGTTCAGTAGCATTGACAGACCACATGCTGTCAGGGAGCAGGTAAGCGCTATGTAAGTGCAGCTTCATTGCTCCAGTGCAAACTTCCATCACTCTGATGATTGAGAATAAATTGCTGTGGGGCAATTGACCAGATTGAGGTCATCCTGCTTTTACAAAGAACATAGAGCAGTACAGCACAGGAACATGCCCTTTGGCCCATCGAGACTGCACTGACATATGATGCCTTTGTAAATGAAATATCTGCGCAGAGGCTGGTATTATGTCATTAAATCACCCTTTACATGTGCACAGTACATGGGCTCTGACCAACAAGCTCAGAGCCAGTCCCTAGAGTGAGGAGACTCTTTGAATCTCCTGTCAGCCAGGACTCCCTGATTTGCCAGGTTAACAATCCCAATCAAGGATCACATAGTCAATGGGATCCACGTGGCTCTCATTTCCTCATTATAATCCTGCTACACCCCCACCACCCTCACCATCCGCCCAAGCCCAGGGATGTAGGCTTATTCCTTATCTTGTAGCTTCTCCCGGGACATTTTCACCACAGGTCTGGTTCCTTTGACTCAGACTCGGAAACAGGTGGCATTTACCAGACCATAGCCAACCTCTTCTGCCTGGAGCATCCCGGGAGAGATTCCTCCTTTTCTTCAGGTGGTAGCAGTATCAAGGCTGCAACCACCTTGTTCTCTGAGGTTTCTTCCATGCTAGATAGAAGGGGAGACTTTCTTAAAGCCTTTCTGGCTGTTCTGAGGGCACAGGTATGTCTTACTCCTGCCCCGCTTGCGAGGTAGTAGCTTTCAGGTGACCTACATGTTTGTTCAGGACCACCTCACCCACCCGAACTTTGTATTTCAGGGGACTTGACCTCACATCGACTTCACCTTGTGCCCATGCAGGGCCATTTCCATGGTTTCAACATCAAATTTTGTTCCCTGAAGTAAACTGTCTCTCTCGCTTCATGGAGGCATGTGGCCAGCATTGGCATTAATGTTGTTTCACCCTCCCCTGCTCCAGATCTGGGAATATCAAGTTTAACCTGGTGTTGAGAGTTCTCCCCATCATCAACTCTGCTGGAGCTACCCCTGTTGTTGTGTGAGGGGTGGTCCTACAATCAAATGGGAACCAGGACAGTTTGGTATTCAGTGACACTGTACGCTGTTTCTTTAAACCTGCTTTCAACATTTGGACTGCTCTTTCCACCCGACAATTGGATTATGGATGGTATGGAGATGCCTGAACGTGCCAAATGCCATTCGACTTTAGAAAATATGCAAAATCCTTGCTGGTGAATGACATCCTATTGTCTTTGTATCGCGAACAATGCTCACAGCTTTTCAATCATCATCCCTAAGTTGGCCGAATGAAGTCTATGCACGTCCAACCACTTCAAAAGGGCATCCTCAATGACCAAAAACATTGAGCCCATGAAAGGGCTGGCATAGTGAAAATGTAACCAAGCCCAGGGTATACCTGGCCATTCCCACAAATGTAGGAGAGCGGCTGGCAGTGACTTTTGCCCTTGTTGGCACTCTGGGCAGTGCCCCACCAATGCAGCTAAGTCAGCATCCAAACATGTCCAGCAAATATAGCTTCTTGCCAAAATTTTGGAAATCCCTGGATGACCCTGGTGGAGTATGTGGCAGCGATCCTTGCTTGGGACAATCACTCTTGCTCCTCATAGTAATATGCCATCCTCTATGGTGATCTGATCACGCCTGGTCCAGAAAGATTTCAATTCCATTTGTAATGGCCCTTTTGTTTACCCCATCATCACCAGCTGTTTTGGTTTTACCAGGATGGGATATTTTGTATCGATAGTTGAATGTTGTCAGTGGTGACCAGAAGGTGTCCAGAAAGTTTAAAACTAGAATGGACTCTTCCAGGAGAGGCACGACCGGTGGAGTATCTGCCAGTGGGAGGCAACTCAAGGCATCCGCATTTGCCACTTGGCCCTGGGACGGTGTTCCAACCTGTAATTGTACACACTGAGAACAAGGACCCACCACTGAATTCGACCAGAACTTATGGGTGAGCCAGCCTTGTCTTCTTCAAGTAGTCTTAGCAGGGGTTTGTGGTCCATTACTATTGCAAAATTACATCTGTAAAGGTATTAGTGGACTTTCCAAGGTGTGCTCTGTCCTGGATACCAGCCTATGAGTTCTCTTACTCAAGTCAGGCCTCTTAGGACTCCTTAACAGTCTCGAGTCTGCATACCAGCAGCAATTGCGATGGCTTGCTGGCCCAGATCTTGAAGAACTTCTTAGCCTTTGGCCGAGGCTCGGCTTTGCTTTGGGGTTTTGCTGTGGGCTGATCTAGCGTCCCTTTGCTCAGGATATGCCCCGTCTGAGGCTCTGTGATTGCCCACACAAACAAGTGGTGTTTCCCAAGTTCAGTTGGAGAGGTGAGGATGTCCACTTGCATTGGGATGCCCTGTTACCCACAAGTCCCACTTGTTGCATTTTCAGTTGTACTGCCTGTATGAAGTCCAGTTGGGCTTCAGCTAGTAGGCAGTTTTGCATGGTTATGTCATTAATCCCACATACCAAATGGTCTCTCAGCATCTCATTCAGGGTTAACTCAAAAGCACATGCCTCTGCCAGTCGTCTTAACCTCGTCAAAAATCCTGATGTGGATTCCACTGGTTTGCGAACTGCTAAATAAAACCGATAACATCTCAGAATTAGAGGAAGCTTGGGGTCACAAGATTCCTTAACTAAATCGGTCAACGAGAATTATAGAATCATAGAAAGGTTGAAAGGTTACTCTTGGAGGGTTTTAGTATCTGGTGCCTCAGGGAAGGTTAGAGTCCTAATAACCAAAAATGCTGCAGGTCTGCAAGCTGTCGGAAGGATTACTCATTGCTTTTCATCTTCGCCAGTGTCATTTATCTGTGAAAAAATTACCCCGTCTTTCCATATTATGGGTCCAGTCTTCAATGGCAAGATCAAACAAGTCAAGTTTTGCAAATAACGGCATGATGCCAGAAATTCTTACCCCAAATTAAAGATGACTGTTGTGAGGGAATTTTCTTCAGGCATATACTATTTCTCTGGTCGCCACTGAAATAACTGCATAGAGGCTGGTATCCCGTCACAAAGTCACCCTCTATTTAAAGATAGTAAGAACTGCCAATGCTGGAGTCAGAGATAATACAGTGTAGAGCTGGAGGAACACAGCAGGCCAGGCAGCATCAGAGGAGCAGGAAAATTGACATAACGATCGAAAGATGTGCAGGTTAGGTGGATTAGCTAAGGTAATTTGCCCATAGTGTCTCGGGTGGGAAATGCAGGGATATGGTGGGTCTGGCTGGGATGCTCTTTGGAGGGGCAGTGTGGATTCAATGGGCTGAATGGCCTGCTTATATACTGTAAGAGTTCTATGAAATCCAACTCCTATACGCTATCGTCTGAGTAATAAAGGAGAGCATGTTAAACACTTTCTTCACCACCCTGTCTACATGTGATGGAACTCTCTCTATTAGACAATACTACCCAGGGCACTACCATTAACTATATAAGTCCTATCCTTGTTCATTTTCCTAAAATGCAATACATCGCATTTTTCCAAACTAAACTCCTCAGACCATTGGCCCAATTGATCAAAATCCCTTTATAATTTTAGATAACCCATTTTGGTGTCATCTCCCAACTTACGAATCACAGCTCTTAAATTCTCATGCAAATCCCTCCTTTGTCCTTGAGTGGACCAACCCTTTCATTAGCTACCCGCTTACTTCATATATACATGTAAAACACCTTGGGATTTTCCTTAATCCTATTTGCCAAAGGTATTTCATGGGTTTTTTAGGTCTCCTAATTCCTTGTTTGAGTTCTTTCCTGCTATCTTTGTATTCTTCAAGAGCTTTGTCTGTCTTCAATTTCTAAACCTTACATAAGCTTCATTTCTCTTTTTGACTAAACTCTCAATTTCAATTGTCATCTAAGGTTCCCAAGGTAATGGTAACCATCCAACATTATATTGACATTGCTGTAGCCTTTTAAAGAGGCACTTGGCAAAGTCCTGGGCACGAGGACTCTTCCAGGTTCACCGGGTATATTTCTAGCTAGTTGTGATTTTGATGAATTATGGCCTTCTCAAGAACTTGCTTAATTCGCTCAGCTAGACAGAGAGGAATTTCCAAAAAAGGAAAATATTGACAAACAAAAACATTGCTGGAAGGATTTTTATATGGCAAAGATAAATGTACTAGCAGCTCTGTGAAGATGAATGAAGTTGCATAATGAGGCAGGTTTAAAGATGCAATTAAAATTTATGTAATTTGATTTGAGAAAACTTACCTTGTGTCTAGTTTTTGTGAGCTGGCTGGAGTGCTGAGTCACTATTAGCCGTCCTCAGCAACTATGATGGCTAAGTGAATAAAACCACCAGGTGTTCCATGACATAGCCATATAGATCAGAAAAAGTCAGGTCTCATCATCAGTCAGCACTGATTCAGTCAATGGGACGATTTTGGTGTTTCTCCCCTTTGAAACTTTATGATAAAGTATTTAGTTAGTTAGTCTCTCCTGAGTGCTTTTGTGTATGGGCATGCATTCCTGATAATAGCATGCTTGGGTGTGGTGTCCCTATACTTTATTAATTTTCACTCCAACAGTCCACGCATGAATAATAGCTGCTTATGTAAAGTGACAATGGTTATATGTGTGGCGAAGTGTGCCTTTGAGGAAAAGGAGCAAGAGGGGAATAATATGAGATGTGGGCAGAATTACAGAATGACAGTGTTATTATCATGTAGAGGAGGCTATCCAGCGCGTCTGCCCTAGCTCTGTGAGCATTTTAACTTAATGCCAAACTCCTGCCTTTTTTCCTGTAATGTTGCACATTGTTTTGATTTAAGTAAGCATCCCTCTTGAATGCTTCAATTAAATCAGCCTCCACCACACCTTCCAGACAATGCACTCCATAACCTCAACTATTCAATGTGAGAAAAAGGTTTTGTCCTAACTTGCATTCGCTTCTTTTGCGAAACACTTTAAAAATGGTTCTCTGTCCATTTACGAGAGGGATAAGTCTCTCCCTATCTTCTGTGTCCAGACCGTCATGATTTTGAAAGCTTCTATCAAATCTCCCCTTTCCAGGCAAAATAATCCCAACTTCTCCAATCTTTCCTCATAACTATGTGTCAACAATGGAACAATTTTGTAAACTCTTTTTGCACTCTTCCCATTGCATACCTGTCCTTGCTATAACATGGTGCGCAGAACTGTACACAAAGCTCCAGCTAAGGTCTAACCAATGTCTTCTATAAGTTCTTCATAACCTCCTTGCCCTTGTGCTATACCCCTCTATTAATGAAACCTAGCACACTGTATGTTTTATTAACAGCTCTTAACTAACTGTCTTGCCACTTTGGCTGACTTGTCCACATGTACACCATGTCTGCCTGCTCCTGCACACCCTCTGCAATAGTAATGTTGATTTCATTTTTCCATATTCTTTGTGCCATAGTGTATCAGCTTACTCTTCTCTACATTAAACCTCATCTGCCATCATCTGCCCACTCCACTAACATGTCAATAGCTCTTTGAATTTCAATATTGCAATACTCCAAAGGTTGTGTCATCCAGAAACGTGCAAATTGCTCCTGCATACCAAGACGTAAATCATTTATATCAGGAAAAGCAAGGTCGCAATACCAACCCTTGAGGAACTTAATTCCAAACCTTCTTCCAGCCTGATAACTATCCATTAACCAATACTCTCTTTGTTTTCTAACCCCCAACCTATTTTGTATCCATGTTGCTATGATCCCTTTTATTCCATGCGCTATAACTTTTAACAGAAGTCTGTTGTGGCACTTCATTGAATGCCTTTTGGAAGGCCATGTACACTACATCAACAGCTTTTCCCTCATTAACCTTGCCTGTTATCTCTACAAAAATTCCAACAAGTTAATTAGACATAATTTCCCTTAGCAAATCCATCCTAACTCTTCTGAATCAATCAACATTTTTCCATTTGATGTAAAGTGTGATTTACATGTACATTAATATCATTTACTTTAGAGTTTGGATTTTGAACTTCTGGCATGTGGTTTTATGTCTATGTGTATTAGGGTGTTTAATAATTAGCTTGTCAGTTTTGCTGGAGCCATTTTTTTTCTAAGCAAGTAATGGAGATAGAGGGCACCTGTAGTGACATGGGAATTTGTTTGCATTTTGATGCTTTTACAGTCAAAGTAATCAAACACTGAAAAACATTCACATGCATTCACTTTAGATGAATCTGGAGTTATTTTGTTTATACTTAAGGGAAAACCTCATTGGTTGGAAAGCTTTTGATTTCATTTCTCAGATGTCCTGTTAAATGTAAGAACAGTTTTAGCTGGAGAAAGCAGTTAGTTCATAACAACTAGGAAATAGGCTACCTTAGTGTAAGAGTTTCAGTTTGAATGTTCCAGGCCAGAGATATTTGTTTAGAATCCTGAAGGAGTTATTTGAAGATAAAAAAAAAGTCTAAGCTCAGTTTTGTGAAGAGGCCATCAAACTCCCAAAATTGGAATTGAAAGAAACAAACCTATAGATGTGATGGGGAAGAAAACTTTGGTTTTTGAGTACAATGAAATTATGGAATTGTGATAGGTGGCATGGTATTTTTAATATGTATTTTGAAATCTTTCAAATTGTGCTATATGCAAACAGCTTAGTTTATTCTATTTTGTTTTATTTTCTTTTGCATAATAAGCATTTCTTTTATTTTGAAAAGCAAATCTGTTGCATTTTGTGTTTGTGTCTCAATAAAATACCAACTCCTAAATAAAAAAGAGCAGAATATTATCTATCAAGCCAACTGTCAGTCTGGGATCTAACTTGTCCAGTAATAATATGAGCTGGAATCATAACAGGGGGATTTTTAAGGATTTCAATTCACTATAATTAAGAGTGACTTGCATCTTCCTTTTCAAAGGAATGGCTACATAGTGGTTCTGGCTCGAAAATGGTTTTGTGATGGTGAAGATTATGGAATGGGTTTTGAAAATGCTTTTGAATGCTGCTAAGAGTTTCCTGGAGTGGAAGATATAACAGTGGATTATTTGAAATTGTTGTCTAGAGGTAAACTGTGAAAGTTAGGAGATAAATTGAAGGAATACATGAAAGCAGGATTTTGTCAGGATGAGAGATAGTAGGAACTGCAGATGCTGGTGAAGATGCTTTAAGTGATTACTTCACTATAGATGGAATGATGGAAAACCTGAAATTGAGTTGTCGCAACTGGAATTAGCTAAGATACAATTAGAAATAAAAAAAAAACATTGGCATAGAGAAAGAAAAAATATGAAAAGACCTGAGCTAGAAGGAAAACAGAGTTCAGAAAACTTGAAATGTAAGGAGAGGAACATGCAAAATAGAGGATGATGGAAAGTAGGGTAAAAGAAAAGCAGGCAGAGATGGAACTTCAAAGAGATAGGAAACTTAGACAAGAGGCAAACTTTGGTCAAACAAAGGCTCAGAGTAAAGAGGAAAGAAGAAGTACTGGCTTGGAGGATGATTGTCTGATTCCAGCGGGGTTTTAATTTCACCAAGAATTGACACTTAGCCAATAAAAATTCCTGAGCATGGGGTCATAAGGTATTTGCCTCATTTGAGAAGGTAGCTGTATACATGACATGGCATAAAGATGTTTGGAGCTTTATGCTTCAGACTTTTGTGATGGATACAGCTACGACTGTGTAAACCTATTCATCAGAATGGCAGTCTGCAGAGTATAAAACTGTCAAAAGGGCAGTGCTTAATGCTATAAGTTTGTGCTTGAAGCTCATCAATGAAAATTTAGAACTGCAGAAAGATATGTAATTAGACATTAATTAGGTCAGGTAGTGGGGAAACCACAGCCCTCTATTAAACCTGTACCTTTAATTCTGATACCAGCAGGGTCTTAATAGATTGTGTAGAACCCCTACCTAAAACCAGGAATGGAAATCAACATGTTTTAACGAGTATTGATGTTTTCACACTATTTCCTGAAGTATGCCTTTTGGAAAAATTCTGTAATAGTGATAGTGGAAAAAGTCATTCAACTTTTTATAAGATATGGAGTACTTAAATGAACACAACCAGACCAAGGGACCAATTTAATATTATGAATAAAAATAAATTATGACTAGCTGGATTTAAACAAATCATATCTTCTGTTTATTAAGCACAACCTCATAGGAAAGCTAACACCAAACTTTGAAGACCATGATTAAACATTATTGTTAAGGAAGTCCTAATGTTTGGAATAAGATAATTATTTTGTTATTGCTTGGCATCAGGCACTCCTAATGACTCCACAGGTTTTAGCCCTTTTAAATTAATATATGGATTTGAGGTGAGATGGCCACTTCCATTGACTAAAGAAAAGAAGATAAATCAAAGCTCAGCAACTATTCTATCCTTCCAGCCAACGTTTCAAATTTGAAAGAAATTGACAAAAACACGAGTTTGCTTCAAAGAAATTGAAGGATGCTTAATAAATAATGTTGAAGTTTGAAATTTTGTTGCTGGAGTCAAGGTGTTGTTGCATTTCTCTGGGGAACCATTAAAGGCAAGGTTCACTGAACCTTACCAAAACAAAAAGAAACTCAGTGACGTCCATTATGTAGTGAGCATATTTTATAAGAGAAAGAATGAGTGAGTGTGTCATGTTAATAAGTTGAAGGTATATTGTGGCAGGGATGATAGTCAAAACAAAACCATACACATATGGTAGTGAATGAGAACAATCGGAGAATGGATCAAAACATGAAAATCCAAAGTGTAACCCTCCACAATCAGATTAGATAACGTGGAGGTGTTTAAAGGGTTAGATGGAATCATGTCTTATCTTCCAGAAAACAATTGAATTGACTTATGAGGGCTTTTACAGAATTCTCAGCTGATTTCTGGAATCAACCAGGACAATCAGTTTTGGCTATTCATGATGTTCATATGGATTCCGTCTTACCTTTAAATGTTATATTTACAGACTCAATTGAGAGATTATAGCTCAAGTGAGGGAGAGATTAAGTTCATGATGGACAATGACATTTTTGAACACAATCATAGTAACTGGAGCTCAACTATTGTGATGGTACCGAAAACACATGGGTCACAAAGGTTTTGGATAATTTATCACAACGGCAACATGGTACCAAAAGTGGATTTATGTCTTATTCCTACATTGGAATGCACAATTCACAACCAAAATCAACTTGCTAAAATGATATTGGCAAGTTCCATTGATTGATACAGCCAGAGAAATATCTACTCTTGTCATCTCAGATGGACTTTAACAGTGCAAAGTCAGGCTGTTGGGAATGAAACATGCTCCAGCAGCAATTTAACCCATCAAATAATTGAAGGACTACTATCTACACTGACAATTTGTTTGTTTTACATGACTTCACTAAACTGTTTGAATGGCCATAAGCAGCCAAGTGGTTATAAATTTGTTTAACAGTGAATTTGTCAAGGCAAAAGTGACTTACTTGGGCCAAGACCATGTAGCACCTACAAATGTGAAATTAAGGGTTGGATTTTCCCAAACCTAGGATGAAATGTGAAATTTTGTAATATGTTGGCATGAATGGATTTTATCATAAATCTGTCCCAAACTTTAGCACTTTCATTGCACCTGAAAGAAATTCATTGAAGAAAGGCAGAAAATTTAAATGGATGCAAGAGTTTCAGGGTATCTTTGAAAACTTCAAAGTTCTATTCATAACTGGACCTGTTTTAGTCATGACAAACTGTGAGAAGCCTTTCAAACTGGCTATTGACGCCAGTAACATCAATGTAGGACTGTTTTTACTGCAAGATGATAAGGTGGACATCAAAAGGCTTATGATTATTTCTAAAAGAAACTGACAGCATATGAACAAAAATATTCAACAGTTCAGAAGGAGACATTGAGTTTTGTATTGGCTCTACATCATTTTGAAATATACATCACCCACAATTTGGGCAAAACTGTTCCTTACACAGATGACAGTACTTTGATTTTCTTGAAATGATTTGGGACAAGAATTATGAAGAGTTCAATGGAGCTTAATTCGTCATCAATATAATTTTAAAATTGTTCATGTGCATGGAAAACAAAATGTTATAGTGGGTGCTGCATCAAGAGCATGTATGAAGGACACCAAGTGACATGGCTCCCAAGAACGTATGTATATTGTGGTTGCTATGCACCTCATTATATGTTTAATGTCACTGCTGTTAAAATGACATAAAAATAATGTCGAGATTTATTCGTGTGGAAAATGAAAATGCTTCTTAAAGAGACATTTTCATCCTTCTTTGAGCGGGTGTGATTCATATTTATTAACATAATTTAATTTTGAGTTTGGATTTTGATCTGTGACAATTAGAGAGTATTATAAATTACTTGTTTGTATTCCTGGAGCCATGATTTAAAGAAAAAACTTTCTGAGTGAAGGCTCTTGGGTGATAATAAGAATTTATATGTATTGTGAGAGTTCGTGATGAGATAAAACTAATATTGAAAAGATGTAGCTTGGTTTCACTTGAGAAGAATGATGGCTTTTTTATTTGCTCAGAGGAAGATCCATAGCTTCTGGTTGATCCCAGTTGTAGTTAGATAAAAGATCAGTTTCCTCTGACAAAGGAGTTTGTTCAGAACAGTTAGGAAATCGGTTACTTCAATGTGAGTGTTTTAATTTAAAAGTTTCAAACCCATAAGTATTTGGTTAGAATCCTGAAAGGATTAGAATAGAATAGAATTAGCCTTTACTGTCACATATACTCAGTGAGTACAGTTAAAGTCCATATGTCACTACTTACAGTGCAATCTTAGGTACAAAGTCCCTAGGTACAGCTCCTTTAGTTACAAGATCTTAGAAAATAGAGAAATAAAATGTCTAGCATTGCGGAAATAAAAGTTCGGAACCACGGTCTTCCAACCCAGACCACACTGGCACCTAGCGTCCAGTCCACGCTAGACCCTGGCTCCAGATCGCACCAGGCTTCACCTTGAGGATCAGGAGGCTGGGAGATCACTTCAGACCACCAGACCAGGCTGAGGATGCTACGCTAAGCCGGGAGGCTGCCCTGGAAAGCTGCCATGCTATGCCAGTAGGTGGGCACGCCATGCTACGTGGTGGCTACAGGGGAGGGAAAGCCTAACCTTAGTTGTGTGAAAAATCTGGAAAGACACCATCGAACCCTCAAACTTGGTAATTGAAGCAAACAGTTAAGAACCTAAGAACTAGGCGCACAGGATGCAATTCAGCTATCTCGATCCTGCCCTGTCAATTGATATGATCATGGCTGATTTCACTTTGATTTCATCTGTTCTTTCCTACCTACTGTCCATAACCCTTCAACCTATTACTAATTAAAAACCTATGCCTTCCTTAAATATAATGAATGTTTCAGCATTACCGCACTCTGGGTTAGTGAATTCCACAAATTCACTACCCTTTGAGAGAAGTAATTTCTCCTCATCTCTGTTTTGAATCAGCTACTGTTATGGACCAGGCCAACCACGCACTGCACCCCCCACCCCGCCCCTCCCCCTCCAAAAAAATGTCAAGGTGATAGCCTAGATGCTAACTTGTTCTTACATTAAAGTCAAGTGTCAGGAACTGTATTCTGGATGCAATTCGATTGGTCAAACTCCCAGGCTTGAAGCAAAAAACACTTCAGTCATACACTATAGTGAAAATACAACAAAAGAAAGAAGAATTGGAATAACTTAACAGAATAATAGATTATTTAACTACTAAACAGCAACTGTTCCAATATAGTAACATCCCATAACCCCACCCTTGGCAAAGGCAAAGCATCTGATCTGAGACTCCAGTGACTGTCTCCACAGTGTAGTTTTTTTGTGATGTTACTCTTTGCTTTGCACTGGACTCCCAATCTTGTGCTTCAGTTTATCCTGTCAAAAGACCTTACAAGCAATGAACCAAAAAAACAAGCAAAAAACACCTCTTCCCCTCTGAACCGAATTCCCACACTACTCCAAAATCCCTGAAACATATACTCACTTGTGCTGTGCCTCAGTCTGGAGGTGATTTCTCCTTCCTGACCATGTGATGCTTGTTGATTGAGAACAGTATCCTGGGGTTTTGGATTACTGGGTCTAGTGACCTTGCTACCACCTCCCCTTATCCTGCAGAACAAGTCCTGAGTTCTATTACTGTGATGATGCCAGGAACATCATTTTTGCTGTCTCTGGTGCTTTCTGTTTTGATACCCTGTTTTGATGATGGGAACATCAGAAAGCCGCAGTGGGTCATCCAAAGGGTGGAATTGAAAGAGTGCAGAAAGGTGGTTACAAATAGACTCATAGAGTCATAGAGATGTATAGCATGGAAACAGACCCTTCGGTCCAACTGGTCCATGCCAACCAGATTTCCTAAATAAACCTAGTCCCATTTGCCAACATTTGGCCCAAATCCCTCCAAATCTTTCCTGTTCATGGACCCAACTATTCCTATTCACGTACCAATGCAACAGCCTTGTCTTTTGTGCTGCTATACCGGACGGCCACATCAGAGATGATAGAGGTGTTTGCGGACAATCCTTTTCCTGGAGAAAGGGCATGTAAACCAATGCTCAATGCTCTCTTCAGGCCTGTGCTACAATACAAAGTGCTGTCAACACCAGGATGAAACAAAATAATACAATTGAGAATACAATAATGTTGTCACGTAAGGTCAGAATGTCTTATAACTGGTATATAACCTCTCAGTAACTACAAATGAGAAGTTAATTTTAGCAACTGTAGCATTCTATTTTCTGTTTCAATAAAATTTCATGAGAGTTATGAAATGTGAAATCTGCACTACATGTTTTTGAGCTATATCTAGTTGGAAGCTGACATTGTGAGAATTGAGCCAGTCAACCATTCAAAATGAGTTCTCATCTGGAACTTGATCTTGCCTTTGTTTAAATTAGGCAACAAAAGGCAGCTGATATTAAGCTATATATCCACCAATAGGCAGACACTGCTCCAGCTGGGACAATTAGAGTTCCAGAAAATTGGTCAACAAAGCAAGAGAAAACATTATGGAGCAAGCATCCTGATGTAGGAGCCTCAGACACCCAAGGAAAATCCCCATGGAAATTTATCCTGTGTGCACTTTGAACCTCAGATTGTCAACATGTCCAGTCAAGCATTAGCTTCCCTGTGAAGATTGCTATTTTTAAGTTTTTTCATTGTAACACTTTGTAATCATGAAACAAATGTTATATACAGGAAAAAATTCAAATATGTGAATGGAATTAAGTTTAGAAAAGCAACTTGTGCTACAGGCAGGTACTGATGTGGTGGTATTGTCACTGGCTAACAATGCACAACCCCAGGTTAATGTTCCAGGGAGATGGGGTTCAATCCCACCATGGCAAGAGGGTGAAGTTTGAATTCAGGAAAGTTTGGAATTAGTAGCTAGTTTAAAAATTAAAAATCTGGATCCCTACTGCAGTCTGCCTTCCTTACATGGTCTAGCCTACAAGTCACAACAGGTACACAGTAATGTAGGCGATTCTTAACTGGCAGGTAGGGGTAAGTCTATGGATGGACTTGAAGACAAGGATGAGAATTTTGAAATAGAAGCTCTAACAGATCAGGAGCCTGAATAGGTAAGTAAACATAGTGTAAACAAGACAATGGAGTGACTTAAAATATGGGGAACAGAATGTTTGAAGAGCATAGGCTTATGGATGATAGGAGGCTTATTCAGGTAATGTTGGATTAGTCAAGTCTAGAGATAGCAAAGGCATGGTGGAACAGCTCCGTTGCAGAAGAGCTGAAGGAGGATTGCATTGGGAGCATATGGTTTTGGTGATGGAGTGGTTATGTGGATGGACGTTCATCTCGAACTCAAACGTAACAGCAAGACTGCAAACACTTTGATTCAACTCTGACAATGACCAGGGATAAAACTGTGACCAGAAAATGTGGTTTGTTGAGGTATCCAGAAGTAATGGTTTCAATTTTCATAATTTGTGGTTGAAGAGAATTTTCAGTCATCTGAAGTTGGGTGTCAGACAGTATGATGCTTCAGAGATACTGGAGGTGTCTAGAGTGGTATGGTGAGATGGAGCTGAGTGTTATCAGATTCCTGATGTGTTTTCAGCGTTATTGCTGAGGTGTAGCATCTAGCTAAGAAATGGAAGTGGGCTAAGGAACTATCTGTGGGGAGCCCTGTTTTTACAGTATAACAAGGAGAACGTATTTCCATACTAATGGTTGAGGTGACAGTGCGGAAATGGGGAAGAAGCCAATCCTGTTTTTTCTGTTCTGGTTGTTATTCAATAGGAATAAAATTAGGAAAATTCAGATGGATGGCAGAAGGGAGATATTAGAAGAGAATAATATGGTCAGTTGTTACAAAGGTTGTAGATAGGTCAAAATGAATGAGATGGGATAGTTACTATGGTCACGGTCACTAAGTAGGTCAGTTATGAGGTTGTAGACATGCTTGCCGAGCCTACAACCTCATCCACAATCCGAGATGCAAATCTTCTCAAAAACTTTAGGTCATTTATGATTTTGGTAAGATCCATTTTGGTGACAGAATTAAAGCAAAACTATAAAGGTGTGGAAATGATGGGTGCAAGTTTGAGAAGAAACAACAGGTTCAAGGACTATAGAAAGAGTTTGGAGTTGGTGTGGTATTTTGCAAGATCAGGTTTGTTGATTATCATTAGATTACATAGGATTTAATTTATAGATGAGATCTGAAATTTCTCATTTTTCTGAATATTATTCTGATTGTAATGATGTACATTGCAATGATGGTAATGTAATTGCATTGATTACATTACCACATGGTTTAAGACTTTTAATTCTCTCTGCTGACAATGAGATATTTTTGAGGCAAGTGATTCACTGTTGCAGACACTTCTTATGATAATTTTTTTCCATTTTCTCTCTGGAATGCATCTTTTCCTATTGTTTCCTCTAGTCACTGACAATTTAAGAGAAGCTTGTTTTTTAAAGCGTCAATGTTCTTCATCTCACAGCTTCACTTCAGCAGAAAAAACAACAGAAAGTCAAAACGTTTGTTAAATGGGGAAAGATTGGGAAGTGGAGGTGTCCAGAGGATCTTGGGCATCTTTGTTCATGAATCAATTAAGTTAGCATGTAGGTGCCACAGGCAACAGGGAAGGCCAATGGCACGCAGGCCTTCTTGCAAGGGCATTTGAGTATAGGAGTAAAGATGTACTGTTGCAGTTGTATAGAGTCTTGGTGAGTTCTCTCTTGGAATACTGTGTATAATTTTAGTCTCTTTATTTAAGGAAGGATATATTTACCATACAGGAGTGCAATGGATGTTCATCAGGTCAGTCCCTGGGTTGGTAGGATTGTTTTATGAGGAGAGATGGAGGTAAATGGATCTGCATTCTCTCAAGTTTTGAAGAATGACAGGAGACCTTATTGATACTTGCTAAGTTTTTCCTGAGTGGATATAGATCCAATATTTCAATATTATATAAATTACAACATTTGGGGTGGCATGGTGGCTCAGTGGTTGGCATTGCTGCCTCACAGCGCCAGGAACCTGGGTTTGATTCCAGCCTCGGGTGACTGTGTGTGTGGAGTTTGCACATTCTCCCTGTGTCTGCGTTGGTTTGCTCTGGGTGCTCCGGTTTCCTCCCACAGTCCAAAGATGTGCAGGCTAGGTGGATTGACCATGCTAAATTGCCCATAGTGTTCAGCGATGCGTAGAATAGGTGGTTTATGGGGGATGGGTTTGGGTGGGATGCTCTGAGGGTCAGGGTGGATTTGTTGGGCCAAAGAGCCTGTTTCCACACTGTAGGGATTCTATGTAATTTCCTCTGGCTGTTGACAGTAAAATGAGGGGAGATAGTCTTGGTAAAGGGTGGGCCATTTGAGGCTAAGATGAAGAGGAATTTCTGCACTCAGAGGGTGATGATTATTTTGGAATTCTCTACCTCAGAGAGCTGTGGAATTTTAATCACTGATTGAGGTCAAGAGAGTAGTCAATGGGATTGTAGAAACTAATTGCATTGGGGGATATGGAGATAATGTGGAAAGTGTAATTGAGGTAGATAATTAGAAATATCTAATTGAATAATTGAACAGGCTCAATGGGCTGAATAGCCTTCTTCTGTTCTCAGCTGGCAACTGTAGCTATTACCTATATAATGGGAATTCACCATGCTTATTGGAACTTTAAAAAGCAAATCTAAATTTTAATGATCTGAATGAGTCTGATTCGTCAACCCTTAGTTGGACCAGACTCCAAGGAACCTCCTTCATTTCCGATTGGCTGGTGAAAATATTAGCTTGGCATTTTAAAACATGCCATTGATTAAAATTGAAGAAGTGATCAGGGGAGCATTAACAAAACCCTTGAGAAATGTGTTCCCTGCATTCCTCCTACTAATGTCAGTCCCTCTAAGTGAGGGGAATGCTTGCTATAGAGTGCAGCCTCTGGCGAGAACCTAATCATGAAATCTTCCAATATGGGGAGGCTGTTGAGCAGGAGGTACTAGACTTTGAGAGAATTCTGTGGCAAGCAGACCTCGCGTTTCTCCTGCAGACTCTCGCCAGCTGGTTGTCTCTTCATGGCTTCTATGCTTTCCTGGTTCTCTAGAGCATTGGATGTCTCACTTTCACTCTCTTCAGTCCCTTTCATCTCTAGTTTTCTCTGACTCTCTGCAATCTCATTAGTTACACCATCTTATACATCATACTGAATAAAATTCTCCAGTGTAATGTTTCTCTCAAGTTTCCAGCTCTCTGCTGATTGTCAGAGTTGTATCATCATTGCATTGGATGCAATTCAGAGAAGGTTCACTAGTTTAATTGCAGAAGTGAAATGCTTGCTTTATGAAGAGAGACTGAGCAGTTTTGTCCTGTACTCACTAGAGTTTAGAAGAATGAAAGAAGATCTCATTGTGGTATATAAGGTGCTAAAGGGGTTTGGCAAAGTAAATGTAGACAATCTAAAATGGGAGGTGACAGTTTTATGCTAAGGGGTGGCAGATTTATAACAGAAATGAGGAATTACTTCTCTCAAGGGGCCGTGAATCTGTGGGACTCAATACCCCAGATTGCAGTGGATACTGGGACAATGAGTAAATTTAAAGAGCAGATAGGCGGGTTTTTAACTCGTATTGGATTAACAGGTTACCAGGAACGGGCAGGGAAATGGAGTTGAGGCTGAGATGAGATCAACCATGACAGTATTGAAAGGTAGAGCAGGCTGAAGGGGCTGAATTGCCTACTCCTGGTCCTTGTTCTTATCTGATTCACATCCCATTACACTAGCCTCACACATGTCGAATGGCCAGGGGGTGGGGTACGGTGATGCCGGTTAGCTGAAACTTCAGAAGAAGGCTCCAGACCCGAAACGGCAGCCTTCCTGCTCCTCTGATGCTGCTTGGCCTGCTGTGTTCATCCAGTTCTACACCTTGTTATCTCTAATGTTCTGAGGCGATGAGTTCAAATCTCATGTTGAAGAAAGCTAAATTCAATAACCATCTGGAACTTAAAAACCAAACTAGTCTAATGGCAACCATGAAACTACTGTTATTGTAAAAGCCCATCTGGTTCACGAATGTCCTTTAGGGAAGGAAATCTGCTGTTTTTACCAGTTATGGCCAAATGTGAATCCAGACCCACAACAAAGTGATTGACTCTTATCTGCACTGTAGTCAATTAGGGACAGGCAGCAAATGCTTGTCTAGCTTGCAGCACCCACATTCCATGTACAAATGTATCAGGGGAGGCTACATGCGGAAAGAGAAGAAATCTTTATTGTAAGAAATCATGCAACTGGTCTGAGAAGGAAGAGGTTGGAATAAAGACGTGGCAATGATCCGGACCAGGATTGTCTCTTATTTCCTGCTTTACAAATCAATAGTGAACCATTCAGTGAATGATGTGACCAGAGGCTTCATTTTTCCACCAGTTAAGTGGTTGGCATGGGAACTTCTGCTCCAAATTAGGATGTGGTCTGGCTCCAAGAGCTGCTGGCTGAAATGGAGGACTTGCAGCTCAGCAACCTCAGTAGCATCTCCACTTGTGGAGAACATTGCTAACAGTGCACCTCCAGGATATCACTACATTGATGGCCAGCTCCCCTGAGAAGGGGTAAGTGGGGTTGGGGTACCCAAGGGTTGGTAGGTTGGTAGACCCCTGTTATCAGGATGGCATCTCAGTAGACAGGTAGTCCTACTGCCATGGGGACAGCTACGATGCTCAGGTAAGGAGGGGGAGGGTCTGCTGTGGGCCAAGGAGAAACTAAAATAGTACCTCTGTCATAGTATGTCCGCTGGAATGATATCAAGTTTTACTGGCCATTCATTACAAGTGGTATTGGGGCCCCCAACTTGGGCAAAATGCAACTAGGAAGTGGCCCTTAATTGGCACAATTGGGATTTAGGCTTTTTTTTTCATTCTTGCATGGGATGTGGGTGTTTTTGGCAAGGCCAGATTTTTTTGCCCTTCCTAGTAGTTGATTGTCCTACTATGCCATTTCAAAGGGCAGTTAGGAGTCAATCATATTGTTGTAGGCCAGACCATGTTACAACAGCAAATTTCTTCCCCAAAAGGACATTGGTGAATCAGATGTTTTTTTAATGACCATTGACAATGTTCATCTATCATTAAATTCATCATCTACCATGGTAGGATTCAAACTCATGCCCCAGAACATTAGTCTGAGGCTCTGGGTTACTGGTCCAGTGACATTGCCACTGTACCATGACCATGTCCACTACCTTTTGGCTAAATGGCCTAAATGGTGTGGGGCAAGTATAACATACGCCATACCATGCCTTCCTGCCTCATGGTCAACTCCAAGTGGGCTGGTAAAAGTCCATAAAATTACAGTCAAATCAGTCATTCAGATGAATATAGCACCACTTGCTATCACATATTTACATGAACAATACTGGTCTCATATAATATTTGAATTTACTTTTACAAAGGAATAAGTGTTGGATTTGTAAATGGAGGGACATTTCAAGAATTACAGCAGTTTTTGCCTTTTTTGTGGATGGTATTACTGTGGTGTCAGCTTGCAGAATCATTTGCATCAAGACATTTCTAATACTGCAGTCAGTTTGCGAACTTCAGAATTCTGGGTTTTAATGCAACTTCAGTGATTACCATTGATTTCGACTAGCTTTGTTTTTAATTGATTCAGTGCTTATTTTAAATACAATTTGTCGGAGATCAGCAAAGTGAGAAATATACTGCAGGCTCAGTGAGATGGGTTAAAAAGATAACTATTTAAAAAGAGGCATCTCACTGTCCAGGGGTATTGGTCCTGTCCAGAAAGGTCCCAGAAGGCCTCTGCGAGCCTATGCTTAATTAGCTGATCTCAATCAGGGCAAGTGATTGAAATATAGAAACATGAGAGATAGGAGCAAGAATAAGTCATTTGGCCCCTCCAGCCTGTGTTGCCATTCAACATGATCATGAGTAATCATCAAGCTTAATACCCAAACCCCACCCTCCTGACAATCCCTCACCCCTTTAGCCAAAAGAACTATATCTACCTCTTTCTTGAAAACACATAATGTTTTGGCCTCAACCACATTCAGTGGTAGTGAATTCCACAGCTACCCATCTCGGTCCTAAACAGTTTACTCCTTATCCTTAAACCATGACCTCTGGTTTTGGACTTGTCCACCATCAGCAACATCTTTCCTCCATCAAATCTGTCTAGTCCTGTTCAAATTTTATAGGTTTCTGTGAGATACTCCTCATTCTTCTCAACTCCAGTGAATACAAGATGGCCAATGAGTACAAATAAAATGACCAATGTTATAAATAATATAGAAATATTATAAATCAATCTGCTCAGACAATGCCTCTGGAATAGATAGGAATTGAACCCAGACCTTCTAGGTTAGAGGTAGGCATGATATCACTATGTCACAAGATCCCTGGAGCTAATGTTGTGTACTTATGAATGTTGTTGAATCACCCCTGGTGGAAAGTAAGCAAAGCTGGATGCCAGGTGGCAACAGATCCCTGCTCGTTGGTGGCTCATTGCATTTATATAGTACTTTTCATTACTCCCAGTTAGCTCAATACACTTTACAGCCAATGAAATATTTCTTGAAGTATAGTTGCTGTTGCAGTCTATGAACTACTGCAGCCAATATGCACACAGCAAACTCTCACAGACAGCAATGTGGTAACAACAAGGTAGTCTGTTTTTTGTGATGTTGACTGGCCTTCACACTAGGGATAAATCTCCCGATTCCCTTCAAAATAGTTCAATCGGTTCTTTTACATTAATCTAAGCAAGAAGATGCTACTTCAGTTTAACGTTTCTTTCACGAGATTGCACGTCCTCCGCTACATTTTAAAGTCAACCTTGGTTTTCCTATAGGAGTTGGGATATCATGTTGAGGTTGTACAGGACATTGGTGGGGCCTCTTCTGGAGAACTGTATGCAGTTCTAGTCATCCTATTATAGGAAGGATATTATTAAACTGGAGAGCGTTCAGAAAAGATTTGCCAGGATGTTGCCAGGTATGGAAGCTTTGAGATATAAAAATAGACTGGAAAGACTGGGACTTTTTTCACTGGAATGTCGGAGGTTGAGGGATGACCTTACTGATGTTTATAAAATCATCAGAGGTATAGATAAAGTGAACGACAAGGGTCTTTCCCTAAAGTGGGGGAGTTCAAAACTAAGGGGCATATTTTTAAGGTGAGGAGATAGATTTAAAAAGGACACGGGGGCAACTTTTTTCTACAGAGTGGTTTGTGTGTAGAATGAGCTGCCAGAGAAAGTGGTAAATGTTGATACAGTTACAACATTTAAAAGACATTTTGATAAGTTCATGAATAGAAAAGGTTGGGAGGGATATAGGCCAAGCACAGGCAAGTTTAGTTTGGGAACATGGTCAGCATGGAATGGTTGGACCGAAGGGTCTGTTTCCATGCTATATGACTCTATGACTCTTTAAACCCTGCAGTGGATTTGAAACCAGGCTTCTGCACTCAATAATACTGAGCTTCTCCTGCTGAGACTATATGGTTAACACTCATTATCTGGACACATACAAAATGAAAGTGACTCTTGATGCCATTAGAAGATTGTCAAACTAGCTCCTAGTAAGATTCAATACCTTCAGGGGAAAAAGAACAAAAGTGTAGAGGACATTATAAACACAATCAGAAAGATTTGGTCCACTCATTTTTTTTTCTAAAGTTTATGCGTAATTTTTCAACTTGAAAGAGTTTTGAAAGTTTATTTTTCATTTAACTCTATACAACAGTAGAAGATTTTTAATTCTTTGGCAATTATTTACAAAATAAAAACACCCGTAAGTCTGCTGATTAAATCCAGCCAGGGGAACAGATTCTAAAATGGGGTATTTGGATTAGACTTCTAGGTTACTGTTTAACAATGTTTATAAACATTCCACATATTCATTAAACCTTATTTATCTATCCCAAACTGAGTACTGTCTCAGTTTACATCATGAACAAAAGTTATTCTGTTAACATTATTAACTACATCATTTAACTAAAAGGATCTTCCTCAATAACAATGTATTTCTAATTTCACCATCTCCCCCCAAGGCTCTTTTCCACAGGTTCAAGTGCTGTGGACAGCTGATAATTCTCCCTGACCTGGTCACTTGGGATGGGACTGTTCTCCCTGGAGGGAATAACGCCAAGAGGAGATCGAATTGAGGTTTCCAAAACCTTAACCAAGCTAGACAGAGTATATAGGATGCTGCTGCTTCCACTTAAGAAAGAAACAAGATAAAGAGGGCTCAGGTTGAAAGTGATGTGCAAGCAATGTAAGGGTGATATGAGAAAAATATTTTTCTGCAAAATGAACAGTTTGGGTATGGAATACACTGCCTGGAAATGTGGTGGAGGCAGGTTCAATTGAGACAATCACGAGGGCATTGGATGGTTATTTGATTAGTAATAGCATATAGGGATTTGAGGAAGAAGGCGGGTGATTTGTATTAGACAATAGAGCCAGTGCAGATATAATGGGCCCAATGGCCTCCCTCTGCACTTCTATAATTTTGTGATTCTGTGATTTGAAATAGCGCAGTAACAAATGGCGTGAAGGCTGACCTAGAACTGTACTTTCAGGAGCTCAAGCAAAAAGGAGTAAGATTAGTAGCAGTATCCCAACATTCATAGCACTGAAAGGACTTGCTGCATCAATAGAATAGAATAGAATAGTCATTAATTTCACTTGTAGTTTTTACGAAAAAAAAGTGAAAAATATTTCAAT
>NC_063337.1:16665314-16681704 GCF_021869965.1 Rhincodon typus
CAGTTCTGAGGAAGGGTCACCGGACCCGAAACGTTAACTCTGTTTTCTCCTCCACAGATGCTGCCAGACCTGCTGAGCTTTTCCAGCAACTTTGTTTATGTTCCTGATTTACAGCATCCGCAGTTCTTTTGGTTTTTATTCAATGAATTCTGGGTTGGGGAAAAGATTGTTCAAGACCACCATGCCGGACCACTGGAATACAGGGTCGCAATCCTCTGCAGAAGCCACCCAAGGACCAACCTCATTGCCGATTCTGGGAACAGGTGAGTGCTCATTCAGGGGCTACCGCTGACTGGATGCCCATAAGTTTATCTTTTTCACAGTACCTTCTATTGAAGGGAAGCACAGACAATGAAGATTGCTGCATGATGAAATTATATAATCAAAGAAGGGCTGAGTGACATCCTTATGCTAGTGTACTGTACTGTCAAATTTAGGATGAAGAGAAGAGTGAATCATCAGGAAATCAGCTGATTCATTTCTTCAGAAAATTCACCAAAGTGACAGTTTAAAAAAAAAACGAATCAGTGGCGATCTCTTCAATGATTGCTGCTTGAAGATTTGCAGTCAGGACTATTGACACTGGATCTGAAGTTATTGTAAAATATTGTGGATGAAAGTACAAGATGAGAGGAATTTTGGCATTGACTGCTGTCACATCTGACAATGTGTCTGGAAATGAGATGAAGATGAAGAAGGTTCTGCACTGTCATTCAGAGATAGCATATCATTCTCATGCTTCAGTATTTTTTGCATTTGCAGAGTTTGCTGTTCCCTGTATTCTTTAATGCAGTCATCAGATGGACGTTGTATGTGACTGAATTAAAGACAGTTCTGTTCACCTTGTAGAGCTGAAATTACTGGAACTTGGATCACATCTTGAATTGACTCAAATAGTGTTTTTTTCCTAAGCACTGTTGGTCACTCCATAGGAGCAGGTGAAGAATTCTGCTCACCAGGATCTTACGAGAGTATCAGAGGAATATTGGTATTCCGCATCAAGGACTGAAGAGTTAGGGCGCCACCAGATTAGCTTCCTGGAATGATGACACGGAGCCCTACAGTAGCATTTATCAGGTTGTCCCCTTCTCTGGATGTATCTTCTGGCTAGGAGCCTCTAAGAAAGAAGCTCATCATCTTCCAACACAACTGGGGAAGGATCATAACGCAGCTCAAGTTCTTGAAAAAGCGGAGAAAGTCCTTCGCAAGATGCCATGTAATCTCCTTGGCAAAAGTAATTGGCGAAAGCTGTAGAAGTTTTGCATGAGTTGGTGTCTGTAAATGAACTTCGTGTTCCTGGAGAAGCTGAAATAACGGTTCAGAAATTGGAATGTCATTATCATTTTGGCATTTTATCTGAGCTAGATGATCTGGTAGACGCTGTTGAAGATCTGGCTGGTCATGGGCTTGTGAACTGAACAGGAAATGTTCTGATTTGGTAAGACAGTAAAAAGGCTCCTTCATAACTTTTGCTTTGTAGGTCAGCATTAAAAAAAATCTTATTGTAAAAGCTGAGATAGCAAAAACTGCTGATGCTACAGTCAGAGATAACAAAGTGTGGAGCTGTGGAGAAATGTGGAGAAGTGTGGAGAAATCAGATTTCTGAAGAAGGATCCCGACCCGAAACATCAGCTTTCCTGCTCCTCTGATACTGCCTGGCCTGCTGTATTCCTCCAGCTCCACTTTCTTATTATAAAAACTGTTTTTTTGTGCTTTTTCAAAACTGTGGACTGAAACTAGAACTGTTTTGAAAACCAGGAATTTACAAAAATGGCTGCATGTTCTGAAAGTCAGGAATTTGATACCGAATGTCAACCCTGTTTGTGTTGCTGTGAGCTGCAGAAGTGTGCAGACAGACCGGAACTGAGAAGCCTTTTACAGGTAAAGCTAACTGTTGTGGCCCAGTTGCCAATTATCAATGGCAAAGATTGATAAACAGCCATGATAGCTGTTATCAGGTAGCTATTCAGTTTGGGCTGTGAGGAAGACAGAGACAAGCTGGTCAGACCAGAAGAGAACCTGAAATAACTACACAAAGGCTGGTATCCTGTCACCAAGTCACTCTTTATTGACATGTGCACTGTATATCAGTTCTGACCAAACAGCTCAAAGCTAGACCCTAGACTGAGGAGACCTTCTGAATCCCCTGTTTATATCTGTCAGCCAGAGCTCCCTGATTGATTAACAACCCCAATGAAGGATCTCTTAGTCAATGAGATCAATCTCGCCCAGTTCTAATCACAACATAACCCAATCTATAGCAGCTAAAAACTCTCTCTCGGTCCCCAGCAGAACTCCACAATAAACCAGAAATAAACAACTTATCTTTCCTTCAGCCGATGCTGCAAGTTCTTACTCTGAATTGGATAATTCAGAGACCATTCATCAGTGAACCAGCCACCCTGTGCCTCTTGCAAACCAGTCAAAATATTTACAAAAGGGAAAGTTGAGACAAAACCTTTGGATGAGCAAGAACCAACCCGACTGACCTTGTGAAAAAAGATAATGAATCTGCTTTGCCAGTTTTCCCTCTGCTTCATGTTTGTCTGTCAGTGTTACAAGAGAGTTTATAAAGTGTTTAAAGTTCAAAAGATTAGAGTTTACTTAATTTACTTTATCTGTAGCTGAATATAATTACCTGCAATAAATAGTGATTCTTGTTCAGTATAGAAACCTGGTCTGTGCTTTCTGTCAACCTGAACCTAAACGTCAGGATGTTTGGGGATTTTGCATGATCCTTTTAAAAACTTTAACTTTTGTGATGACTGCAGGAGTAGTGGGGCTTGATTTCGAGCACACTACCCAGTAAGTCATGACACTAACGATGAGAGAGTGATGCCCCCCAGAGACTGGCTGTTGTCAGCTCATGTTGAAGGTGTACAATGCAAATGCATTCAACGTATCAGTCAGGATAGTACTGGTTGATTCTGAATCAAGAAAATGTTGAATATCAAAGTTCTTCACTTTTAAGTTAACTAACTGACTGAAAATTCTAAGATGGGTAATCACCCTCTGTTGTAGGGCCAACAACAATGACTTGACCAAGACATTGTGTCATTTTCTAACATTACGAATCTGCCACACTGAACACATTGAACATGCCCTGATAGTAAATCCTATTGTTTGTCTTGCCTTCTCACAGCCCCGGCACTTCAAAATGATGGTTTCTGCCCTTTCCCCAATTTTGGGGGACCTCTTGTCTGTCGAGAAAATCATCTTTGAGCCTAGTCAACCTACGGGCTCGGACTGAGCTGGAAATGCATTGAATCATTTATTGGATACACTTTTCACTTGGCTTCCTGACTGGTAAGCAGGACCACTTGCTGTAACATTATGTCTTATTTAGACGGCAAAATAATCAGAGTTTGCCGTTGAGGACTCTGACCACCATTCTGTCTTGAACAAGCTCATCTATCAACATGCCTTAATCGCATGAACAGGCTAATCTATATAAATCATTAATAAAGAAGTCTGCCAATTCCCCTGGCTTCTAGACTGTTGTATGAAGTGAATGCGTTTAATAGTGAGGTTCTTCTTGGGACTGAGGTAAGAATTGAACATTGTGAAAAATGTCTGAATATCTGCTGAGCTTTCAAAAACAGCTTGCAGAATAGGGATGTCAATGGGCCCATTGTATTATGTAGGAAATCTGTTGGTGTTTCAAGTGGATACCTGGGACAAGTCTGTACTTGTGGAAATCTGTCTTCCAAACTCCCATTTACATTCCTGCATGAATCCTTTGATGAAATTGAAAGTTTACAGAAGAACTAGGGACTAGTCAACTGGTGCAGAAATGCTGCTACTCCAGAATTGCCTCATTTTTATCTCAATCCTGTAAGTCTTTGTCTACTTTATCTCAATTTGGAGTTTTCAAATTGCTGCACTAAGAAACATTTCTCAAGATTTTTGTCCTATGGTTGCTGAAGCTCGCATTGTGATTTTTCAGATTCTTCTGAGGAAAGCAACAACAAGCTTCGAATATTGTTTCCAGTGCTGCTGCCATGTTCTACAATGGGTTCTTTAGGTCTTTGTTCACTCTCAGGTCACACTTCTAGCTCTGTAATAAACAATGTTTATTGACAGACTACATATGATAGTAAGGTGACACAGCATAATGTTTTGTATTATAGAAGTTCCAACCTCCTGGCACAATATGAGTGCCTGATTACTGAGGGCATAATTCCATCACAGATTACCTCAAAGGCTCATCTACATATTAATTAAGTCATATCTCTACAGAATATACAAAATCAGAGTGGTTGCATATGGATATATAGGACAGATGACTTGCATTTATCTGGCACCTTACATTTGCTCAGGATGTTGCAAAACAAACATGGCCAACTGTAATCTTTTTAAATATATTCACTGTCGTACTGTAGGGCAGCAAGGCTGTCAATTTTCACACAGCAAGATCTCAGAAATAGCAATGTGATCATACTCAGTTATTATGTTTCAGCTAAGCTGGTTCATTGCTTAAAAGCTACTCTTTCACGAGGTGTGAATATCACTGGCAAGGCTAGCATTTGTTAGTTGTTAAAATGTCAACTGGTGAAGGTCTAGGCCCGAAACGTCAGCCTCTCTGCTCCTATGATGCTGCTTGGTCTGCTGTGGTCATCCAGCCCTGCACCTTGTTGTCTCGGATTCTCCAGCATCTGCAGTTCCTACTATCTCTGAGTAGAATAAATCTGCTGCTTTTCTTTGAATAGACCTATGGAATCTTTTCTGCATTCAGCTGAGAGGCCAGATGTGATCACAGCTTACAATCTATCCAAAAGCTCTCCCTCAGTACTGAATGCAACTACAAATCTTGACTCTTGAGAGCAGAAATTCCTTTAGCTGCTGTTCCAGTGTTCAATCATTGGGTGGCAGCCTAGTCAATGAGGGAACTCTTTCTGGTCACATCTTGTTATATAGGCAACGGATTAATCCAACTGAAAGCAATCAAGTCTCCTTTCACCCTACATTGCAAAAATGAAGATATTACACATTTCATAAATTCTAAACAAATCATTTTATTGAAATACATCACAGAAGATTTATTAATTCATCCAAGTTCCTTTCCAAATACAGCAAGGTTTTATTTATAAATCAATTTTCCAATCCTTGGCTGGCTTTGCAGAATGCACCACCCACACACAACAAAGAATGCCACATGATCAACACATTTTGTACTGCAGCCATCCATCTCACAGATCTTTACTACTAACTATTCAAACTCATGCTTTCTCTCCCCATGGGTGGACTGATTAATATTAAAGTAATTCCACGTCCAAACAAGCGATTCCATTACCTTCCACTCAAGATATCACAAAGGGTTTTCAGGAAATATGACTGAATATAGAGGTTTCACTTATATAAAAAGATAACATAATGGAATCCTCTGGAATTTTTATTCTCTGAGGAGAGATCAGATTCCTCTATTTACTTCTGTCTTGAATATTTAATGTAGGATGTAAACAGCTGTCAGCATCATTGATTGCATTTTTAAACTAGCACCACTCAGCAGAGATTCATAGAATAGCACAGCACAGAAGGAGGCCATTCCACCTGTTAATTCTGTACCCACTTTCTGCACAGGCAATCCAGCCAATCTCACTCCTCCACGCTTCCCTCATATGACTGCAATTTTCTTCAGTCCAAGTACTTATCCAATTCCCTTTTGAGGATTATGATTGAATTTGTAACCACCATCATCTTATCGGACAATAAATTCCAAACCTTAACCATGTGGATGGCATTGCAGCCTCGCAGCACCAAGGGCTCCGGGTTCAATTCCACCTTCAGGTCACTGTCTATGTGGATTTTGCATGTTCTTCTGTGTCTGTGTGAGTTTCCTCTCACAGTCCAAAGATGAGCAGGTTAGGTGGATTGGCCACGTTAAATTGTCTGTACTGTTCAAGAATATGCAGGCTAGGTGTATTAGCCAGGGAAAATGCAGGGTTACAGGGATGGGGTGGGTGTAGTTGGGATGCTCTTTGGAGGGTTGGTGTGGACGCGATGGGCTGAATGGCCTGTTTCCACACTGTAGGGATTCTATGATTGACTTGCTAGGGCATGAAAGCAGTTTTCCTTAGTTCCTCTTTGATAGTTTTGTGAACCAGGAATGCATGAGGAAAGTAAATATTTAAATACTACTGAATTTATAAAATTTCATTTCCTTATCTTTTATAATGGCACTACTTTAGCAATTCAAATATGCTCAGTCGTGGGTGGGCAGAGTTTGTGTGGCACATGCATGTTCACGTGGGCACAGGAATCATGCAAAATTCATGTAGGACCTAAATAGTCTGGTTCATGAGTGAAGTCACCTGACTGGCACCTATTCGAGGGGGTAGAAAGGGTGCGGCTGTGGGAATTCAAGCAGTTGAAGGCAAACTGCATCAGTTTTCAGAGAAGAATGAAATTTACTGAAGAGAGGAGTGAAGGCAAATTGTGTAGACCTGGCTCCTGTTTTAATGGTGCTCTGGAATCCCTGTTCTGGCATGATAGACACGAAGAGACCTTCCTGTTTCTCCCACACTGGCAAGGGTGGAGGAGGCTGACAATTGGTGGGATCTTAGACCCCTCTGCCTGAAATTGAACTGGACTAGCCACAGGAATACTAAAGAGAGGGTCAGAAGTTAGGCATCACGTAATGAGTAACTCACTCCCCTGACTACCAGATTGCGCCCGCCATCTACAAGGCTCAAGTCAAGAATATTCCTCACTTACCTGGACTGAGTTGATTGTTTTGAGCAGTAGGGAAAGGCTGAGTAGGCTGGGGCTATTTTTCCTGGAGCGTTGGAGGTTGAGACATGACCTTATAGAAGTTGAGAAGTCATCAGGGGCATGGATAGAGTGAATAGACAAGATCTTTTCCCCAGGGTAGTGGAGTCCAAAACTAGAGGGCATTGGTTTAAAATGAGAGGGGAAAGATTTAAAAGGGACCTAAGGGATAATTTTTTCGTGCAGAGGGTTGTGCGTGTACGGAGTAAGCTGCCAGAGAAAGTGCTGGAGGCTGGTACAATTACAACATTTAAAAGACATCTGGGCGGGTACATGAATAGGAAGGATTTAGAGGGATATGGACCAAATGCTGGCAAATGGGACTAAATTAATTTAGGATATCTGGTCAGCATGCACAAGTCGGACCAAGGGGTCTGTTTCCGTGCTATACAACTCCATGTCTTTGAGAGCAATTTCAACCACTGTCAAAAATAGCCGGCTTGATTGGCATCACAACCACTACTGACGCTCAGTAGCAGCAAGATGTACAAGACGCACTGCAGAAATTCTACAAACTTCCTTAAACAGCACCCTCTAAAACCACAATCTCTCCCACCCAGAAAGACAAAGGCAGCAGATGCATGGGAACACCCACACCATCCTAACCTTGAATTACATTGCCATACCTTCACTGTCACTTGGTCAAAATCCTCGAACACTCTCCATGACAGCATTGTGAGCATGTCTTCATCACATGGACTGCAGCAGTTCAAGGAGACAGGTCACCACCATATTCTCCAGGGCAATCAGGGATGCGCAAAAATTGCTGACCCAGCTCGTGGCACCAACGTACTGTGAATGATGTAAAAAACAGTTGGTGGAAGTCGAATCCGGAAATATGTTTTAAAAGCAGATTGACAGTTGCTTGAAACAGAGGAATCTACTGGATTCAGGGTAAAAACAAAAGGTGGTGAGACAAAGTACATTTTCATTTTCAAAGAAGCAGCGTGGATGATGGGTTGAATGGACCCTTTCTGTACTATAAGGATCCCTAATTTATATGAAACTGTATGAAGAAGAACAAGAGACCTCTTTTGGGAACCTGGCTAATGTTAGTCCCTCAATTGAGTCCCACTAAGACTGACGTCTTGTTGTTTATCTCTATGCTGTCCTTGGGATCTTGCTGTGCATAATTTGTGATCTTGGCTGCTGCATTTCCCACCATTTCAGCAGTGACTATGCTTGAAAAGCATTTCATTTTCTGTGAAGCAGTTAAGGCTATCCTGAGGGATAGGAATTATCCATTTGCCAGTTATTCCTTTTATACTGTGTCCCTTTCCTGCATTTCTAGGACAGCTGTCACATTAGAAAGAGCCTGATTTAGAATTGCAGCACCAACTGCATCAGCATGTCAGTCATATTTCCTTACCAGCTACTATAATGGCCTCAGTGCAACTGCTAAACTGGTGTCAATTAATGGGCAATGATAGTCCAATTTTATTCATTGGAGCTGTAACCATTCTGAATTGAAAATCATGTCTATTTTATGCTCCTGTCCTTCCATTCAGAGTGGCACCCTCAGGATAGACTGATAGAAAATCATGGACTATTCACCTGCAATTTGCTCCCTGAGTGCCTCCCTCCCAGTAGGAGAACAAAATCAACCCTATAGCTCTGTACGTCCATCTGAGTGTAGTTTTACATTCTATGAGCCACATACTCAGCTTCTCGAAGTGAATCAACAATGTTCTCATCTACTGTTGTATCCAGTCCCAGTGACATTCTGAGTGCAAGGAAGACCTTTAGAATTAAGCCTATGTTTGTCACACGGACAAAGGGGTTGGGAATAAAATGGAATGAGGACAATATGTGGGGGACCAATTTTAACAACTGCTTTCAACTAGTCAGTGTGGAAATGCAACCCAATTTTTTGACATTCAGATAGATTTTAACTCTGTTAATCTCATTCATTTATATCTGTGTTATAGGTCTGCATGACATGTAAGTATCATTTTTCTAAACCAGACCAGTTCAATAATGGTTTCAAGAATTGTAGAGTTGTAGAGTGATAAGTTAGATGTTCTTTTAACAGGATAAATTCACTTAAATATTTTTCTTCTAGTCAAATATCATTTTCCTTCTCACCCCACCTAGCCTTTAAAATTATCTTTTAGCATATATATCATTGCCTTTTACAATAACTTCTCTTCAACAATAAGTTATAATAATCTATACCACATTCTAACCATCCTCTATGAGAAGAATTCTTTTTGCCCCGAACTTATCTTGAGTAATTTGGATTATCTAGAATTAGTCACCTTTCATTATTCCATCATTGATAAATAGGATCAATCCAGGATGACTTACCTTGCTATTGCCCTTCACAACCGGAGGACCGATGATGAAGTACTCTCTTAATTGTTGAAGGAGTTCTAATTTCTCAATTCTGTCTTTACAATTGTAACCCTTTATCCTTGAGTTTAAAGTTGTGGACAACATGTTCATGGCTCCTTCCTCAATGGAAGGGATTGTTGTATAATGGCTCATGGTCAGTATACATTGAAGAAACATGCTCATGATATCATAATTGGTTCATAGCAGGTAACCTGAGGGTATAAACATATTATACTCCAGCTTACTTCAGGTTACTGGCAGCATGACACTAAACTGGAAGCATGTTCCTCTGTTGTAAACTAATAGCTTAATCTCAAACATTTATATCTGCGAAATATAATGTTTGCATGTAATAGTTAGCCATAATAAACAACTTTTGGATTCTTAATACCACAATATCCATGTCCAATTTCTTAACATAAGATAACATAAACATTGCTGCATCAGGTAAAATTTGCCATTGGAGGCAAACTCACACCAGAGGTGTCCAGGTAATTTGTTTTTGAGATCTACCAACCCATACACAGCACTGTGAGAGAATTGGTTTCATAGGCTCAAGTTCAAAAGGCAGTTATTATGGAGAAACTGGCAGATAATTTCCTGTACATGAAAAGCACTCAATTCCTATGCCTGGTTCATTTATACCTTCGAAAGGGGACAATGGTTCACTATCAGACTGGTGTGGTACTGGCCCAAAGGTGTGGTCCCTACACTCCACCATGTTGGGATGAGCACTGGCACAAGTGGGCTGCACCAGAGGAGTGACAAGAGCTGATTTGAGGCACAAGGGTACATTTTGACTTTGTAAATCCGCTGAACACCCCTCTAGTTTGAAGAGGCATTTTTCACTTAATTTCCAATCAGGTTTTTAGAGCAGAAATGTCAATTGAATGCATTTTTCTTAAAGATCTACAATATCAAATGATTTGTTCATAACTGTAATATTTTTGTAGCACATTAGAACTGTGATCATTTCCCAAACTAGAATAATCAACTCATCACAAGCTTTAAGTGTGTCTGTCGCAAGTGTTGTATATAGTTGCAAAAAATAGTTATGGTTGAATTTATCGCTCAGTATAGATTCTTTCATGCCAACATCAGTGAGTGACTGACATTAGTTGAATCTTCAATCTCAATTAAGTAAGCCTTAACATGACCTGGTGCCTTACCAACTGTGATGATGTATAGATGCTGTTCCTCACTCTGAGGAAAAGGCCCTTTCAGAAAAGAAGATCATGAAGTCTTATCCAACCGGCACAACTTTGCAAAGTGATTCTAATTTAAGCATGAGTTACTCCTTTTTCCCTCAAGCTAAGACTATTTTTCCTGAGCACTTACCTCTGTGTCAAATATAAAAAGGTCTTCTGTGAGCCACTGGAATGTTCACTGGCCTTCTGCTCTGAGGTAATGTCACAGTATCACCTTCTTGCAAGTCACTGCTACACCAGACTTTTATCCCCTTCATGAGCAAACTAAATCTTGAACCCCAAAATTTATTGATCCTGCTATATGAATGGATGTCCAGGGATAGCAAGGAAAGGTGCCAGTAAATTTCAAGTATTCTCCATCTCCTTACTAACTGATGCAGTTGAGGTCTTGGACATATGCAGAGATGACATCAGTTCCTATTTCTAAACAGGAGCTTTATTCGCAAGTTCTTCTGAAATATTTGATGTTTTCTGTAACTACACCAATTAGGTGTAACTACACTAGGCTTGACCAACAGCACAGAGAGCAGAGAAGAATCAATGGGCGCACATAATTAAATACCGAACTGTTGAATAATAGCACAGTACACTGGAGATGCGACTGGAATTGTTGAGTCACGTACTCCATGGTGAAGTAGAATCCAGAAAAGCTTTCAATATTACACAAATACTGTTAGCGACTAATCCACACTTCTACTACACTTTGCAGTGCAATTTATATAAGATTAAATGACATTGTTGCGACAACCGACTGCATTTGTAAGCCAGCGCTGTGAAATCCGAAGCCCCAGGAGCAGAGCTGAAGAAGGAAGCAAGCTGTCCATTTGGCCAAAAGACATTCGCTCATGCATTTGTATCACTACTTGGTCCTTTTGAAGTCCTCTATGACTCACATAATACTACCTCCGCAAGCTCATTACCATAATCCTTTGGAGCTGGTGCCTGCTTCAAGTGCTGGTGTCTGAAACAGGTGGTGTTATAATTCTTAATGCTGTGAGGTGCTGCTTAATTCTTTGGCTCTTGGGTTGTTGGCTCAATCTTGCAGCAATCCTACAAAGCATAAAAGGAACATATGTTGCAATGTTGGCTGCAAGGGAGTATTTCAAACAGTGCTTACTTAACAAATTGACTGCCATGTGATTGTGTTATGCCTGAGTGAGTGAGTAGGAGGATAGGATGTAGCGACGGAAGAACAGTTCTTGCCTTCAGCATTTCGGAAATCTCTGATTTTACCTTTTGCCACTCCCTAGATGGTGTTGTAGCCATGAATGTCCAGTGAGGCCTCCTTATCTTATGTATGAGCCTCATTTTGGAAACCTTCCCCTGTATTTGTTTGCTCCTATTAAGTTTGAGTTATCAGCGATAAGAGTCCACAGAGCTGAGCCTGTTTTCCCTAGAGCAGAGAAAGTTAGGGGGTAATTAAACAGAGGTGTTCAGCATTTTGAAAGGTTTTGACAGGGTAGGTAGAGAGAAGGTGCTTCCCCTTCCAGGGCAGCTGACAATCAGAGGATATAAATTGATGATAATTGTCAAAAGAATCAGAAAGGAAATTTTTTTTTAAACATAGTGTGTTAGCATGCATTATCTGAAATGGTTATGGAAACCGAATCAGCGTAAACTTGCGTATGGAATTGGATATCAACTTGAAAAGCAAGAATAAGCATGGCTATCAGAAGAAAACAGGGGAGTGGGACTAATTGGATAGCTCTTTCACAGTTCTGGCATAGTCATGATGGTGCAAATTACTTCCTTCTGTGCTGTAAGATTCAATGAATTTGTCCTGCCAAGAGCTATGTCGTTTTAAGGTATCAGAGATTTCAAAAGCTCATATAGTGACTGCACATTTTAGATTCCTCCAGGAGCCAGAAAAAAGGTGGATGGGCATGAAAAGTAATGCCACCAGCCTGTACTTGCATTGGTAATGGTGCAGTGAAGGCACATTAAATTGGTCCCGGAGATGAGGGAGTTAAACTTGATGAAAACCTGAATAAATTGGGCCTACGTTCTCAGGAATTTAGAATCGATCTCATTGAAGCAGACAAGTATAACAGGACCTTCAGCAGGAGGTGTCAGCCGTAAGGAGGACATTGAGTGAGGAAGCTCAGCAGGTCTCCAGAACTTTCACCAGCAGGTGGTGACAGTGAGGCAGGGCAGCTTGTACAGTTGAATGGACTCTTGCTGGAAAAGAAAGATTGCCATTGGTGGAGAGAAAGTTGGTGGGAAGGGAGAGGAGCCAGACAAAAAATTACTGAGATCAGTGTAACCCACACAAGTTATTTCATGTACATAGTGTAAATAGTTTATTTTTTATCCTTAATTTGCCTTCCTGTTTGTAATGACCTGATACCAGTGGAATAAAGACTCCCTACTTCAGGATCTTTGGGTTGTCTGTGTGTTTAAATCTCATGTTACAAAGACTCTGAAAAGGCTTGATAGAGTTGATGCTGAGGGATTGTTTCCACTGGTTGGGAAACCTAAATGACAGGCAAACAGTCTCAGGATAAAGGGAATATCCTTCAGGAGCGTGAGAAGTAATTTCTCCTCATCTTAGAGGGATGTGAATCTTTGGGATTTTCTACCACAAGGGGTTATGGATGCTCCATTATTGAATACATTTAAGACTGGATTGATAGTTTTTGTCTTTTTGAGAATGAATGGGTTATGGGGAGTGGGCACATAAATGAAGTGGAACAAAAACAGAAGTTGCTGGAAAAGCTCAGCAGGTCTGGCAACATCTGTGGCGAGAAAACAGAGTCAATGTTTCGGGTCTAGGGACCCTTCTTCACCCTTCTTCGATGTTCTGGAGAAGGGTCACTGGACCCAAAACGCTAACTCTGCTTTCTCTCCACAGATGCTGCCAGACCTGCTGAATTTCTCCAGCAATTTATGTTATTGTTTCTGTTTTTTTATTAGAATGACAGATGTATTGTTGTAAATGTATCTTAAATGGCTGTCCAATTTTGACATGGATATTTGAACTATAGCACATTATGGGGTAAGATCAGAAGTAATCCAGTTGACCTTCAAGGCTGCTCTACCATTCAATGAGATAACGGCTGATCTCCTACCTTTTTGTACAATGTGCATGTTAGTTGATTCCATTCGTATCCAAATAAAATTAAACTGTGTTGAATATACTGCTCTTTCTTCCTCACCTCTCCACTCCAGACAGCAAAGCGCATCACCCCATCCTGTCCTTACTCACCCTGTGTCCTTTCCTCAGCCCTATGGTCCTAATTTCTGGTAAAGGTCTAATGCTGGTCTTCCCCAAAGGAGGCAACATGCAGCTCTGGCCCATCATTACAACAGGTGGGCAAGACTACCATTGTCAATATTAGATTCTGCCTAAAGTTGTCTCTGATGGTAATGGAGGTTCTCTGCTGGTATCTTGTTTGCAGATTCGACGTCTGCTTTGGAGCAACTGCAGCCACATGTCTCTGTGTTGAATTCCTACCTACAGCTGGTATCATTAATTGCATTGATTGTCCACACTATTCATGATGGATGGTGAGGGTTTTTGTGTCTCTTTTGGTAGCATCCAGAATCAGAGCTTTGTGCACCCTGCTAGTCTCTTGACATGAGTGGCCTCCACATGATAGTACACACTTGGGGATACAAAACTCTTTCATCCTGTGCACATGACCAAGCCAGGGAGGCCTGCTTTTCTTGATTAGCATGAGCAACCTAGGCATGTTTGCACTTGAAAGTGCTGCTTCTAGATGACTTTTCTTTCCATGGGATGCTCAATCTGATTTGCTTTGCCTGCTCTGGTTTTGCTTGATTTGATTTGATAACTTGTGTTACTAGTGTTTGATAACTTCAATTAGCTATAGAGAAATTGTTGAGTTGCATGACCGCTGCAGATTGAACACAATATGTGACTTAAGGTAATTAAAGCCACATTACTCAGCATCTTGGGGAGGCGATGGCCTAGTCGCATTATCACTGGACTGTTCATCTAAAAACCCAGATAATGTTCTGGGGATCCGAGTTTGAATCCTGCCATGGCAGATGGTGGAATTTGAATTCAATAAATATCTGGAATTAGATTTAATCTGGAATTAAGAGTCTAATGATGATCATGAATTGATTGCCAATTGTTGGGAAAAACCCATCTGGCTCACCCAATGTCCTTTAGGGAAGGAAACTGTTATCCTTACCTGGTCTGGCCTACATGTGACTCCAGACCCACAACAGTGTGGTTGACTCTGAACTGCCCTCTAGGCAATTAGGGATGGGCAATAAATGCTGCCCAGCCAGCAATGCCCTCATCCCATGAATGAATAAAAAAAACTCTTTCAAAGTGATTCTCAAAGCAGGGTGAATTTCTCTTTTGGTCCAACTGGACCATATATTTTCTTTTCTTACCACCTCTCTTGCCAAATCAAGATTGTCTCTGACAACTTCTAGTGTTCTCTGAAACTACTCTAGGATTTACATTGAGTCTCATTGTGTATTTATAACATATTCAAATAAGTTGAATGTCAACCCTGCATTTTCTTAGCTCAGATGAAAATGTGTCCTTTCAAAGTGGTTACCACTGGGAACCAGCCTTTTCCATATGGTGTGGGGTGAGCTGTGGAAGGGTCACTGATAGATTAACCCTGACGTGTTTACATTAAATCATCATTTTTCTTTCTTTCGATTCTTTGCCCAGGTTTTAAAATGCACCTCCCTTTTGCCCCCCATAGAGAAGCCTTACCAGCTCAGCAACACGACCGCTTCCCTACCACGTACGATGGCATGAGTGGAATATTTGTGTGATAGTGCCACTTAAAGGGATAGGGCCCATTTAAAGGGGAATAAAGTAAACACGTAAGGTTACAGTTTTGAAAATGTTTGGAGGGGTTAGGGTTAGCCTCTCGCAGAAGCCAGCCCAACAATATGAGCATTTTCAACCAAGGGAGAGGACTGTGAAGTACAGGCAAAAAAACTGGGAAAAGGAACACATTCAGCAAATGTCCAGATGGACTGCAAGACTTTATTCTTGGATCCAAGAACGTCACTGAGACGTATTCTCCCACCTTCATCATTAAAGGCATGTATGTGGTTCACTTAGATCAGTATCAGGACTTGTTCTTTGTTATTTTTAGTAGTGATCTAAACATAGGTGCCGGGGACACAATTTGTAGGCTTGCAGATGGCCTGAAGATTTGTGAACCGAACAGGCTGCTACCTCATCAGATGTGATGCACACGGGATGTTTTACTGAATTTGCAAAACCTGTTTCCAGCAGGGCGCAGACAGATCACATCACCACCTCACTGATTGAGTAAAATGCTCAGAAGCAAAGACAATACTCTTTTTCTACCAGAGTGTCATGTTGTTCAGTTTGTGGTAATGCCCTGGATATAAATGCAGCTGATTTACTTTGCTGCATGAGGGTTACTCCAAGTCCTCTGTTGCTAGCATCACACTGCAAGGTAACTTCATCCTTGACATTTTAATACCTCAGCATAAATGCTGCTGTCACTAGTTGTTTGATTCCATCAAAAGCTGCTCTGTGTCCCAATACCAGAGTATGTCATAGCAGTGAGCTTGCATAGAAATTCATATTTTGATGGAAAAATATGCAAGAACTTTGAGAAATAGTGCACAAATCCTATGAATTGTTGCAAGCTTTTACATCTATTGGTCACTATATGCCTGCTAAAGCTTGCCAGGATCCAGGCAAAAACCTCTAAATGTTTGAACATGGCCCATTGATGTCTTTAATTGCATCATTTTCTAATTCAGCTCCAGTTTCACCTGCAAACTCTCTCTAGAAGTCATGGTAAATTCTGATTTTGGTCTCTGATATCTTCGTCCACCATGTCTCCATATCTAAAAGGTGAGCAGACTATCCACCATGGGTACCACTGTAGGAAGATCACTGACTATCTCGTGCTGTCTGCAATGGCACTTTTCCAGAGCAGTGGAAATGCCAAATGGCATGCACAACCATCTGTACCTTCCAAAAAGCATCCAGAATGTAATTATAAAACTGTCACTTCCATCCAACTTCACATGCCAGTAACCATCGTGTCTAGCTAAGAAAAGACCTCTACCTTGGCAGAGATAACAAGGTGTAGAGCTGGATG
>NC_063337.1:16682104-16757495 GCF_021869965.1 Rhincodon typus
CTAGGCCCGAAACGTCAGCCTTCCTGCTCCTATGCTGCTGCTTGGCCTGCTATGTTCATCCAGCTCTACACCTTGTTATCTCAGATTCTCCAGCATCTGCAGTTCTGACTATCTCCTCTACCTTGGCAGGTTGTGGCAAATGCCTTCAGCTTTGGCATGGCATAGTGACATCTCTTTGGTTTATTGGGTTCCTCTGGATCCTTTTCTTCCTGTTTTTTTTGTCTGCTACTGTGCTGTTATTTCTGTCTGTAGGCACTGTTACTTTCTTCATTATCTCTTTTCTTCCCAGCTTTTGTATCTTGTCTTTCAGGCTGGACTTGAGAGCAGCTGGAATTCCCCTCAGCAAGTGCTCAGTTGGTCTCACACTCTTATCTACTTACAGATGATGTTCACCAGGAAGGGGTCCAAGATTTGTAGAAACATTTTGTAATCTTTTAAGATGTATTCGGCAATGAGTCACTTGGTGGCTGGGGAATTGCTGCAAATCTGTTCTGGCACATTAAAAGTTAATAAGCTTTTGACTTACCCTTTTTTAAATTCACGCATGACATTTGAGCATCACTGGCTGGGCCAGAATTTATTGCTCATTCCCAGTTGTCCTGGAGAAGGTGGTGGTGAGCTGCCATCTTGAACTGCAACATTCATTTGATATAGGTATACCCACAATGCCTCTAGGAAGGAAGTTACAACATTTTAACCCAAAGACACTGAATAGGAATGGTAATATATTTCCAAGTCAAGATGGTGAATTGATTAGAGTGAGGCTTACACATAGTGGTGTTCACACATATCTGTTGATCTTGTCCTTCTGGATGGACATGATCATGGGTTTGGAAAGTCCAGTCTAAGGACCCTTGGACAATTTCTGCAGTGTATCTTGTACACACTGCTGCTACTGAGTGGTAGAGGGTGTGAATGTTGTGGATGGCGTGCCAATCAAGCGAGCTGTTTTGTCCTGGATAGTGTCAAGTTTCTTGAGTGTTGTTGGAGATACAATCATCCAGGCAAGTGAGAATATTCCATCACACTCCTGACGTGTACCTTGTCGATGGTAGACATGTTTGGGGAATCAGGAAATAAGTTACTCACTGCAGGAAAGTGCTGAACATTGTACAATCATCAGCAAGCCTCCCTGCTTCTCACCTTATATGGTAGGGAAGGCCATTTATGAAGTAGCTAAAGATGATTGGACCTTGGACACTACGCTGAAGACCTCCTGAAACTGAGATAGTTGACATCCAAAAACCATGTTCTTTTGTACCAGGTGTGACTCCTACCACGGAGAGTTTATCCCCAGTTCTCATTGACTCCAGTTTTATTTAGGGCTCCTTGATGCTACATGCAGTTGACTACAGCCTGAATGTAAAGGGCAATCACTCTCCCCTCACCTCCTGAACTCTCTACTTTTATTCATATTTGAACTGAGACTGTAATGAGGCCACATGGTGAGTGACCCTAGCAAAACCCAAACTGGGCAAAGTGATCAGGGCTTTTGCTAAGCAAGTGCAGCTTAATAGCAGTTGATGACCCCTTCTGTCACTTTACTGATGGAGAGAAGACTGATGGACAGTAATTGGCCAGGTTGGATTTATCCTGCTTTCATATACAGGGCATACCTGGAAAATTTTCTACACTGGTAGATGCCAGCATTATGGCTTCACTGGAACCACTTAGCTAGTGATATGGTAAGTTTTGGACTACAGTCTCCAGACTGTATCATCATGGCCCATAGCGTTTGCAATATCCAGTGCCTCCAGTGGTTTCTTCACATCATGTGGAGTGAATAGAATTGGCTGAAGATTGGCATCTATGATGCTGGGCACCACTGGAGGAGGCCAAGATAAATCATCCACTCAACACTTGAGCCTGAAGGTTGTTGCAAATACTTCAGCCTTATCTTTTCCACTGATGTGCGAGATTCCCCCACCTTGAAGAGGGGGTTATTTGTAGAGCCTCTTCCTCCTCCAGTGCATTGCTTAATTGTCCACCACCATTCATGACTGGATGATTCGATGGTTGCAGAATTGCTTAGCCCATTCTATCGCTTGCTGCTTATGCTGTTTGGCATGCAAGCAATCCTGTTGGATAACTTTACCAGGTTGTTGACACCACATTTTTAGATAGTGCCCTCTTGCACTCTCCATTGAACCAGCGTTGATCCCCTGGCTTGATGAACCAACTGGGTTGACATCCATTGTCTGGGTCTCCAGATCTTCATTCTTCCCATGCCACTGGGTTTTCAGCTTTGTTTGTCCTCTTGGAATGACCTTTTAGGTCACCATCTTGAGCCACTTAGCACAGATCTGCTCATCTCATGATGTTGGGCCAAGCATCAGTGTCTATTTCATACTTCAATTTATTTGATGATCTCCTTCTGCAGTCATTGTTCTAACTGTCACAAGTCATTTATCACTTTAGATCCAACAATGCCAACCTGTTGTAAGGTGTAGAGTAAATCATCAGCTAACATCTCTCCAGCAGACACCTCGATAAGCTTGTTTTGATTAAAGCTTCAAAACTTCAAAAATAATATTCAATCGAAGTTTCAAGCTAAGCACTCTCATGTCTAGTGATTCAGCTTCTTGCAGTTTGAACACTGTTTTCCCCACACTGGATATGTGACCTTGTGTGATGTCTTCCACAACATTTACATCCTGTCCTCTGCTTTGATTTTTCTGTGGCTTTTCTGCAAATATTTCTTCTTTTTTCTCAATCTGTTGTTTCATTCCATATAGAACGTGTCTCAGCGTAATGCAAAGGCTGATATTTTCTTTCATTAGTATGCACTGCCTGATGATTGACAACCTCAGGTAGTCTGTACTTCTAGATAGTTTTCTTGAGTGTGAGTTTCTTCTCTCTCAGCTGACATGCTCTCATGGCAGGATTCTTTGCTCTTGAGGCAATCTTATCAGTGTGGTCACAGACTGATCAATTGTCTCCCTTTCTCCCTAAGCTCCGATGTTGGACAAATACCATGCATAAGTAACATTACTTTGTGATTTAAAGTGTACCTTCAAAGCCTGAACAATCTCTGGCTTTTTTGCCTCTCAGTGAGATTTAGGCCGCAGAACTGCTTATTTTGTACACATTACATTATATACATATTATATACAGCACTTTCCATAGCACGGAATGCTTATATACTCAGGCTTTTAAGATTATTTGTTGCTATTTCATAATTTTTTCACGAGAATGAAAAAATTCCAATTCTGTGTCGTATCTCCTTTCATTTCCACAGTGGGGAAATGCATTGCCATTTTGAATCATTCAGTAGGGTAGTTTAGAGTTGCAGATTGTGGGCTTTTACTTCTTCCTTGCTATTTCTTTCACTGGTTGGCTCTGTTAGAGCTCTAAAAGACTATACATTTTCAGCTACACCTCTCATGTTTCAAGTGATGTGTGTTTGATGGTTGATTGTGTGCAGTTCTGGTTCCCACCCTATAGGAAGGGTGTGGAGGCTTTGGATGGGGTGTAAAAGAGGTTTACCAGGATGCTGTGTGGATTGGAGTGTATTACCTATAAGGAGAGTTTGGACTAACTTGGATTGTTTCTGTTCAAGCATTGGAGGCTGAGGGGAGAGCTGATAGAAGTGTATAAAATTATGAGAGGCATGGATAGGGTCAATTGTTGGAGTCTTTTTTCTCCAGGGTGGAAATATCTAATACTAAGGAGCATAGGTTTAAGGTGAGAGGGGAAAAGTTTAAAGGAGATGTGCGAGGAAAATATTTTACATAGAGGGTGGTTGGTGCTGGATCGTGCTGCCAGGTGAAGTGTAGAAGCAGATGTTTTAGCAAAATTTAAGAGGATTTAGACAGACACATGGACAGGCAGGGAATAAAGCGATATGGACCAAGTGCTGGCAGATGGGATTAGTTGAGAATGGCATCATGGTTGGCACACACATGGTGGGCCAGAGGGCCTGTTCCTGTGCTGTACTGTTCTATATTCTATGTTCGAATGGTTTCACAGACTGCACAAAAAATACTTAAAACAAGACTGTGAGAAACTAGCCAGTACACTAAGGTTTAGCCTACGAGTATGTTTGGAGAATTGCAATTTCTATTTATCCACCAGCCATGTGCTAGCTAACCTACATTAGCTCCCTGTGTCTTCAGATAATTTCCTCCCTGAACCTCTCTGTCTGTCCACTTCTGTATTCTAAGCAGCTCCTTAAAGCCTCCTTCTTTATTGAGTGTTAGATGAAGCCTACCCAATAATTTGATTTTAAATTTTGTTGAAATATGTTTAACTATGTAACCCCAGGATGTTTTCCTGCATTAAGTAGTGTATATTAGCAAGTTGTTAAGCAATTGAGTCAACAATAACTTGTATTTATATAACTCCTTTAATGCAGCAAAAATGTCCCAAGGTGTTTCAGACCAGCATTACCAAACAAAGTCTGATTCAAAACTGGCCAAGGAGACAATAAGGCAGATAAAGTTTGTTCAGAGCTAGATCTTGATCTGGTCAAAGCTAAGAGCTTCTTAAAGAAAGAATGAGAGGAAGAGAGACAGGGAGATTTAGGGAGGGAATTTCAGAGCTCTGGGCCTTGGCAGCTGAAGGCATGACGACCAATCATGGAATGCTGCAGAGACCAGAACTGAAGAGCATGAATATCAAGGTTCGCTGAAGCACATTATGAAAAGAGGAATTTGGTTCAAATCAAGTTTTGTGAATTTCATTTGTTCTTAAAGATGAAACGATAGAAGGATGTTTCAAAGTTTTCCATTGTTAACAGACACCAATTGCCTAACAGCAGATTTGCACTCTTTTCAGGTTCCCTTTTAATCTATTCTACTGTGATATGGGATAATGAGAATGTTTGTTTGTGGCATAAAAATATTAAACATATTTCATGCTAAGAAGCGACTGAAGGGTTTTCCAATGTTTACTGGGTGAGGATTTCAATGTGTGGATTTCACTGTGACCTAGAGTTTCCTACCTCAGCGCTGCTGTTGTAAGGAAGATAAGCACCTTCCAGGAGGTGACTACAGTGGGTGCCACTGAACAGCTATTTCAACAGCTGTGCAGCAGAGGTTTGGGAGGAAGCCACTGTCTGGTCATTTGGCCAAAAATAAATGCTTTGGGTCTACATATCACCCTATGTTTGAGGGATCAAAACTTGAGGTGAAGCAGTCATGGGTGGGTGGGTCTCCATAATTGAGGGAGAAGGATGGCTATCCCATTCCCACTTGTGGAATGATCCCAATTAAGTCATTGACAGGAATGAGCAGACTTGGGGAAATTGCTCACTGGCCATTTAGGTAACTAGTGAGCCACTTAAAGATAAATATCCATTAGTGATCTGGAATGTAGTGCAGATTCAGGCACTCTCCCAGTTTGCACAAGTCTTCTGTGCTTCCTGAAGGCCATGGGATGGGTTTCTTGGTGACCTGCTGAGGGGGTGGCTTCCATCTTCCAAAAAAAAAACTACTAGCTCTCAACTAAGAGACTGAGCATTGGAAAGGGCTGGACCTATTGAGAGACATCCCTTGCCCTTGTATTCAACATCCTCACTTCCCCCTGCCCTTGCTGGCTTACACCTCTCTGTGCTCCCCATCTCACTCTCAGTCACATATGATTTGGGTCATTCATCAATCCTAGGCCCCAGTGAATCTGTCACTGCTCTCCACTGATTGGCCAACAGCCCTCAGCAGATAGGACTGTGGTTCTAACTCCCATGGAAGTCCCGGTGCTGGCCATTTCAGTGCTTGTCAGATGTCCTGCATGACAAACACTAAATGCAATCCAATGTTTCAGACCAGAAATGAAGCTAATTAGCTAGCTACAGTGAACAGTTTTGTGTGGAGAATTTCTTTCAGAAACACTAAACATTATTTTTTTTTTCATTTTCCATCAGGAATGCGGTGGATGGAAACAAGAAAATATTTGCAATATATGACACAAGGTGAGTACATTTTTTGAACAACTTAACTAAGTGTCTTTATAGTTACAATGGGACCAAGAGATCAATTCTTAATAGAATATCTCAACTCTACAACTTGTTATTTTATGTGCTGTCATGGGAGTTCTATTTTTAAACATCTTCACTTCCAATAATGTAGGATATCGACTACAGTACACAAATGACTGAAATATAACACATTTTCAAATTTTTTGGAAATAAAGAAGAGGTTTCCATGTTTAATAGTTGTCATCCATCGATTATTAAATAAAATGGAATGGATTTTGCTCTTCAGGTGGAGGCGTTTGGTGAGGCACATTTATTTATCACAAAGGTTGACAGAAACTACTCATGATTTTCCACCCAGTCATTCTAACAGATGGAAAACTGCAAGCAGTTTGTGTCATTTGCAGCATTTGTGACGAATGCTATTTCGCACTTTGCTCTTATGCCGTTGTGCTAGGGAAGAAAATCTGCCCCTGTACGGTATTCATGCATTAAAATATTTTGTGTGTCTTTTTTTTAATATTGCTGCACAGCCAATTCAATCGTTTTAATCACTTCTTTCACAGCCACTCAAAAGAAACAGAGATCAGGAATAGATTTTCAATTGCCCTCTCAGCAGACATTGTGGATCTGCCCCATTTTCGTTTTCAGATTTTGATAGAAATTAGAATTTGGAGAGTGGTGAGTTTGGTTGTATATTGGATTTTCAAAATGTTTGCAAATGCCAGGTGGCAAGTTGAGAATCTAATACATAAGCGGAAGACTGCGGATGCTGGAATAAAAACGTAAAATGCTGAACATATTCATCAGGCCAGGTGGCACCTGTTACAAGTTAAATACAGAGTCAAAGAACACAAACTTGCCTGTGGGCTTTAAGGTTCTTTCCACCATGGTCAAATAGAGGTTAGACACCTACGCTGTGTGGGAAAATCATCATTTGGCTGTGCTTTTCTGAAAATTAACCAATCAATGGTTGTCAGACAGGTTCACAAACAAATTAAGGATGGCATGAGGGTTTTTGAGCTGTGCGATGGGAGTAAACAGGAAAGTGCCCAGCACCGTGGAAGCAACTGACTGGCTTGTAGGTAAAAGAAAGGTATTGTGCAAAAGTATAGATTAAAAATCGAGGGATTGGAACCTTGTCCATGTGATAGGTGATCAGCTCTGACACATTATCACACACAGGTGACAAATCTACCAAAGCTTGAGACCACTACAAATTGAAGGAATGCACTCAATTGCTTCAAGAAGTGCATGAAATGTTAAGAGTTGTATTTGAAAATAAAAGATGTTTTCTTGTGCCAAGATATGTGAACAGCTAGCCTCAGCTCTTTTAAACTGTACAGAGTTGCAAAGATTTAAAGCGCCTAAATCCACTGGGGATTTTTTAACCTTCTGGCTGAAATTGTTTCAAATATACTTCCCTACCACAGCAGTCCTTGTAAAAGCTGTGTTATACGAATATGGCTTTGAAAATAACCAGCAATGACTTAAAGTTTAACTTTTGGTGTAGATCCTCCTTTTTGTACCTTGATTTTGTTGCTGTTTCTGTGGCATAACAGCATGACAGACAATGTTTAACTTATGAAGTAACATTTGATTTGTGGAAATTTTGTATTCTCAGACAAAATGCAATTGATAACACTAAAGGAATGTGTGCCGAAACATTTTTCATAAATATTAATTCAAGACTGTTGGGTAATTAAATGAATAAATGAATTAAAGCCCAGCCAAACACAAATGTTTTGGAAGTCACACAACAAAGAATATGGCAAAAGTTTATTATTCCCATCTGACCATAATTATCATCATTTATACGACCTTATTGGTGATTCGGAAAAGAAGAGAAAAAGGCGTCAACAACGTAGTAATTATCAAACATCTTCTGACAGGCAGAAAAATGCCCATGCATATGAAAAATTATACGAATTAAATTGCACCCATGCTTTAAGCATTGTGGCAGCAATCCATGTGAAGCTGACGTCATATACTGTCATTGAGTGCATCTGTTTAATTAGATACCAGAGATTTTTCAACAAAATCAGTATCGTTTTCTCCTATTTTCACTTCTAAAGCACTGTGCATTTCAGTACAATATTAAAATGCAACACAAAAAGCTCATAAGAGGTTGATGTAAAATTTACATTTTCTGCTTTGATTCTATTGTGTCTCTGGCTGTTAGAAGGAAAGGAAAAATCCATACCTTATTTCTGACTTATAATGGTTTCAACTAGAAAAAGAGCAAAATCAGTGAGTTGGAATCCGGAATATGATTAAACTATTGTTTAGAGAAAAAACATAGATGAGATTATGTTTTTATATTGTTATGCCATTGCTGCATTAGCATCTGCATTTTGCTATTACCAAGAAACACAGGTGGAAGAAGAAATTCAAAGGTACCTGTGAGACCAAAGAGAGATACGAGAAATCAAGCAGTTGATGACACAAAACCTGGATTTTAGAACTATTGTACTTTGTAAGAAGAAGCAAAAGAAAACCTGATAGGATTAGGTTGTGACTTTGTGCAATTACATATAACTAGTGATGGTTATACTGCATTGCTTATTTTACGTGTTTCCGATTTGTTGAAGTCAATGGAAATATCTCACATTTCCCAATGTACTGACAGAACTGATGAAAGCTCATTGACCTGACAAATAGTCATGGAAATTCAAGCATGCTAGTTTTCTGGCTCCTTCCTGCTTCTGCTGGATAATTCCAGAGGTGTAGTGGAGGGAGATTTGGAATTCACTTTTATTCATATTTGTAAGAGTTTTGAAAATAAAAAAAAGATTTGCACTTATAGAACATTTCTTATCTTCAAGAAATCACTCAGAATGCCTCTCAAACTAATTTTTCGTAACTCATGCTCTCTCAGAGTAATCTTGCCATTCTCAATCACACCATTAGCAACATATTCGTTTGGAATATTGTGAACTTTTTAACGTAGTAACAGTGACTATTTAAGTAATCCATTGGTTGTAAAAAGGTTTGGGACATCCTAAAAGTTGGTTAAGTTCAGATATAAATGCGGGCTATCATTTTCCCTTAACTTTTATTGACGCAGATCAGAGGCTAGGGATCTTGCAGCAAATAACTCACCCGCTGACTCCCCAGTACTTGTCCAGCATTGGCAAGGCTCAAGTCAGGAGTATGTTGGAATACTCCCCACTTCCTTAGATGAGTGTACCTCCAACAGCACTCAAGAAGCTTGACACCACCCAAGGCAAAGCAGCCCACTTGATTGGCACCACATCCACAAGCATCCATTCCTTCAATCACCAATACTCATTTCCGACTGTTGTTATTATCTACAAGATCCACTGCAAAAATTCTTCAAGGTTCTTAAGATAGTGCTTTCCAAACACACAACCACTTCCATCTGGAAAAACAAGGACAACAGATACATGGGAACACCACCACCTGCAAGTTCCCTTCCAAATTACTCACCATCCTGACTTGGAAACATATCGCTGCTCCTTCACTGTTTTACAGTCAAAATCCTGGAATTTCCTCACTAAGGACATTGTAGCCCAAAATACAGTACATGTACTGCAGCGATTCAAGAAGGCAGCTCATGACCAACTTCTAAAAGGCAACTCGGGACGGATGATAAATGTTGGCCCAGCCAGAGATGTCCACATCCCACAAATGAATTTAAAAATAAGTGGGGTCAGCTCATGATGTGCTGGAAGCCCCTCTGGATTGGTTTTGGGCAAGGAGAGACAACCCCCTTTGTAGTTAGCATTGTCTATTGGAGGCACCTTCCCACACCCTCCCCGAGGTCACCACTCCTCTAACTATTAGCCCTTCCCTGACCTCTTGCATCTGTCTGTCAGATCCCCTCACTATGCCCCAGAGGATGGGGCTGCCTGCAGTCCCAGCAGTGGCCTTCACTTCTGGCTGGTTATGTTTGGACTACAGTGTTCCAGACCATCCTAAGAAAGGGGTGGTCATTTCACCATTAAATAATCAATGTTGCTCCGGTATTAAATTGCTGTGGGCAGCTTTTGGGATCGTCAGTGAACATTCCCCACCTTTAATTTTTTGGTGGGGCATTGAGGTTTGGGAACAGCAGCATTACTTAAAATCCAGTCCATTAACTCTGTTTCCAACACTGCAGACACCTGACCTGCTGAGTATTTCCAACATTTTCTATTATTATTTATGGCTGCCGCTTAGAGCAGAGTGTATTAGCAAAGAAAACAGAAGAACTTGCTTAAGTGCCAACATTTCAGCAAACAAACTCTTTGTCTAGTGAAATCTACTTAAACAGTTTCTGCAAACTATAACAGAACTAAAGACTGGAATTGTCAGTGGTGTCTCTTGATCAGAGCAGCATTATTTATTCATCAACATGTAGAAAGGAACTCCAAAACAAGAGTTAGATATAGATAATGTTCTTGGGGCTAAAGGGATCAAATGGTATAGGAAGAAAGTGGGAAAAGGGTATTGAGTTGGGTGTTTAACCATGATCATACTGAATTGTAGAGCGGGCTCAAAGGGCTGAAGGGTCTCCTCCATTTTTATGAGTTACTTAAAACAAGTTATCTTTGTAAAATTAGTCTCAGTCGCCATGCACAACGCAGTCTAGAGTCATTATTTGATTTAATTTATTATTGTCACTTGTACCTAGGTACAGTGAAAAGTTTTGTTTTGCGTACAGTACAGGCAGTCCACACCATACAAAATGCAACAGGGTAATAGAATAGAGCAAAGAATACAATGTTAAGACTGCAGTGAAGGTGCACAAACAGCGAGATCAACATTAAATTTAAAATTTGAGAGGTCCACTCAGAAGTCTAATAACAACGGGGAAGTAGCTAGTCTTGAATCTGCTGGTACGTGTGTTTAGGCTTTTGTATCTTCTGTCCAATGGAAGAAATTGAAAGATACTATAATGGGGGTTGGAAGGGTCTTTGATTATGTTAGCTGGCTTTCTGAGGCAGCGAGAAGTACAGATGCAGTCAATGGATAGAAGGATGGCTTGTGTGATGGACCAGGCTAAGTTCACAACTCTCTGGCCCCGGGCAAAGCAATTTCCATACCAAGCTGTGATGAATCCGGATAGGATGCTTTGTATGATGCATCCATTAAAAACTGGTAAGAGTCATAATTTACATAATGAGCTCCCTTTTATGACGCGTACTTCTGGTGTTACAATGGAGCCAAAAACTAAAAGTTATAGTTTTAAATTTTTTTTTTAGTGTAACTGCTCAAAAAATGCAGGAAAATAAACAGCAGCCACAAGGTCTGTCACCTGAGCAATGGAAACATGGAAGGAAGAGCTCAGAATAAATGCTGTTAAAATTATCTCTGCTGATACAGCAAGATACTACTACTGGGGAAGAATGCGCTGAGTGCCATGGTAACTGATGAAAAATATTTAAAACCTTTCATTTGCATGAGAGGCACCCATGGTCCAAGAAGTTATTTAAAGGAGAAGTATTCATGTTATATCAAGAATGATATTGGCCTCAATTAGGAGGCAACATTTTGCACTGATTTATGGAAAGTGAGTTTCAAAGTGAACTGATGAAATTGACATGGGCAGATTACAATGAATCTTTCACAAGGTATTGCTCCCATCAAGTCTTGCAATCAGAATTTTAGGATGTAGACTTCTTCCATTGTTAAGTAATCTGAAAGTAACTGACCAAAAGAAGAGTTGGACTTTGGGAAGGACCAGATTTCAAATTTGAGCCTATCCAAGTACAAAGAATAGAATGCTAGGGGCTGTTTTTTACTTTTGCTCCAGGGTTCTGACTCCGGCATTATGATTGTTTCGGAGGATCGACTCCTGAGTGGTGTTAACGTGATACACCCAATTCAATTAGAGTGGGTGTGTTTGAGTGAGAAAGAGGTTACCTCAAGATGGAGATATCTCCTCACCACCTTTCAACCATTCTGAAATGAAAACAGGCCACCAAGGCAAGATACCCCGTTGGCGCCCACCCATTCTCTCCAATCCCACCATCATACCAGGGGTGTGTTTTCAACAATTTTTGGCCATTGTGGGGACCAACCGTGCTGGTGCTTTATTAGTACTTAATTAGCAACCTGCTCCTTGTGGGTGAATCGCCATTTCCCCTCCAGACTAATATATCTCAAAATGACCCAGAGGCAGGAAAGTGCCAGCATTCTAGCTCTGTGGCATTGACAGGATGGTGACAGTGTCACCCCCTCCACTGCTGCGCCCTTCATAATTTGAAAATTAATTCCCAAGTATCCAAATATGGGAAATAAGATTTTTAATTAAATTTAAAAATCAGGAATCGATATCTTCAGCATCTCGGTTCTGAGATATGGTTTAGGATCCTCACCCTATTAGAAATACTGCATTAAAGATTCTAAATTATGTGGAAGCTAATATCCGTATCTAAAAAGTGAGCATTCAGCATTTTCTAGCAAACTCATAAGCCCTTGAATGCAGCAAGATTTGATAATTAATCTAGTAATTTCACGTTAGCCAACAAAGCTAATATCTTGAAGATGCAATGAAATTTTTTTAGGGTGTTGTTTAATTATGGCAATTGTCTGATAGTCGTTTCTTACATCCATGCATACCTTTTTGGAAGATGTTTTTAAAAAAGGGTACAATATGTTTGGGAAAAATACATTTACTTCAAAACTAACTAGAATTTATTGTTCATAATTCCTTTCCTTGCTTTTGCTTCAAGGCTTAATGTTGGTTGAAGATACATTGTTATTTTAAAGTGGCAAATTGAGATGACTTCCATCTATTCCAACCTGCATTGTGCAATCTCTGCATGCACATAGTCAGACATGGAGAGGTATCTGGTAAATGAATGCATTTTCATTTCTGATATTTCTCTAAGGTTCTATTTGTAAGGTGAACCTTAATTCCCCAGGACCCAAGTGTGCTTTTGTCTCTTTCACACTGGTAGTGTGTTCAAGAAAATAATTTTCATGGTTGCATTTGATTTTGTTGATTATACTATGGGCTGAATCCCCCCATGTTTTGGTTAAGTGTCACTTTGGGGGAGTTTCACTAAAGGTCTGTGTGTATGGCAACTTTTCTCACTCAATCTCCTGCTGCTCACTTTATGAATTTTGTCGCTGAACTCCATGCTGCCTTTCATGTTGGTTTTGAGGTGGAAATCTTGCGGCTGCTGAGATTTTTCAGTTTTGATGTCCCAGGTGCAATATTTAAACCCCAGACGAGTGCTCATTCAAAGCTGCAGATGAGGAACTACCATTCAAAGTCTGTAGCTTGACCCATTATTATAGACAGGATGACAAAGGAAGGGAAATTGACACTAATATGTCCTGGTGAGTGGGATGGTGGAGAGAAGGGACATCCTCTTTCCTCTGGACCACCAAAGGACACTAGACTAGACTATGACAGCCACCCGGGTCATTGTGGTGTCCCCTGTGAGAACTCAGCAATGCAGACAGAAGGTCAATGACTTTCTGCGCTCTTTAACAATAAGTGCCACCATCTTCTCTCTGCCACCTCACGTTCACTAACTGTGCCAGTGCACACCCTTTCCACCAAGGCTAATTGTTTACCACTCTCTATGCACGCAAAACCTTCATTGTTTCAATGTCTCGCAACTACCTCACCTTCACAAACTACTCAACCTTCTAGCCCTCTGCACTTACTACATACTGCCTGGGCATACCTCACTGCCATTCCTGTTCCCTCGCCACCGCCACCAACAACTCTTTCATCACTTTTATTTCACTCCATTACTCATTTACTAGGGTGGTGGTGACTTGTGAAAATGCCCTCTCTCCCACAGTACCCCGTGCCCTCTCATGATATGTCAAATCAAAATAATGATATGTTATATTTGGAGTTGATCCCTCTCACAGTCATTATCCTGTCTGTGTCCCTGCGCAATGGTTCTAATCCCCATACTTGATTTTACACTTTTCTAAACACAACATGGACCTGTAACATTTGGCACCTGAACTCTCAGGACTGACTGTTGCCAACCCCGTGACTGAAATCAGACAACATCCTTGACTGATTGGTGTCTCCACCTGACTGACTATGGTATCTTTTCACTTGACTAAGTACTAGTCTCTTACTCCCCTCAGAGATGACCATTTGGCTGAAATGCATACATGTGTTTGTCATGGAGGCTGCTGGCACAGGCTGTGGGTGTGACAATGAAGTATCATGGTTACATACAGCAGCATGTCCAATCCCTTCACTGTTCAGTGCTGAAAACCATGGCAACCTGCCTGGCTTTTTGTCTCTGCTAAATGGAGCAGACATGCTGTGAGCCTCAAAGTAAGTGAAAAGTGAGTGAGCAGTAAGAAAGCAAGCTAAGAACCTTAAGATACACCCTGTGCAGATGTAGGAGAAAGATCTATGTAGCTGCCTGCAGAACAACCTGGCAGGACAATTGCAATAGAAGGTGTCATCAAGCTCTAAAGTGTTTGGTGAAGTGCTGAAGTGTCTTCTGAGTTAGTCCAAGATTGGCCATGGTGATGCTGGTGTTTTGCAAGTGCCAACTTCCATGAACAAAGTGTGGGTGTGCTGTCTGCACATGGAGCACACTATGAGATCTTGGTGAAAATGGAAGTCTGGGAAAATAATCCAGTAGGCTTCATCCACTAGTGAACCATTCTGACTTTCAAGTCAGGACCCACCATCAACAAATTTCTCACCACCTTCTTGGGGAATCATGAGTTGTATAGAAATGAGGCAAAATGATCTAACAATGAGATGCAATTTCATGAAATAAAGTCCATGGTACTTAATAGTGATACTTTCATCTAGCCATTGAAAATTTAAAGACTGAATTGGACTTTTGTTACCTGATGTTGAGAATCTCATTTTGCCATTTCTTGCTATATTTATCCAAGTTTCCCAAACAAAACTAATCCTACTTGCCTGCATTTGGCCCATACCCCTCTAAACCTTTTCTATTCTGCACCTACTCAAATATCTTTTAAACGTTATGACTGTACCAGCATCTACCATTTCCTCTGGCAGTTCATTCCACATACAAACCAGCCTTTGTGTGAAAAAGTTGCCCCTCAGGTCCCTTTTAAATCTTTCTCTGTTCACCTTAAAGATATGCTGCATAGTTTTGAACTCCCTCACCCTAGGGAAAAGACCTTTGTTATTCACCCTATGTATACCCCTCATGATGTTATAAATCTCTGTAAGGTCTCCCCTCAATCTCCTACACTCTGTGGAAAAAGTCCCAGCCTATCCAGCCTCTCCTTACACCTCGAACCTTCCAGTCCCAGCAACACCTGGTGAAACTTTTTTGAATGCTTGCCAATTTAATAATTTCCTCCTTATCATAGGGCAACCAGAACTGTACACATTACTCCAAAAGTGGCCTCACCAACGTCCTGTACAACCTCAACATGACGTCTCAGCTCCTAAACTCAATGGTGTAAGCAATGAAAACAAATGTGCTAAATGCCTTCTTAACGATCCTATCTACCAGTGACACAACTTTCAATGGACTTTGTACCTGAACCCCTCGGTCTCTCTGTTCAGCAATACTACCCAGGGCCCTACCATTAACTGTATAAGTCATGCCCTTGTTTGTTTTACCAAAATGCAATACCTCGCATTTATCCAAATTAAATTCCATCTGCCACTCTTTGTTGACTGGCCCAATTGGTGAAAATCCCTTTGTAATCTTAAATACCCTTCTTCACTGTCCACTATAACACCAATTCCCCCAAATTTCTTGCCATTGCGCATAGATTCTCAAGGGGTTGGAAAATTCTGCCACACATGTTCTCCCATGATCTTCCTTGACTTTCGAGGCTGTAGAATAAATATCCTATTAAATTGTGATTTCTGTAATTAGCTGTCAAATCCCTTGAACAATAAATAGATACTGCTCTGTGCAGTGATATGCTGTAGAATTAATTGATATAGATTTCACTGTTTGTTTAATAAAAGGTAGAAAATAATAGCCTGCAATTTGCAGTTGAAATTACAGCAAAATTGTCAACCAGCATTCACCATTGTTCCTCCGTGGAAGTGGACAGTAACTTCTGGAGTCTGTCTGTGGGCAGAATAACATGGAAATCCTGAACTTTTGGCCAGCGATTTTACACTTGTATAGAAAGTGCAGAAAATGCAATGTTAAAGCATCCCAGGTTGAAATTGATGGAATTCAGTTGTTGAGAACTTCCATTCCATTCAAAATCACTTGTGAAAGTAATACCTTGTTGAATGAAGTGCAACTGGGTTTTTAACAATGTAGTCATTGTATAATTATTACTAACCACTTTCACTGGCTTGGATACTGAATTTTATATGTGCATAATATCAATTTTCTCCATAATGATAACAAAATTGTACATTGTTTTAGAAGTTTGTCTTCATTTCAGTTCATACTTTAACCAAAATGGTTTTAAAATAAAGTCACCATAGTCCTGGAAAACCATACTGCTGTGTGAGTAGATAGAGACCAGGGTTGATGATTTAACTTGAGGGTGGCCACAACTCAGGCAAAGAGCAAGGCTGAGAAGGTGGGTGACCTCAGCTGGAGTGGGAATACTTTAATTCACAATGTGAAAATGTAAAATAAGGGGGAAGGATATTAAGTGTTTCTAACCACCTGATCTATTGTGTGTGAAAACTTCAATACGATTGTCTTTTTTATCTGCTTAATGGCATCTCTGCCACTATATACCAAAAGACCACCTCGATTTGTGCCTGGATCTTTTCTCCTGGGTCACGAGGCCAAAGTCAGGGCATTAACCAGCTCTGCAGATCCACCCCAGGCTAAAGTGTTCAGGACAGTTGGATTTTCATTCTAGGGTGACAGTGTTCCCTGGGACGCTGGTCAGGCAACCCTGCATCAAGAGCAGAGACTGTCACTTGTAGAGGCAGATTACGGAGACGAATTTTCTTGGTGCATTGGCAATGTTTTGAAGTCTAATGAAAATAGAATGAAAGACTAAATATCCCTCCACACTCCCCCCACACTTCTTGACACACAACTTATGCCCCATCCATGCCAATCTGTGGTCCACCTTCCCCCCAATGCCAACCCTATCCCCATCCCCTCATCCCCATTGTCATTAATACTTGGTGCAACTTTGTGCCATCTCCTGACAACCCATGCATCCACCAACTACCCTTTGCCTTTACACCTACCTACCATGTTCACTCACCATAGGCAGACCTCATGTGGAACTGAGGAATTTTGTTTTTCAGCCAAAAATACTAACTGCCTATTCTAGTCTTCACAATATTAGAAATAAAAAACATCCATAATCATTCACGTCCTCTCCCCTAAATAAAACCTTATTACAACAAATCCTTTCTAACAGCAAGTATTGAAACTCATAGTCCCACATCAGAGAGTTTAAATTTTCTTCTTCAACCAAACTGAGAAATTGCAGATTGCCTGCTGTGATAATAGATAGTTATGATACCTATCATTCAGAACTAATTCAGTAATGGAATTGGTCAGCTTATTTGAACAGATGGAGTAAACAACAAGCAATCATATATTTAACACTCAAGATCATTTTTCAAAAGTTTAAAGGGCAGAACATTGACATGTTTTGATGGCTTGACAGCTAAGTTTAATAGGATCTCTACTTTTGACAGATGCTTCTGACAGTTTTGACAGTTCATTTTGGTAAGTCTATTAATAATTCCATTGAGCTTTACATGATTTTATGCACTTTTTGCATATTTATACTGATTTATAACAAGTCCAGAAGGCAACTTGCCTCCCCCAAAGGGAACTTGATCTCCACTAAAGGAGCATCCCAAAAGATGCCAAAGGTCCAGATCCAGAAGTACACCACAACTCTAAATAAATTTTATAAGTTGAGACCTTATCTTACCATACCTAATCTACACACTTCAATTCATAAGCCAAGGCTTTCAAAATGTTACTTCAGTGAAGGCAGCTGATGATTTGAAGGGTAGCTGCATCTGTAAAGTGCACGTATATGAAATACACTCCACCCCTGCAAAAATGGCAATTGCCACATTCACTGATAGGATTACAATAGTCAACCATGATACCAGATTTAAATTACCATTGGGAAACAGAATCTGAAAGATCACAAAATATCTGTTGAGTGCCCCTGTTTGTCACTGATGGCAAAATCCAAGCCAGTATGTTACATTTATTGCATAAAACTTTAAAATTGAACGTGACCCAACTTACAACAAATAGTTGTTGGAAAGTACAGCTGGAGCATTATTGCTAAATGCTCCATACAGATTTTTTTTGGCTTATGTCTTCCTGAACCCTTCAAATGGATTCTTCAATTGGAATTTGGATTTTGAATTTTTCTGGATTTTGCACATCCATCCTCGAATGCCTGGAACTGAGAAAGCTTTTGAATCTTCAAAAACCCTGAAAAGAAAACAGATTTTGAAACTATAACAGATTTTGAAACTAAAACAGACTCTGGAACTAAACCAGAGCACCATTTCAAAAATGCCCAGCTTTTGGACAATTCCATTTTCTGGATAGTCAGATTTTGGACGTTCAACCTGTAGTCCGTTCAAACTGTCGAGCCTGACATGCCATTTAATTGGATTATGGCTGATCTGTATCTCAATTCCAATTCACCACTTTTGATCCGTATCCCTTGAACCCTTTAGTTAATAAAACTCTGCTGGTCTCAGACTTGAAGGTTTTAATTGATGCAGTGCCTTTACCTTTTCAGAAGTCCAGATTTTCGTTGCAATTTGTGTGGAAAAAAATGTGAAATGATTACAAACCAGATGAGACTACTTCTAACTTGGAGACCATATCCCCTTATTTCCCACAACATGATAGGATTTCTTTGTATCAATTCAGTTGTGACTTTTTTGCATTTTAGCTGTCACCTCCCAAATATCTAAACTTAAGTGAGTACACATAAATCAAGCTTATGCAACCTTCCTGAAAATTTCACCCTCTTAAGATGTTTTACCATTCTGATGAATCCACTTTGAACCCCTTCCAGAGTGTTCATCTTTTTTCCAGCATGTTTCCTGCCTGAAAGTCAGCATGAATGAAGCTTTGATCATTGTGGGTGTTGTGATTGGAACTATGGCTGGGTGGATCTTATTGACGAAGAGATTCTTGATTGTAGTTGTTAACGTGGCCAACTAGGGAGCCCTGGCTGACAGATATAAACAGAAGATTCAGAAGGTCTCCTCAGTCCAGGGACTGGCTTTGAGTTGGCCACAGCCCATGTGCAGTGCACATGTAAGTAAACGATGACCTGGTGACAGCATGCTGGCCTCTGTGCAGTTATTTCAGTGGGGCGGTAAATGTTATAGAGGAGGCAGCTGCTCCAGAGCAGGTTGGAAGCTTGTGACTGGGTTAATGGCAGCATCAAGAAGGCGATACTTGTACGTTGGAGTGGCTGGTGATGTTGATCTTGGGCAGGATGTTGTTCTTATCATGGGGAGTCTATTGATTGTTGGAAGGACTCTGATTGAAAAGTGTGGCCCAGTAGTGAATAGGGAATGATGTCAGTTTAAAACAAAAATAAAGAACTGCGGATGCTGTAAATCAGAAACAAAAACGGAAGTTGCTGGGAAAGCTCAGCAGGTCTGGCAGCATCTGTGGGGAGAAAGCAGAGTTAATGTTTCAGGTCCAGTGACCCTTCTTCAGGACAGCCTGTGCTAAATCTGTTTTCTCTGTAATGATGTCAGCTCAGTTGACTGGGGGGTAATGCTACTGCTCCTGTTGAGATGCATGCAGTGGTCTAAAGAGATTTATGTTTTTCACAAAGCAGTCCCTGTCTCACTTTAGACTTAGCTCCCTTAAGCTCCCTGAAACCAAGCAGGTCAAGGTGAACCCAGTAATAAAGTAAATAATAAGGCACAAACACAGAGGAAGCTGGAAAAACTCAGCAGGTCTGGTGGCACCTGTGGACAGAGAAGCAAAGTTAAGTCCAGTGTGACTCTTCTTCAGGCATACTGTAACAAATATTGAAATTACCAACTCATCCCACAGTGCTGTTCTTCCTCATGCTGCTTCTATTAAAAATGCAAGTAGATCGTTTGAATTTGGGCTAAGGATAGTTGAAATGCTCACATCTCACCGAACTCATGTCTATCAGATTTTGAGAAGTGAAAGTTCCAGTCAAAGAGTGGAGCTAGAAAGAAAGTGTCAGAGTTTTTTGACATCCAAAAGCATTCCAAGGTGTTTTGTAGAGAAAGTAAGGAAAAGAAATGCTCAGGCAAATGGGGCCAAGTTATATACACAACAAAAACAGAAGTTGCTGGAAAAGCTCAGCAGGTATGGCAGCATCTGTGAAGAAAAATCAGAGCTAATGTTTCGGTTCCAGTGACCCTTCCTCAGAACGAAGTTATAGATGGGTTGATGAAAAGATGGGACATTCAGGCAGTTATTAAAGAGACTCTTAAAGCAAGAGAGAGACAAAAAGATGGAGAGACATTTGGGAAGGAAATTGGGAAGGGGCTAAACAGCTGAAGAGATGGCTGCTTATAGTGAAAGACAGGGGATGCATAATAGGACACAATCAGAGAAATAGAGAATCTAGAAAGAGTTTGTATTCTAAAGGAGGTGAAACAGATATGGGCAAATCCCATGTGTGTAGATGTGATTTTGAAATTTGAGATTTTGTGGGACACGGAACCTATGGAATCTTAAGCGAATGGGATGATGATTCACAATTAAGTTTGCACGAAGTAAAACCATGCAGTTGAGTAATGGAAGAGTTGAAATTTATGGAGAATGAACAATGGCCAGTAGAGCTCTGGAATGCAGAAGTGAAAAGGATGATGGGTGAAGCTTTCAGCAAGGAAAGAATTTGGAAAGAGTTTCTATGCAAGTAATTGACTCAGAAATTTATAACAAGTAAAACAAAACAGGCAACAAGTCATCAAGAATTACAAAGGTCTTCAGAAAAAGATGAAGAAGGATGGAACAAAATACATGCTTTGAATTGAAAGTTTGGGCCACAATGAGGTCAGGAACAGAGTCTGAAAATTTCCAGTTCAGTCAGTATGCCGGTTTTACAATCCCATTCCTGATCTTTCCCATTTTGACTAACATGGATTTGGGAGATTGAAGGCAATGCTGTCTACCCTTGTGAAATGGGTTGATAATTTGAGCATTATTAACCCAAGATTAAGGAGGCAGGCTGGGATTTTCCAGATGGCTGCCAGTTTTCCAACACAAATGGGCCAGTTTGTCTATTTGAAGGTAGTCCAGAGGTCCAATGCTCCAGGCAGGTGTACGGACCCTTCCTGCTTGCATGGGTGCAGGTCCAGCCATTGGGTATACTATGGTGGGATTCTTCTTCCCACAGTGATTGCCTGGCTGATCCCTATACCTTTTATGGCATCTTTAAAAGAAAACTGATAGAGCATTAGGGTTAGTGTTAGGATTTGGTTAACCCTCACCTCCATGTTGAATGGAGCTAGGTATTCCTTTGATGTCAAAAAGCCTCTGGCTTTGAGAAACTACTTGCTACCCTTATGGACAGAGAAACCTGTCCCCAGTTAAGGGATTCCCTGGTCAACATCCTAAAGAGTGACTCTCCCGTAGATTCTGCCCTAGCTCCTGGTTCCTGCCCAGAGGAGAAAATTTATGTCCTTAGAATCAGCAAGGTTAGAGGCTGCTAATGTAGTTAGTCTTTCTGATTACTTTTCCTCCATGGGTCAAGTTTCAGAATGTTACACATTTAACAAGCCAGATAATGATATTTAGGACAGAAGGATAGATTGGCACAGTGGCAGCTATTGGGAGTTTCACTTGAGAGGAATTAGCTTCAAAATAAATAGTGAAATGAAGCATGATACCATTACAAATGAAGTAAAAATAAGCAAGATATTAAGACAGTCAGGTGTGACATCAAAATAATTGAGGAAGTGAGTGAAATAAACTGCTTTATTTTAAATAATATATCAATATCTGCAATCTATTTGCTCCCATTAGAACCTGGCAAAAGTCATTCTATATCATGTTTTCTGATACTTTTAAATGTATTTCATAATTGAATACTTAACTTTGGCTTTTTAAATGTCCTTTTTATTATATTATTTCCGGAAGCCAACCCGTTACAATAGATGGATTTAAATTGAAACAAGAAAATTCTTAATGATTAACTGTCAAGATCTAAATATGTTTTGAATTTACCACGTAGTGCGACAAGGGAAAGTACGCAGTCTAAATTACCTCCATCCCCAAACAAAAATTACCTGGCTGACAGCTGATCTGTTTTTGTGCCATCTCTCCCCTTCCCCATCCCCTCCACCACCAATTGGGATGTGCTGGCTTCACCACGAGACACCTCATGGCTCATATTCTGTCACACCAAGCCAAGAAGTGAAATGGAGCACTTCTTTGACACTTGCAGCTCATCAGGCACATATAGAGGAAAGGTGAAGCTGAAAATGTGTTATGGCATCTATTGGTCAGACACCACTGATAAAGTGCCTCAGTGACACAAGTGATATTTTTCATTCCAGGTTATTGCTTGGCCAACAAATTTGCGCTGAATTTTTGGTTAAGATTTAGCAATGAGAAAGAATTAAATGGAAGTTCAGCTTTTTGCTATCATGAATAAAATTAAAATAACACCACTGAAAAATTGTCACTTTTGTTATGATCCCGGGCCAGACCATCACTGACGGTTCTAGCTTGGAACCAAGAAGCAAATACTGCTTGTGGGTTTCCTTCACCCTCGCTCACACCTTTATGGATCTGTTAGTGGCACACAGCTTCTTCCAGGACGTTCCTGAGTGTTTCCCTAACTCCACCAGTTAGCTGTCTACTAATTCCTAGAGCTAGGTATTCCTTTGATGTCAAAAAACCTCTGGCCTTGAGAAACTACCTGCCACCCTTATAGACAGAGAAGCCTGTCTCCAATTAAGGGATTCCCTGGTCAACATCCTAAAGAGTGACTCTCCTGTAGATTTTGCCCTAGCTCCTGGTTCCTGCCCAGAGGAGAAAATTTATGTCCTTAGAATCAGCAAGGTTAGAGAGTCTTAGGGCTGCTAAAGTAGTTAGTCTTTCTGATGACTTTTCCTCTGTGGGCCAAGTTTCAGAATGTTACATATTTAACAAACCAGATAATGATATTTAGGACACAAGGATAGATTAGCACAGTGGTGACGATTGGGAGTTTCACTTGAGAGGAATTAGCTTCAAAATAAATAGTGAAACAAAGCATGATACCATTACGAATGAAGTAAAAACAAGCAAGATATTAAGACAGTCGGGTGTGACATCAAAATAATTGAGAAAATGAGTGAAATAAACTGCTTTATTTTAAATAATATATCAATATCTGCAATCTATTTGCTCCCATTAGAACCTGGCAAAGGTACATGGCACATGGTATCAGCCTAGTGAACCTTCTCTGGACTCTAATGCCAGAATATCTTTCTTTAGATAAGGGGTTCAAATCTGTTCACCGTATTCCAGTTGTGGTCTGATTAATGCTATTGCATAGTTCTGAGGAAGGGTCACCGGACCTGAAACGTTAACTCTGTTTATTCCTTCACAGATGCTGCCAGACCTGCTAAGCTTTTCCAGCAGCTTCTGCTTTTGTACTAATTCCTAGACCTTATCCCCGAGTTCTAACTGCACAGAGCCACAGAGCTTCTCTTGACTCATCATGGAGCCCCCACAGGCAATCTGTGTATTTTTAGCTGCTGTCCCAACAGTACAACGAACTGCTGATCTCCTAATGTACGGTTTGATTCCATCTCTCTCTCTGACGTTCCCACTCACTGCAGAAGTCGTCCATTCAGGTCAATGACTGTGCTCTGCCATTCAATATGATCATAGTTTATCTGATAATCCTCAACTTCACTTTCCTGCCTTTTCCCCAAAACCCTTGATTCCCTTGCTGATTAAAATTCTATCTCAGACTTGACTATAATTAGCTTCAACCAAGTCCTGACAGCCCTGTGCAGTAAAGAATTCCACAGATTCACTATCCTTCAGGAGAAGAAGTTTCTCCTTATATCTGTTTTAAATGTGTGACTCCTTATTCTGAGATTATACCCTCTGGTCCTAGACTCTCCCACAGGAGATACAACTACTCTGTCAAATCCTCTAAGAATTGAGTATGTCTCAGTGAGATCTCCTCTTATTCTATATTCTACACAAGTACAGGCCCAGTCTACTCAATCTTTCCACATAAGACAGACCCTCAGTGCATGGTATCAGCCTAATGAACCTTCTCTGGACTCTAACGCCAGAATATCTTTCTTTAGATAAGGGGTTCAAAACTGTTCACCATATTCCAGTTGTGGTCTGATTCGTGCTGTTGTATAGTTTTAACAAAACCTCTCTACTTTTTATAATGAAGAAAGTTCCCGACCTGAAACTTTAGCTTTCCTGTTCCTCTGATGCTGCCTGGCCTGCTGTGTTCCTCCCGCTCCACACTTTGTTATCTCCGACTCCAGCAGCTGCAGTTCTTGTTATCCCAACATTCCATTTGCCTTCTTTATTATCCACTGAACTTGGCTGCAAGCTTTTTGTGATTCGTGAATAAGGACTCCCAAATTCTTCTGTTCTGCAGCTTTCTGCAGTCTTTCTCCATTTAAATAATGCTCAGCTCCTCTATACTTCCTGTTAAGTTGCATAACCTCACATTTCCCTACATTATGCTTCATCTGCCAAACCTTTGCCCACTCGCTTAATTTGTCTATATCCCTATAAAGGCTCTTTATATTATCCTTGCCACTTGCCTTCTCACATGTTTTAGTGTAAACTTTGGCCACAGTACATTCTCTTTCCTCATCCAAATAATGTATAAATTGTAAATAATTTTGCCTAACTTTGATACCTGTGGCACACCTCTCGTTACAAGTTGTCATCCTCAAAATGCCCCTCTTATCCCAACTCTGTCTCCTATTAGTTAGCCAATCCTCTATCCATATTAATGAATTACCTCCAACACTATGGGATCTTATCCAATTAAGTAGCCTAATGTATGGTCCCTTATTAAATGTTCTCTGAAAATCCAGTTGTATTACATCTACTGTTCTGCCTTCATATATTCAGCTTGTTATCTCCTCAAAGAATTCTAATAAATTTGTCAGGGTCTTCAGAGAAAGTGCACTAATTTGACCCCTGGTATGAAGGGATTGTCTTATGAGCAAAGTTTAAACAGTTGGGACTCTACTAATTGGACTTTAGAAGGATGAGAGATGATCTGATTGAAACATAAAGGATTCTTAGGGGTCTTAACCAGGTAAATGGGAGAGTCTAGGACCAAAGGGCAATGTCTCAGAATTAAGGAGCTCCAATCTAAGACCGACGTGAAGATGAATTTCTTCTCTCCAAGGGTTGTGAGTCTTTGGAACTCTTTGCCAAAGGGAGCTGTGGGTGCAGAGTTCTCGTGTATATTTAAGGCTGAGATAGCTAGATTCTTTCTCAGTAGGGGAATCAATAGTTACAGGGAAAGAGCATGGAAGTGACATGAGGAGTTTTGGATCAGCTGCAACCATATTGAACAGCACAGCACACTTGAAGGTTGATCAGCTTACTCCTGTTCCCATGTCTTATGGGTGTTTAGCCCTATTAGTTTCTCTCATACTTTACCTTTAAAATATTCTTCAGTGACCCACAAACTGTCCTGTGTAACCTATTGAAAACTTACAGTAAGCTTCTATCCTATTGTTGAGCCTAAATGAAGATTGCCAACATTTTGAAAGAGTTAGATGTAGCACCCTTGGAATTAATTGTACTCTGAAGGTTACATTCTCACAGAGTGTTGGAAATAAGAGTCATAGAGTCATAGAATCATACAGCACAGAAACAGACCCTTCAATCCAACCAGTCCAAGCTGATCATGTTCCCAAATTAAACTAGTCCTACCTGCCTCTGCATGGCCCTTATTCCACCAAACCTACTTTTCTAAATGTCTTTTAAACATTGTAACATCTACAACATTCTCTGACAATTCATTCCACACACAATCCACTATCTGTTTAAAAAGGTTGCCCCTCATGTCCTTTTTAAATATTTCTCCTCTCACATTAAAAATATGCCCCCTAGTTTTGAACTCCCCCACCTTAGGAAAAAGACCCTTGTCATTCACTTTACCTGTGCCTCTCATGATTTTAAAAACCTAGATAAGGTCACCCCTCAACCTCCGACACTCCAGTGAAAAAAGTCCCAGCCTTTCCAATCAATTTTTATATCTCAAACCTTCCATTTCTGGCAACATCCTGGTAATTTTTTTCTGAATCCGCAATAGTTTAATATTATCCTTCCTATAACAGGGTGACCAGAACTGGACTCATTACTCCAGAAGAGGCCTCAGCAACGTCCTGTACAACCTCAACGTGATATCCCAACAACTATACTCAAAGGTCTGAGCTATGAAAGCAAGCATGCTAAATGCCTTCTCAACCACTCTGTTTCCCCGTGATGCAAATTCAAAGAATTATGTAGCTGAATCCCTTGGTCTCGCTGTTGTATAACACTAGCCAGGGCCCTACCATTAATTGTATAAGCCCCGGCCTTGTTTGTCTGACCAAAATGCAATTCCTTATGTTTATCCAAATTAAGCTCCATCAGCTAGTCCTCAGCCCATTGACCCAGTTGATCAAGATCTCTCTGTAACCTTAGACAACCTGTCCACAATACTGTCAATTTTGGTGTCATCTGCAAACTTACTAACTATATTCTCATCCAAATCATTTGTATAAATGACAAACAAAAGTGGACCCAATACCGATCTCTGTGGAACACTGCTGGTCACAGGCCTCCAGTCTGAGACATAACCTTCCACCACCACCCTCTGTCCCCTACCATAACGACAATTTTGTATCAAATTGGCAAGCCTTTTCCTGTTAGCGTAGTGTGGAAGACGAGGCAGTCAGGAAGTGAGCCATTTGCAAAGAATATCCCCCTTTGATTTGGGCTAACACCAGAGTATTTGTGTGGCGGGTCCAATTGAGTTTCTGGTTAATGTGGACCTCAGGAAGTTGATGTTGAGGTTTGCAGTTGTAGTGGTGCGGTTCAAAGTAATGTTGGTGGGGTGATGGAGTTACGATCCCTCGTTGGAGATGGTCATCAACCAACATTAGTGGAACATAGCTGATTCTTGCTACTTACCAGCCCAAACCTGGGTGTTATGAAGTGCTGCTGCACATAACCGTAAATTGCTTCATCTTCTGAGGAACCATGTGCTTTTACACCTCCTGGATCTTACAAAGGCAAAGGAAATTAATCTTTTGCAAGCCCAATAGCCATCAACAATGAACGAGAACCATTACTACCCTCTTATACCCAAGGCCATCTTGCACTGAAACTTTGAAGAGTAATGAAGAAAGTCTCTGTTCTTCATCCCTTATTTACAAGCAAGTTCCAAGCTCATCATGGAAGACCATCAAAATATTGCTGTAAGTGGAAAGCTGGGAGAGAAGCACTTGTATCTCATATCTTGGAGATATAACAGTGCTGGACAGCAACAAAAGTTCTATCCCATTTGCCTTCTTATTCAAGATGATGAAAAGTGCACATTAGTACCCGAACAATGCCACTAACATCATTGGTGAAAATAAACATTGTGACTTCACGAAAAACAGCTTGAATTGACACTCAAGATGCTGTGTTTAACAGAAGAGCAAAATACTGTAGATACTGAATCTGAAATAAGAAAACAGAAAAGGCTGCAAAGACATAGCTGTCGGGCACCATCTATGGAGAAAGAAACAGCTAAAATTATGATGAATGCTCATCAATCTGAGCATTTCCATCATTTTTGGTTTTCATCACAATTCTGCCTTCAATGTTGTTTGAGCCTGTTCCCTTGAGTTCCCCTGTGCTGCATAAGACCAATCATACTTCAGAGAACAATTAACATTTTCTTTTATAAATCAAAATCCAAAGCCTCATCCTTCCTGGCAATTAATTCCACTTGCTACTTTTAAGCAATTTCTTCCCTTCTTAATATTGATAATATGCTTTTTAGTGCCAACTTAACTAAATTCCAATTGTAGGAATTCATACCTAATTTCCTCTAAAGTCAGCAACTATATTATGTTGATGCATTTTCTCTCAATGTCTACCGTATAATTTAACTGTTGTATTAATGTATAATTGTAAAATGTCTTTACAAAATTGTTGAGCTCCTCACTTTTGTACATTATCAAAGACTAATCTTGAAACTGCATTCATAGGCAGAAATTCTGTTGGTCAATAAAGCACAACAACGCCTTTATTTCCTCGGAAGGAAATTCAGCATGTCCACAAAGCATCTTACCAATTTTTTATAGATGTACCATAGAAAGCATGCTATCTGGATGCACCACAGCGTGGTATGGCAACTGCTCTTCCCAAGACCACAAGAAATTACAAAGAGTCATGAACACAGCCCAGTCCATCACACAAACCAGCCTTCCATCCACTGACTCCATCTATACTTCCCGCTGCCTCGGGAAAACAGCCAACATAATCAAAGATAACTCTCCCACCCTATTCCATCTGAATATACATACGAACAGCTTCATCCCCGCTGTTATCAGACTTTTGAACGGACCTCTCAAATGATAATTCTAATCTCTCACTCTGCACCTTCTGTGTGGCCGTAACACAATATTCTGCACTCTGTTCTGCTATCTGATGCACTTTGTATGGTATGGTCTGCCTGTAGATCAAGCAAAACAATATTTTTCACTGTATCTTGGTGCATTTAATAGTAATAAATCAAATGAAATCAAATATTTGGGGCCTAACTAAATCGTTGTGATCAAATCTGATTTTAACTGAATGGGTTTTGGCTGGACATGGGTCCTTGTGAGCCTTTGCAAGACCAGATTTCAGGTAATGGGACTGTTTTCTAAATTTGCTGTTTTGTTCTCATATGCTACTTCCATGTTTCCAAGATTTTCAATGATTTTCTCATTTCTGATCTTATATCTTGCTTTTTCCCACACCTTTCCAAACTTTTTCCACACACCCACTCTCTATTAGTCTCCCTGTGCTTTATAGAGGACCAACATTCTCCCAGATATTGCGTTTTGCAATTGGCTCAGTCTCTCCCAGACTGCATGCAATATACTTGGGCATGCTCCCTCCCAGATTAATTTCATTATACATGGCCCACTCTTGCCCTGAACCCTCCTGAATAAAACAAAACTCCTTCAGGAAGTAAGGAGAGAAAGTGTCAGAAATGAAGAGAATGACAGTTAAAACAGAAGAGTAAGGCTGCATCAGAAGAGGAAGTGAAAATAAACTAGATTAAGGAAATAGAATAATGGAAAAGATGTGAGGCCAGTAAGAAGTAACAGAAGTCAATGGAAAGTGAAGGAAACCAGCTCAAGGGAAAAGACAAATGAAAAAGGTGAAAGTGAGCAAAAGTGCTGTAGATACTTGAAGAGTAGCTTGGCTCTTATGAATGAATGCGTAGGTTAATTTACTTCAGTTGTATAGTAGTCTAGAGGTTGGAAAGGGACAAAGCAATAGAGATGGATCATTGTGAAGTGGTTGGGAAAGAAAGAAAGACAGACCTGCACTTACATAGCACAAGTCACAATTTCATGACAGCTCAATGTGCTTTACAACCAATGGAACATTAATGAAATGTTGTAAATGTTGTAATAAAGGACATGCAGTTGCTAATTTCTTCATATCTCAAGCTTCCACAATGAGTAGTGTGATAATAACCAGATAATCTTTTTTTTAAATCAAAACAGAGTCAACATTTTCAGTCCAGTGACCCTTTGTCAGTTCAGTTCATAGAGTCATAGAGATGTACAGCATGGAAACAGACCCTTCAGTCCAACTCATCCATGCTGACCAGATATCCGAGATAAATCTAGTCCCATTTTCCAGCATTTGGCCCACATTCTTCTAAACGCTTCCTATTCATATATCCATCCAGATGCCTTTTAAATGTTGTAATTGTACCAGCCTCCACCACTTCCTCTGGCAGTTCATTCCATACACACACCACCCTCTGCCTGAAAAAGTTGCCCCTTAAATCTCTTTTAAATCTTTTCCCTCTCACCTTAAATCTATGCTCTCTAGTCCTGAACTCCCCCACGCCGGGAAATAAGACCTTATCTATTTACCCTATCCATGCCTCTCATGAGTTAAAAACCTCTGTAATGTCACTTCTCAGCCTCTGACACTCCAGGGAAAATAGCCCTCGTTTATTCAGCCTCTCTCCATAGCTCGAACCCTCTAACCCTGGCAACACCCTTGTAAATCTTTCTGAACCCTTTCAAGTTTCACAACATCCTTCCTATAGCAGGGTGACCAGAATTACACACGGTATTCCAAAAGCAGCCTAACCAATGTCCTGTACAGCTGCAACATGACCTCCTAACTCCTGTACTCTGACCAATAAAGGCAAGCATAACAACAGCCTTCTTCACTATCCTATCTATCTACAACTCCACTTTCAAAGAACCATGAACCTACACTCCAAGGTCCTTTGTTCAACAACCCTCACCAGGACCTTACCATTAAGTGTAAAAGTCTTGCCTGATTTGCCTTCCAAAATGCAGCACCTCACATTTATCTAAATTAAACTCCATCTGCCTCTCCTCAGTCCATTGGCCCATCTGATCAAGATGTGGTTGTACTCTGAGGTAACCTTCTTCGCTGTCCACTACATCTCAGATTTTGGTGTCATCTGCAAACTTACTAACCATACCCGCTATGTTCACATCCAAACCATTTATATAAATGATGAAAAGCAGTGGACCAAGAAGCAATCCTTGTGGACTCAGAAACCTTAAGTCTGATTTCTGTCTCTGGATGTTGCCCAACTTGCTGTGTTTCTCCAGCATTCTGTTTTTGGTTTAGATTTCCAGCATCTGCAATCCTTTGTTGCTTGTAATCTATTTTACTGGTTGGTAAAGGGATAAGTATTTCTCAGAAATTAACAGATACCTTCTCGGAGTATGAGAGAAGGAAAGTGACAGAGTGAGAGGAAGAGAGAGACACCTCTTAATGGAAAGTTTGCTATATCTGGCTGTTTTGAGAGGGAGACTGCACTCTGTATTACATGCTATAAAACATTGTATTCTCTGGTTATCACAAGTAATCCAATAGCACACTCACTGCGAATGTATAAACAGTCAATACAGCAGAGGTTGTAAAAATTGTAAATCAATGTTGCAGGTCTGCAAAATATTTCTAATTGTCTTTATCATTTCTTCATTATGACATCACCCTTGTCCCTCACTTGAATTAAAACTTTAAAACAAGTGTCACCTCTATTTTTTAATTGTCCTGTTGTATGGAACTCAATCCAGCAAAACTGTTTGACTTAGCTTCTAAGTTGGATCATTCATACTCATTTGCACTTCTGCCTTCTCATTTAACTAATTTGATGAGAACAGACAAGCTAGAAATCTGAAACTCTGTCTGATTTTTAGGCTGCTGGTATTGATCATTCCATTCAGAGGCTCAGCTCCTAAAACCTGCTTCAAGTCAAATCATTACATCTTTATCATAAATCATTTCACTGTCATTTATCAGCATAACTGAAGAAAAGGTACCAAAACATTTAAGGCCAATCAAATTTGCAAAGCGTGTGGAATATTTGGTCAAAAGATTAAATTGGGTCCATAGAAAATTAGAAACTAGGAGCAGGAATAGGCCAATGAGCCATTTGAGCCTGCTCCACCATTCAATATGATCATGGCTAACCTTATACCTCTTTGTCATATTCCCACCTTCATCCTATACCCCTCCATATGAAAAAAATTGTTGGAAACTTACTAAAAGTGGACTATGCTCTTAACAGGATATCTTTGGAGAGTGAATTTCGTTGATTTAAGACATTGAAAGAGGACATTGTGATTCCGAATTAAAACTATTAATACAGTGATCCTGCAGTCACATGATTTCACTGCAATCTTTATCCTCTTTTCCTGAAGCTGCTATATCATGCAGACTAGCTCTACCCACTAACACATCACCTAACCAGCGATTATTCAAATGGAGATGTAGACAATGGATGTCGCTAGGTGTTGTAGCTGTGCTCAATCCTGCCTTCACTTGGTATGTGGTCAAGTGTCCTTTATACCATAGGTCACTTATTAATAATCATGAGTTGGATCCCTTGGTTGATGATAATGCCTCACTCATTCCTGTGCTGTTATATCCCAAAATGAAAGATTGAACTTTAAACCTGCATTACCGATGTCCACATTCAGTACCCAGCAGTGACTGTACCAATGGAACCATCAAGAGACTCTTTTTCAGAGGACAGGAACGTAGGAACAGGAGGAGAACATTCAGCCCCTGTCCCACCATTCAGTGAGATCATGGCTGACATGACACTTATACATGCCTTTGGCCCATCTCACTTGAACTTTTGCTTAACAAAAATTCATATTCCTCAGACGTAAAATTAACATCTGATCCAGCATGCATTGTCATTTGTGGAAGAGAGTTCCAAACATCTACTACCCTTTGCTTGTAGAAGTGCTTCCTAACATCTGCCCTGACTGGTCCGTCCCTAATTCTCATACTACACCTGTAGTTCTAGAATCTCCAACTAGTAAAAGTAGTCTCCTAACTCTACCCTGTCTTTTTCTGTTAACATAGTGAAGACTTCAATTACTGTACGGCTGAATGTTTTAAATTCTAGAGAAAGCAGGCCTAATTTGTATAATCTCTCCCCACAACATAACCCCTGAAGTCCAGGTGATCCTGATCAGGGATTAGTTCCTCCACTTTCTGCATATTACTTTGTTTGGGGGATGCAGGGGGACAAAGTAGAGCAATCACCACAATGCTGGTTGATCACCCTACCCTGTCTAGGCCAACAAGCATTGTTGGACTTGGAAGTGATTCCACAGTCAGATGTCCTAACAGCCTGAATCTCTACCATTTATCCAGGCTGTGGGACCACTGCTGATACACACTTCACCAGTGCTTTGGTTCTTCTGTCGTCAACAAGCTCTTAGAGTAGGTTTGGAACCCAAAGATTTTGGCTCAGAGATGTCTCTTCCTCAACCAGAAAACCAACTGTTCCTGATCAGAATTGAATAATTCATTTCCAAAAACAATTTGAATTAAGATACTTTACATGTTCTATTGCAATTTGTTTTATATATTTTACTTCACATGGGCAGTTATTCTGAGGCACTGCTAAAATAGCACAAAATTGGATGTGAGCTGCTTTAGAACAATGAAAGCATTTTACTTCATATAAAATGAGTTACAATGCTACAAAAACAAAACTACCTTATAGTTGGCTTGTCCTTTTTATGTCATGATATTATGGAGCAAGCGCAAAGACACTTGTAGTGACATTTAGAGCAAACATTCCTCATTGGAAATCGACACTGTATGCTTCCTAGACCTTCCTGGCATTGAAGATTTGAACAATGAGGAGAGGCTGAACTGGCAGGGCTATTTCGCTGGAGTGTCAGAGGCTGAGTGGTGACATTACAGAGGTTTATAAAATCATGAGGGGGATGGAGAGGGTGAATAGCCAAGGTCTTTTTCCCAGGATTGGGGAATCCAAAACTAAAGGGTATAGGTTTAAGGTGAGAGAGGAAAGATTTAAGAGGAACCTAAGGGGCAACTTTTTCATGCAGAGTGTGGTGCATGAATGAAATGAGCTGCCAGAGGAAGTGGTGGAGGCTGGTACATTTAAAATGCACCTAGATAGGTATATGAACAGGAAGGTTTTAGAGGGCTATGGGCCAAATGCTGACAAATGAGACTAGATTTATTTAGGATATCTAGTCGGCATAGATGAGTTGGACGGAAGTGTTTGTTTCCATGCTGTACATCCCTATGAATCTTTGACTCTATGTAATGGCACACCTCTGGGACAGGTGAGACTTGAACTAGCTACATCGTGTAGTCAATTGGAATTTAATTAAAGCTGGAGAAGGAAGTTCACACCTTACCAATGGCTTAGGAATTTCTTGTCTCAGGTCATTGTTAAATGTCTCCCTGCCAACAGTAAGTAAACTGTAATCACCCTGACTGTGAAATGGATGACATTGCGTTTCATTAATTTTGAAATTTTTTTGTAGTATGTTTGCTGATAGCGGATAAACTCTGAAATGCAGAAACATGAGATTGAAATATTACTACGGACCTGGATTGGATGGCTGGATAGGAATGGGAGGGGGATGGAGGAGAGGGCAGGCAAATCACGAAACCCCTTCTCACTCTGATCACGGCAACACAAAACATTGGGTGTTTCTAACTCCCGGATCTTCTCTGCATGATGCCACCTTGTGGGGTATAACCAAGACTTTGGGTGACACGAGGCTGCTCACCAGCAACAAAAGGAAGCCTGGCAGTAAAGATGGTGACAGGCATCCAAGGGTGAGTCCAGGGGGGTGATGTTAATGGGGTGAGTGGCTTTGCGTGTGTGGAGGGTGGATAGATGCATGGTTCACATTGATTTGGGGCCTGTTGCCAACATCAAGCCCCATTCTGCAACATTTTGACATGGACTCATGGCAGCTTCAAGTTGCTGGTCTTGCCATCTGCTTATAAGTGCTTGTTAAAAGTGAGGACAGAAGGTATCCAGGCAGAACAGAAGTTGTTAAGTCAATTTTAACTGCTCTCCACTGGGTATTGAGCTTAAAATAGCTGCTTTATTTTGTATTTTCCTTGTTTTTGCAATCATGAAAATGGAATTGTGCAAGCTAATGATAATGTTTTATTGTTTGCTGAAGATAGAGTTTCCTTATCCCTTTCCTCAGCAGCAGACTACCTATGTCAAAGCCTGCAGTAATGTCATCTCTGAAACCTGTAATACCAGTCTGTGAATGTGACAATACAATACAGGCACACTAGGGAGTTACAAAGCAGCTTCCACTTTCCCTTTTCTTTTGCTATTCCCGAGATGAAAACAGGGATTTTTTAAATACCAGCTTACACAAAGATCACAAAATATAATTAACAAATAATTAGTTGACACATTGTTGTTACAAATAACAGAGCTTGTTCTCAACATTCTAAATATGACTGGCCCTTACTTTAAAAAAACATAATTAAGTATTAAATTTAAAAGTCCTGTAAGTCATAAAGACCTTATAATTATGGAAATAATAAAATAAAACCATACATGTTGTGTTGTACTTTAACAGAGATGTTAACGCATTCATAAGAAGTCTTCAATAAAACAGCTGACAAAGGATTTAAGTGTGATTTTGGCATTTGTACTCTAATCTTCACACAGTCAAACTTCACTTCTACTCTCATCAGCAAATTTGTGTCAGTGAGACTGTTTAGTTGGCCAAGCACATCAATAAAGATATTCATTAAAAAAAAAACAGGGTGGCATGGTGGCTTAGTGGTTAGCATCCCTGCCTCACAGGGCTAGGGACATGGGTTCAATTCCACTCTCAGGCAACTGTCTGTGTGGAGTTTGCACGTTCTGCCTGTGTTTGTGTGGGTTTCCTCCCACAGTCCATAGATGTGCAGTTTAGGTGGATTGGCAATGTGAAGTTGCCCACAGTGTCCAGGAATGTGCAGGCTAGGGGAGAGTTAAAAAGAAAGAAGCTAGGTGGATGAGCTGTGAGGAAATACAGCATTATAGCTGGGGGGTCATTGGCTGGGTGGGATACTCTGTGGCTGGTTGATGTGGACTCAATGGGCCAAATGGCCTACTTCATGCTGTTGGGAGCCTATTATTCTATGACTGTCAGTAGGAAATTTACAAAATGAAAATATCCCTCATGTTTGCAACCTGCTCACTTCAATAGGAGTTATCTGCTGTTGTCTTTATCTCAATGTTGGCTGTAGTCTCCATGTTTGCCATTGTAGCTGTTAATGGTGTTATGAACAGGTGAGGAAGGGTGAATATGGTTCCCTCTTTTCAACCTCCTCATTTGATCATAGCAATTAAAATTATTTGCTAGCACAATGTGATATCTTAAAATGTAGTTAACTAGTTTACAGAGCTTATTTCCTCAAGGTTTTCTTAATGCAGGAACTGACAATTCTAGTACTTGCTAACCCTGGAAAATAATAAAGGCATGAAGTTAATTTGACACGCACTCAAAATTTAAAGGGGATAGTGTCTTGTACAAAAGGAAGTAAAACGATATACTGTTTGGATCCCTAGTGTTGTTATCTTCATAGTAAAAAAGGACAATTGGTATTCAACATCCACAATCTGATGCTGATGCCTGAGACATTTTGTGGACTAAAAATGGTCTTAAAAAGCGAGAAATACTGACCTTTGTTAAATTGACCAATTTCAATCAAGCTCATGAAGCTATCAGTGAACATTAATCAATACGAGCTGAAATTAACGTCATTACAAACGGCACTGAAACACAGATCTGTATCACCTCAGATGATTTATACCTTTCTGCAAGTTATACATTAGGCTGAAAGTTGACCACAGATCATCCATCTTGAAAAAAGATAATGGAAGTAGACTCTGGAATCCACACGGAACTGTATCCAACAGCTGCTTTTCAGCAGCAGCGCAGAAACAGGGTAACATGGATTTGTAAGCAAGATCTGGTAGATTCTCTCTGTCTCTTTCAATATCAAAGCCGGTGTCCAGTGAAAAAAAAGTGGAAAAATAGCTGTTCACTGAGAACTCAAAGATATCTGATATAACTTTCTCACTGTTGAACAAACAAGATAACAGCTAAACAGTCAATCTCACAGCTCAAAGAATCTTAAAAAAAACCTCAGACTCCAATTGCCTTTACCTTCCTCTGTGTGGTAGACAACCCCCACTTTCTATTTAAACTTAATACCTATGTTTATCTATGTGTTTGATGTCGTGTTTTTCTTTTTCTTTGAGGATAGTAATTAATAAAATTAGTCTTTCTTTCACTCAAGATAACTACATTTTAATTGGAAGTATGATAGCTGCATGCAAAAAGAAATGTTGTGAACAACCAAGGGAGAGTTAAAAAGAAAGAAGCTGATTCTTCCTCCTCACTTGTTTATAATAGTGTCCACAAGGCATTAGGCTTTAACCTGAGACCATGGATGGCTAGCAATGTCTTGGATTAATAGCAGCCATGAATATTGCAAACATTTAAGTTTGTATTGTCCAAATATTTCTCTTCAATTTACATTGTCACGGGGTGTTTTGACCTTCCCGAGAGACAGGGACAGAGAAAGTTGCAAATTCCCACTTCCCAGATCTGCAAAAATTAGTTTCTGGAAATACAAGCTGGTTTTGTGCATTCTGTCTGTGGCAGTTTCTTTAAGTTGGCTAATTATAGGCAATGCTCTATTGCCGGTATGTGAAACTCTGCATAAAGTTAATAAAACAAAATAGGAGATGAAGGTTCTTCATACTGACTGCCTTTGTTCATCTCATGTCAGTTCACCTGGTAAATACATGGTTGAGTGATTGCTGTGGCTGTTGAAGTAAGAGATCATCCATTCTGATTTCAACTGATGAGAGTCCTATGTGCTAAAAGTCAGCTGATGGAATTTGAAAATCGACAGCTGATTTTTTATCACAATCATGACAATGGTGTGTTAATTATGTTGTTAAGATGCACTGGTGAGAGATATTGTTAATTAGAGACTGGCATTGGAGGTGAGGTACTGTTATAGTGTAGTTGTAGTGTCCCTACCTCTGAGCTAAGAGTTCAAGTCCCACTTGCCCCAGAGGTGTATAATAACATCTCTGAACACATTGATTTGAAAAACGTCAGGAACATGAGATGATAGAGTAGTTGTGAGGTTGTTGAGCTGTAATTCTGAAGACCAGATTACTGATTATTTGATGTAAGTTCAAATCCATTATGGCCACCAGTGAATTAAAGTAAATCGCTTCTGCGAAAGAAAGTAAATGCAAATTACTGCTTGACAGAAGCAAAGTGAGGCTTACTGGAGAAGGGGACTCTCCCTTTGTTTGGTTTCGTAGCCAATTCTAGCCTTTCAGCTGACAATTATGGCAGGGGTACATACCAAATGAGAAAAATGTGACCAAAGTATCAAAGTTAGACTCATGAAATGGTGTGAGTCATGTTCTTTTGTCAAAAAAGTAGGTTGAGACTGAGGCATGAATCTGAATCATGAGCAATACAAATTCATGTAGCTGGTGGAATAGACAGCTCATGCTGTTGGGTTGACTAGAGTCAAGGGATGTGATGGATGCCACAAAAGTAGAATGGATTTCACCAATGGAACTAATGTGTCAATGGTCTGTAGTGACACAGTGTTGATGTCCCTACCTCTGAACTGGGAGGCCTGGGTTCAAGTCCTACCTGCTCCTTACGTGTACCATAACATCTCTGAACTGATTGACAAGAAGTGCCTAAGAACTTGTGTGTTGTGTGTCAATGGATGTCAAACTCTTGGCCACAGCCATCTAGATCTTCAACACTGTGGTGCTCAACCCCAACAGAACATGTGTTGTGGTAGATCAAGTTGGTGGTGGACATCATTGCAAAATGACCTCCATTTGGATGGAAGTTAACACTGGCTCCAAAATCTGTCTTGGGAACCGCAATCCCCCAGTGTGAGTGGAAATCCCCTCCCTGCTATTCCACCATGGATAAAAGCCTTTATATATTGGCTGCTGTTGAACATCCTTCACTTCTTGTGCCAGGTTGCAGCACCTCTTTTATTATTTAAACAGGCTACTTCTCAACATTTGATTGAGTTTCAGACATATACTCCTGACCTTTGGGCTCCAGGTAGTCAGATCGAGGACCAGACCACTGCACTGCCGATCTTATGATTGGTCAGCAACACACCCCTGATAAGATCATACAGATCACCAAAGTGTGATCACTCACACCCAATTTTCAAAATACTCAGCAAAACCTCCACTGGAATAACAAACTCCATCCATACATTTCCTGTTTCCCTTCAATAAATGTTGCTGTCAGTTTCTAGCAAAAGTAATTAAATTACATTTTTATTGCATTCCCCACTAATTTAGGATCATGTTTATCTAACCATAGAGCAATGACAGTCTGTTATTCCAATTATTTATTTATAGCAGATTTTTTTCAGCTGCTCTATCAATAATTTTTTACAAATCACCCTTCCCTATTTCAATTGTACATTTATAATGAATGTGATGCTTGTTCATTCATGGATCATTTCAAAGTGCATTTCAAACAAAAGTGTTATAATCAACAACGTTGGTCTTGATGCAGAGGCTGTAACTGATAAGCTCAGATCACAAATTTGTAGCATTGAGTTGTACCATTTGGAAGTACCCTGCTTAGAATGACATGGGGTTGACAGATCTAAGTTGTATTGCTGGGTCTATCTCATCCTCTAGGCCTGGTGTAGGAAACTGCACAAAGCTCCACTTAACAAAATGATGGTTCAGTTTTAAATTGAATAGTGAGCTGTGAGACAGTTGACTATCTGCTTGTATAAAAACAGGATTAAAAATTATGTTTAAGAAGTTCACAGGTGAACTGCCTGAGAACCTTGAAAAGATTGATGAATACTAACTGCAGTTACACTGCAATGAGTGCAAAGGTTAACTCCTGGAGGTGGTCTCACACCACCAAGCTAAGTTTGCTTCAAGAGCCTTCACGCCTGAATTACACACCACAGTTTGCATCAATACAATGCGAAAACCAATTTACACTGATGCAAACTGTGCAGTAGAACTGGTCTGCAAGGTATTTCATTTCAGTAAAGCAACCCATTGAGATATCCTCTCAGTTTGATTTCAAAATAACTTCTCCAGTGTCACAACAGTCTTCCTATTGATTGAAAAGCAATTTAACCACCAAAGGTGTTTCAATTTCTCTGTGGACTATTTTTGGTGATGTGGGTAACACATCTATATTAAATTCCTGTCTGCGCTATTTTAACACATCAGCTTAATGATGGCATTTACATATCACTCAAAGGCATAGAAATCAAATGTGTTAAGCACAATTGAAGAGCTGCACATACAGGATTTTAACCATTTCGCTAATGAGTTGACTTCATTACTTTTTTATGTTTTATATATGCTTTATTGTGCTGTTTCAGCTGCACATGTACATCTAGGGTTCAAAATCAATTTAAAATGTAAGAGCTTCCCTTATCACAAGTCATGCATTATTTCTTCTTCCAGTTTATAAATTGCTCATTTTATCTTCTATACGCTTTATATAGCACTTTGTATGGGCTAGAGGACTGGCGGAGGAATGGGGAGAAGGGGGTGGTGCTGGTGGTGGGATGTTGATGGCATCATGGCATTATCACTAGACTACTAATCAAGAGACTTAGGTATGTTCTAGGGAACTGGATTCAAATCCCAATGTAGCAGATGTTGGTATTTGAATTCAAGGAAAAATTTGGAAATAAGACGCTGATGATGACCATGAAACAGTTGTCAATTGTCAGGGAAAATCTATATGATTCATTAACGTCCTTTAGTGAAGGAAAGTGTCATCCTTACCTTGTCCGGCCTACATGTGACTCCATACCCACAACAATGTAGTTGGCTCTTAACTGCCCTCTGGGCAATAAGTGCTGGCCTAGCCGGTGACACCCACATTTCAGGATTGTATTATAAGCAACCTTGTCAACTCTTACCAAACTATACTTGACTTTTAGTAACAAAAACATCGCTGAAACATATATTACTGTGTTTTTCCCTCTGTCTAATTTCTCATTTATTCATCTAGAGACGCTGACTCATGTTAAGGTATAGTTGTATGCCTGCATTTCATCCTCTGTTAGTCTGCAAAGTACTCATTTTTCATGTGCGAACAGAAGCAGATGGTGTTGGTATTTAAACCTATTGCACATTTTTGCCGAGGCTATTCCTTACCCAGTACATTGTGTGTACTGACACGTGTCACTAGAAAGCATACCTAGATGATCTTCTCCATAGCCCAGGAGCACCATGGTTAATTATGGTACTTCTATCACCACCGTGATAAGCAAAGATAATTGCTGACAATGTGAATCAATCCTGGCACACACTTGGCCTCTATACTTCAATTCTTTAGCAACTGAGCTGCATTCTATTAAGCCTAAATATGTAATATTTCAAACTTTTCACCAGTTATGAACAGCTGCTTCCAAGCAAGTACATACATTAACACATTACAATGCTCTTGGTAGCTTTGGAACAAACTATGGCCAATTATTGTGAGTGTAAAGTGCCTATAAAAATGCACTTTTAGAAACCATTCAAATAAGTTAGTTGCAAACACCAATCTAACACTTCTTGTTCAATGCAGTTTGAAAAGAGCAGAACATATTTGACACCAATTAAATGAAAGGTTTGGATGCTGTGATGCATTTTTATTGATGATTATATTGATTCCGTAAAAATAAAAATTCCATAAAGTTGAGAACTGCCCTGCATGTGGTCTATTTGCTGCTTATGCATGCCCATAAATGTATCAATAAAATTTAAATAAATGGAAAATGCCAGACGCTTCAGAGGCTTAACAATAGCAACAATGACCAAAATTAAATTACTTTATCAAGCAAATGTACTGTAAAAAGAATTGATTGTAATGTGTAAGAAAAAAATAAAGTAATATTGATTAATATAATTTTACATCTGAACTGAAACCTGGTAACTATAGCATCCACTGTAAATGCAGATCTTGAAATTGAGTTTTTGTTTTAGCATTTGTCCCTGCCTGAAATGGAATGAATAGAAAGCAGTTGTACTTTGGCCAGATATTCTTGCAGCAATTGAGAGAACATCAGGTAAGTTAGCACTAGTGCTTGCATCTGCACTATATCTGTGGTTGAGAATCTTTGTCACAGATAGGTCCTCAGCCAATTTAGGTTAATATGTCAGTCAAGATCATCTTACAGCACATTGAGTAGTGAGTTAAAAGGTTGCAGGTTCAAGATCCTTTAAAGAGCTTAAGCATATAATCTAGGCTGACACTTCAATGAAATACTGAATGGCTGTTATATTATCCTTTAGATAAGAAGTTAAACCAAATGCATCTTGAAGATCTGTGGCATTTTTTGAATTAGAAGATGTTTACTCTAATGTTCTGGCCAATGTCCTTCTTTGCACACCATGAGTAAAAATACACTGAGCAGTTGGGAAAGTTTCATTTGTTATTTTACAGTGGAATACAACCGAACTTCATCATAGAATCCCTGCAGTGTGGAAACAGGCCCTTCAGCCCAACAAGTCCACACTGACCCGTCCACCTAATCTACACATCCCTGAACACTATGGGCAATTTAGCATGGCCAATCCACCTAGCACATCTTTGGAATGTGGGAGGAAACCAGAGCACCCAGAGGAAACCCACACACACGCAGGGAGAATGTGCAAACTCCACACAGACAGTTGCCCAGTGGCAGCATCAAACCTGGGACACTGGTGTTGTGAAGCAGCAGTTCTAACCACTGAGTCACCGTGCCGCTCTGACAAAGAACAGTGAGATTCATGAATCAAGTGAACAATATGTTACAACTTTGCAAATATATAAGTTCAAATATGTTTTATTTTTTAATTCTTTCATGGGCATCACTGGCTGGCCAGTATTTATTGCCTGTCCTGAGTTGCCCTTGAGAAGTTGGAAGTGAGCTGCCTTTTTGAACCACTGCAGTTGTGTAAATGAAAGGTTGATGAAATAGTAAGCTGGAAGTGTCTAAAATGATTAACACTTTTATGGACCTATCACAAAACACAGTTGGTCAGCTACCCGTTGGGACACAAACTGTTTGACTGCCCAAAGACTGTAGCGCACTTGTTAAAATTACATGAAATAGTTGAACTCATTTGTTATCATGATAAGAATTATGAGACTAAAGAAAATAACTCAAGTGAATCATTGTTAAAATAGAATCTTCTGAATTCCCTTTTACTAGATCAATTTTTTAAGTGTGAAGAAGGCTTGCAAATGAAATGGGAAAAACACCATTGATGGCCTTTGTGTTGCTATTCACAGAACCAACTTCATTGTGGAGGGCTATTTTGAAAAATATGTTGGTTTGAAAACAAGATCAAACACCTGAAAACACAAAAGGTGCAGGAAGTGTAATTAGTCTGTACTGGAAACAATGGTTATTTGAAAGATTAATGCGGTTTACAATTATACATACCGTTATCGAATACCCAAGAGAGCCCAGATATTGAAAGTCATATGTTTTCAAATTAGACAGTTGACTATTAAGCTCCCTGGAGATTACAATCACAGCACAATTTGGAAAATGGGCAGATGAACATTGAATTGGATTTAATCGAGGGAAATGTAACATTATACTGTGCACATTCTTACTAAAAATAACAAATATGATTACGAACAGTATTAAATTATAAATAAGGTGTCAAGCTAAGTATCAATAGTCAGAATTGAAAAATGTGTTACCACAATGTAGGACAACAATTTCAAAGCCAAACGAACTGTTGGATAACATAATATCTACAGAACATAATTTAAAAATAATGACATTGAAACAGTATTAGGCATGAGTGGCACAACGGTCCACAAGAAGAGTACTTTGTACAATTAGATGCAGGCAGCAAAGATGGACAACAAAGATCTCACAGATAAGGTGGTCACGTGATGAAGAGAGTCTGAATAACTAATTTCTTCCTCAGTGCAAAATTAATTTGTAATATGATTCTGGCTAGTTATTTAGTGTTAGAGCAGGATGTATGAAGTAAATAAGTTAACTGTTACAGAAGATGAAATAAGGAATGTACTTGGGATGGAGGAATCTGGCTCAGCTAAGCAATCAAAGATAATATTTCATGATTGATCTGAGTAGAAAGATATGACTTTGTATAAGAAATGAAAAGACCAGACTGTGTCTTGAAACTGAAGCTGACCTACAAAACAAGACATTCTTTGAACAATTTCCTTTGATTCCAGTGTTCTTAATGTCTTGTCTCCATGTGTTTTATTAAATTAATTTTGAATTATGTTTAAGGATCACGGATCTGGAATATTTGTCTATGAACCTGTTGCTCAGCCAGTTATTTGGTTGTAGCGAGGATCAAGACTTAGGTCCAGCCAACTAACGTTTGTTACCAAAAGATGTACACTTTCTAGCAATGTCTCTGAATGGTGATTGGCAATGAGTAGTATGATGTATTAATTACAGATACTTTCCAATCAACGTGTTCAATGATGTTATTACACACCTCTGAACTAGGTAGATTTAGAACCAAGCCTCCTGGCTCACAGGTAGGGACATTACCACTGAGCCACAACACCAAGCAGATTTGTTAATTGTTTTCATTGACATTAGTGCATTTAGGTGGAAAGCATTAAATGGCTAGTTAGAATCAGAGTCATTGAGATATTCAGCATGGAAACAGACCCTTCGGTCCAACTCATCCATGCTGAGCAGATATTGATCTAGTCCCATTTGCCAGCATTGGACCACATGCTTCTAAACCTGCCTATTCATATTCCCATCCAGATACCTTTTAAATGTTGTAATTGTACCAACCTCCACCACTTCCATACAGCTCATTCCATACATGCACCATTCTCTGCCTGAAAAAGTTGACCCTTAGATCCCTTTTAAGTCTTTACCGTCTCACCTTAAACCTACGCCCTCTAGTTTTGGACTCCCCTACCCTGGGGAAAAGACTTTGGCTATTCAACTTTCAAAACTCCTCATGATTTTATAAACATCTATAAGGTCACTCCTCGGCCTCCAACATTCCAGGGAAAACAGCGCAGCCTGTTCAGCCTTTCTCTATAGCTCAAACCCTCCAACCATCGCAGCATCCTTGTAAATTTTTTCTGAGCCCTTCCAAATTTCACAACATCTTCCCTGTAGCAGGGAGACCAGAACTGAATGTAGTATTCCAAAAGTGGCCTAACCAATGTCCTGTACAGCTGCAACATGACTTCCCAAGTCTTATACTCAATGCATTGACCAGCAAAGGCAAGCATACCTGGGACTCCACTTTCAAGCAACTGTGAACCTGCATTCTAAGGTCTCCTTGTTCGGCAACACTCCCCAGGACCTTACCATTAAGTGTATAAGCCCTGCCCTGATTTGCCGTTCCAAAATACATTACTTGAGCGCATTAAGTGACACTACACATCAGGCTTTTCACAGTCAATGAGAATTGCAGAGCCTGGACAGCATCATCCTTTCTTCCCCCTCCTCCGACCCCAACACAATCAAATTCCAATTTCAACTTTGCAAGTTTGTTTTGAGGATTTTGATACTTGCTACCAGGCCCCTTTAAGGGCTGTCACTTGAACTGGGTTTAAGTAATACACAGAGATATTTCCTGGCCAAGTGGCCATTACTAGATCCAGGCAGCAGTCCACAGAGGTTTTTTTCAGACCTGGCTGCATGTCTCTCTGTCTGCACCCGGGTGTTCCTGGAGAGGAAGCATGCAGAGTCCACTGGTATACTTGAGGCTTTCTGTTACAATGGCTGGAGATTCCTTTTACTCATTCACGGGGTGTGGGTTTTGCGTGCTAGGCCAGAATTTCTTAGCCATTCCTAATTGTCCTTGAGAAGGTGATGGTGAGCTGGCTTATTAAACTGCTTCACTCCTTGGGACATAATGGCAACTACAGTATTGACAGCATGGGAGTTCCAAGATTTTGACACAGTAACAGTGAAGGAACGGCGGTATAGACCCAAATCATGATGGTATGTGGCTTGGAGGTGGCAAGGGGGAGGGATCTTGCAGGTGTTCCCATGCGTCTGGTGCCCTTTTCCTTCTTGGAAGATGCTGTTTGAAGAAGGCTTGATGAATTATTGCAGTGCATCTGGTAGACAGCACACTGCTGCCATTATTAATTGATGGTGAAGTGAGTGAGTACTGAATGTGTTGGATGGGCTGCTCAATCAAATGGACTGCTTTGTCCCATAACTTTAAAACATGCCATCCCATAATTCTAAAAACTATTTGTTACTGTTAGGATAAATATAAACTTACAAGAAGCTTCAATTACATTGGATTTATATTTTTTCAATTTTGCTTTTTTCTGCTTCAACTTCTTTACTTCCATTTTGAAAGTGTAGTTTCCTGAAATCTGAATAGCTTTGTAAATATCTTTGTAAATAAAACCTTATTTAATGCTAAGCTATTTCATGCACTCCTGAAGAGCAGCTTCTCACCACACAATAAATTATTTTTCATGCTGAGCCATTCCCTGTGCACCACGCTCTTTTTAAACTTCCTGCTTCCTTTTTCACAGATAACACAGTGTGGAGCTGGAGGAGCACAGCAGGCCAGGCAGCATCAGAGGAGCAGGAAAGTTGATGTTTCTTCTGAAGAAGGTCCCATTCTGAAACATCAGCTTTCCTGTTCCTCTGATGCTGCCTGACCTGCTGTGCTCCTCCAGCTCCACACTGTATTATGTCTGACTCCAGCATCGGCAGTTCTAACCATCTCTGCTTCCTCTTTCAATACTGTTTTCAGAATGAAGCCACTCTCCACCCTTTGTTCTCTTTTTAAACGTACAGCGTCCTTTTTCAGCAGATGTTCCAAATGAAGCCATTCCCCACTCCCCATGTTCTTTTAAAACTTGTTGCTAACTCTTTTCAGCAGTGTTCAGTATTAAGCCACTCCCTGAACACCACACTGTTTTTACAATTGCTGCCTCCTCTTTGAGCACTGTATTCCTAATGAAGCTACTGTCATTCACCAAGCTCTTTTTAACCTTGCTTCCTCCTCTTTGAGCACTGTATTCAGTACTAAGCCACTCCCTACTTTTTGCTCTCTTTTAAAACTTGCTTTCTTCCCTTTCAGCACTGTGCTCAGAATTAAGCCGCACCCCACTGTCTATGTTACTTTTAAATTTGCTGCTTTCTCTAAAAGCTGTGTTCAGAATGAAGTCACTCCTCAGTCTTTTTTTTCTGAAGAAGGGTCCAGACCTGAAACGTCAGCTTTCCTGCTCTTCTGATGCTGCTTGGCCTGCTGTGTTCATCCAGCTCTGCACCTTGTTAACTCCTCAGTATTTGTTCTCTTTTTAAACTGGCTGCTTCATCTCTTTGCACAGTGTTCTGAATGAAGGCACTCCCCATTCTCCATGCTCCATGCTCTTTATAAACTTGCTGCCTCATCTCTTAGCACTATGTTCTGAATGAAGCCACACCACTCTCCAGGCTTTTTTGCAATTTTGCTGCCTCACCTCTAGGTGCTATGCTCTGAATGAAGCCGCTCTTTTAATCTTGTTGTCTTCTCTCTTGGTGCTGAGTTCAGAAGCCTTGTCTCTCGGCATTGCTTTCTGTTCTAAAGTGTCTGAAGAGACACTTACTGACAGTGGAGGTGAGTGTAGTTAGGAGATGTATCCCTGTAATGTTTCAATGTGAATAAATTTAGCCAAGTAAAGAATGGCTTTGGATTTGTCCATCACCATCTGATTAGGAGGAAAAATTGATGGATTTGCACCGGGTAGCCCAGGGAGGGCAACTGAAGACCAATGTTTCTTTGCCAGTTTTTTTTGTGTGGAAGAAATGCCATTATAATTGGGGTAGTTAGAGATATTTAGTAGTTAATTATGAGGAATTCCACTCCTATTACATCATCAAGACACCAGCGACTAAGAAATCACACACAAGACATTGATTCAGAATCATTAATTAACGTTTATCTGAGATATATCAGCACTGGTATCAAGATCAATAATAATTTGATAAGCAAGTTACTTAATTAATCTTTGTGAAATTTCTCAGAATATGCTTAGCTTCTTGGATAAATTGTGAACACTGAGAACAAGATTTCTTCTACAATTGTACAAAAATAACATTGATCTGGCAAATCAAACATCATATCCTAACCTTAAGAATGAAAGGTAACACAATGTGCCTTTTGGAGTCTATGCATTCAGTGTCTGTTTTAAATTGAGTGCACCATAACCAAGTATAAGACACCCTGGTGAAAATTACATAAATGATATGAAACTATGCACATTGATTTAGTGTATTTCAAGCAGAAACAAAATAATCTGAACATTATTTAAATAAAGTTTATAGTCGGAGTCTTATTGTTTTGCATATGTGATCTGTAAAGCTCTTGGTGGCAGCATGGAGAAGGTTTCTGAAGTGATATTGCATCGTCTGTGAATAGCAATGTGTTTTAAAAGTAGCTCTGGAAGCATACAATGAAGCAGATGTGATAATTTGTCAAGAGGGCCTAAGGCAGTAGAAACTAAATGTAGTTTGTACCATTCCTGGAGGTTTCAATAATAATATGACAGGAAAACTCATAGATTAAGTAACTGAAATGATGAATGTCAAGTAGAATTTAATGTGAAGAAATGTAAAGTAATATATAGGGTCCTATAATGTAGATCCAGTGCAAAATTGCCAGACCATCACTTCACAACCTCATTTTCTTTACCCATGCCTAAATGAATTGACATTGTAAAATTTAGCAAAATAATTCCATTATATTTTTCACACTAAGAATACCATTGGCACAAGCGAAGACTGAATGTTAGGTTTCAGTAACAATCAAAAGACTGCTATCTCTGCTGAGAATGTCCCCAGTTCTTTTTTGCAATGTGGAATGCTACATTTCTATTGGAAAACTAGTTATTAGTTATCTTTTGACTTCTTGTAAAGTTTACTGTGTGTTGGAAGCTGGCTGACCAAAAGATACATAATGGACCTGAGGTCTGCAATCCCATTAGTAGGAGCTGTCATCACTGAGACAAAAGCGAACCTCAGGTACCAAGAATCACATTAATAGATATTTGGATATAATTTTTATCTAGCCTAACCAGGCAACTGAAGGTATTAGATCTGATCAACTTTGCTTTTGACAGTCTGCTTCATTTTACTTGAAACTGAAAATGAGCATTTGGCTCAATCCCACTACGGGAAGGGGAGACGTTGGATTAAAACTTCCTCATTCATTCTGAAGCAACACATGATTCTAAAAAGTGCATTAAGAAATAGGCTAAATCAGATATGGTAGTTGATCAAAGCAGGGTAATAATTAAAATAGAAAAAGTAAATTCTGTTGTAAAAGAAGATAAAACAAAATAACCGTATATATGTAAATTTTTTACCAAGTACATCTGTCAGACATTGCACTTCAAATACCATACTTATGCTCCAGATAATAGGTTGACCTCTCCATAATGAGATGATGTAAGAAGCTCTCCACCTCATGGAATTGCCAACAATATCAATTTAAGTAGTTCCATCCTGTGCATATTTATAGCGTCTTTCCATGGTGCATGTATAAGCAGTTGCCTTAAAACTCTGAATACAACAGCATACGTTGATGTAGCATTTTTAGTGTTCTAAATGTTCTGTTATCAGCTGAGCGTCACAAATACGCTGCAGGCTCCAGTTTACTATGAGAAATGACATAAACAGACACACCTTACTTCATTAGTGAGACAATTTTCTTTTCCTTCATTTCTCTGCCTGAAGGCAGCATAGTGATTGGAATGAGGTCAGCCAGGTGGGATCATAGAATATGACTTAAAAACCAAAAAAAACCCTGCAAATACTGTAAATCAGGAACAAAATTAGAAGTTGGTGGAAAAGCTCAGCAGGCCTGGTAGCATCTGTGGAGAAAAATCGGAGTTAACATTTCAGGCCCGGTTCTGAGGAAGGGTCACCAGACCTGAAACGTTAACTCTGATTTTTCTTCACAGATACTGCCAGAACTGCTGAGCTTTGCCAGCAACTTCTGTTTTTGCTCGTGATAGAATATGAGTTCCCTGATTGGGGCTGTTAATCTGGTCCAGTCAGACTTGGTAACAGGATACCGACTTCTGTGGAGTTATTTCAGGCAGATACAACCCACACCAATACAACCTTCACCAGGGCAGATCTCGAATCCACCATGGCCAGAACGAGAAACTGTTGGCACTAATCTGTTCCAACTAATCCTTCAAGGAATCTAAGTTGCTGTGACAACATGCATGGTGTAGTCTGGAGGCATGAATAGTGGCGCAGGTGATGCAGGCAGCTTCAACTTTCCTTCCTTCACAGGGCTAACCACTCTTAGCAGCTGCCATTGGCATACGTGAGAAGGATTTGCCGCATTATATGCACATCTTCCTTAGCCATCAATTCCTGCAGTGGATCTTAACCCAAAGGTTCTGGCTCAGAGGTCAGATGGTACCCATTGCACCACAAGACATCTGGGGACAATATCCTGCATGTAATTGTTCCTGCATTTGTATTATCTTCCTTCTGAAAATATGTTGAGGCAGAAGCATGACTCAATAAGGGACAATGAAATTCTTGCATTTTTATTCACTAAATTAATTTTACTTGAAAATGGGTTTACTAGTTTGACTTTCTCTCCTTCTAGCCAAGTGCAGCTCTGAAACATATCCAGTAAGATAACTTTAATATCTTGTTAGAACAGTATTACAGTTATCAGATAATGCATTACTTTGGCCTAAACAAGATTAGCCAGATGTATTCATTCAAGAATTACATTCAGCATAAATATGAAGCTTATGGGAACTTGTGAACATTATTGTTATCTTTCCTTGTGAAATAAAATACTCATTTTGATATATATCTGATCCAAATTGTCTTGAGTCTGTAAAATGCTAAATGTAATTCCATTGTCTAAACCCTTCACAATACTCATGTCAAGAGCTCCACAGTGATCACATTTTTAATCAAAGCTTCAGTTCAGACTTTGTAAGCCGGCAGTGCTTCAAAAATCTGGAGAGCTATATGCATTCTTCAATCATGGAATATTCATAGGAGGATAGATTACATTACAAAGTTAAAGCGCAGGAAAAGTATGTTTGAGGGCTCTAGTATCGATGAAACATCTTCCCAATTCTGATTAAGCAATGCATACACAATAATTTCAAAATCTCAACCAAAAAGCAACGTATGTTCAGGATTGTATGCTATAAATTCTCCAAGTTTTAACATGCCGTAAGAGGAAAAAACAACTGTGTTGTCTCTAATGTATATTTTATAGACAAGAAATGGTGAAAGTTTCACAAGTAGTCTCCCAGAATACAAGGGTTATAGAAAGAATACATTGTTAATGGTCTTAGTGCAGTTTGAAGATCATAGTATTGGTGCTGTGAAACCCTCAGTTACAAGCAAATTAGAGAAGCAAGTGATACAATTGAATGATTTAATTTACACATATTCAATTGTAATCAAACCACACATCCAGTTGTGGAAAAGAATCAGGGTATAGTTTGTCAAGTCCCAAGTTTGGGGTTTTTCTGGCACAGTGTTAGTATTCTACCTTTGGGCTAGGAGGCTTGGGCTTAAGTCCCACCTACTCCAGAGGTGTGCAAGAATATCTCTGAACTGCTTTATTATAAAACGTCTATTTTGTTCAATCAAAAAACTTAAGAACTAATAATTCCCTAAGTGAGAGAAAAGAGTAAAAAACATATTGTTTTTCATTTTAAAATTATGACAACCAATGATTTAAATCAAAACATTTAATTAAGCAATGTGTTATGTGTAAAACTTTCAAGAGAGGAAGCTAAAAATTGATTAGACAGGCAGTGAAACATTTAATAGGATGTTCTTGAGCTGAAATAAATCAATCCTTCTTCAATTTTATTTAGGAGTTTCCCAGTAAAAGCCTTTAATACTTTAAGCATTATTTAATAATTCCAGTTCATGGGCATAGATTTTGTTAATGATGCCTCCACATTCAGTGTTAAACTGTCAGTAGTGACTGTTTGATGGCCCCAAAAATTTGATATAAAATTGCAGGGAATTAATTATGAGAATGAAGTTGCTGATCATTGTTCAATTGTCACAAATACTTCATTTACACAATCCTGAATTTTTATGCTGTTACAGTGTGTAACAACATATTTGACACAGCAATTTTGTAATATTGACAGTAATAAGAAGGGATTGTGGAATAGATTCAATGGGATTATGAGAAACTATGTTTGAAATAATTATATGGGTTAGAGAAGTTGCAATTTTGGAACTGGCTGCCTCAGAAAGTCGTGGAGGTGAGGTCAATAAATATTTTAAGGTGAAGGTTGGTAGATTCTTGTCAGACAAAGGAATCAAAGATTACCAGGAGTGGATGGGAATATGGAATTTGGAACATAAATGGATCAGCCATGATTTTAATGAATGACAGAGCAGGTTTGGCCATTTGTATGTTCGTATGTATGTATCTTCAAGTCATGATGAGTAGAGTGTGGTTTGGGGCACAATGAGAATTTAGGGCAAGCATTCCAGAGACTAGTTATATTGCATGTTGTGGGAAGCACAATACATTAAACAGGTTTGTAGTTTAAGAGTAGGGAAGTAGTTCATGACATGATATGGAGGGGGTAGAGTGGTTGTCTTATGAGCAAAGGCTAAACCCACTGGAACTGTACTCACTGGAGTTTAGAAGAATGAAAGATGATCTCATTTAAAAAAACACAGGATTCTTAAGAGGCTTGACAGGGTAAATGCTGAGAAGATGTTTCCCCTCATGGGAGAGTCTAGGACCTGACCGCATAGTCTCAGAATAAAGGGACACCAATTTAAGATTGAGATGAGGAAGAATTTCTTGTCAGAATGTTTTTTAAACTCTCTACCACAGAGACCTGTGGGGACAGCGTCCTTGTATATATTTAAGGCCGAGGTAGATACTTGATCAGTGAGGGAATCGAGGGTTATGGGGAAGAATCAGAGAGTGAACATGAGGAATGTCAGACCAGCCGTGATCCTATTGAATGGCAGAGCAGGCTCGAGGGGCTGAAAGGCCTACCCCTGTTCCTGTTTCTTCTGGTCATGTACATGGACAGGCATTCATTAAAGATGGTCAATGAGCAAACTTTTAGAACATGAAGATGCATATACTTTTATGTTCTGGTGATATAGTTCATAATCTGGTGATATTGTTCATATTTGGGTGATAACTTGCAGCTGTCTGAAACTTATTGTTTGAAAAACCTTTGTGAACAACATGATCCAGGCAAGGTTTTTTTTACAGTTAAGGAGTATTCCACATTTGTGTTTCTTTTTAAAAAAAGAACAGAAAGGAATAACTCTTTGATAGAACGAAGTGGAGGAGGAATGGAGGACACCAATAAAGCATCAAAGAATGATTGATGTACATAAGGATGACTGTTTCCACAAAATATACTCAAATTGATGCAGGAGAAAAAAAAAATGATGAATGTTGACCTGAGTTAGCACGGTGACCTCTCTAGATTAAGTCACTTCTGTCATGATGCTGGAATAATATTCAGTTTATAATAAATCAATAACATAATGCTTCACTTCCATTAGATTGCATTAGGAACTGAGAGAAAAGCAGTAGTACAGAGACAGCTCGATGTCACTTCTCATGAGCTCTTTCTATACAATGTGCGGGTTAATTCACTCGTCCCCACTAAACAAAACTAACATATTATTAAATTCACCTTCAAAGCTGGATACACTTTCCCGTGCTTTCGACATCCCGTTCTTTTCCTTTTTGTTTGTACTACGGGACGTTTTGTCTCCACGGAGGGCTCGGGGTCGGTTGTTTTCGTGTTTGGTGTCACCCTAAGCCGGTTTGGGGGTGGTTAACCCGGTGGGCTAAGGGTTCGCCTTTTTCCCCCCAGAGCGACCCTCCCTCTTGCGGCTGTCGGACTGGGCCGGGAGCTCTCCACTTGAGCCGGGCTTCGAGCTGGAGATAAAATACTTGCTTGTACTTGCCTCGATCACCTGCCAGTGCACGGTTCAGTCGGACGGTGCTGCACACAGCTCGGGGACCGGGTACAAACCAGTATTTCATTGAGAATTGTAGAGAGTGAATAACGGTGAAGCTCGGCTGGCAAGAATAACAGAAGAGACAATAAACGCGCACCTTAGGAAAGCCTCTCATTCAACTTTCTAAATGGTTAGCACTTAGATATTAAACAAAATCGAACGGATGCTGTTATAAAAAAAAGGAAAGCCGAAGTATTTTCACATGATTACAAACATAAGCGAAGATTGGGAACTTGAAACGTCAGTTCAAATAAGAGTCTTTATACGATAGCATTGTATTAAATTGTTTTAAACTCCAATTCCTTGCTGGCTATTCATATTATTATTTATTTATGTTTGTTAATCCCAAACTGAGGGTAGTGGGTGCCCGCTTTGTGAACACTGCTCAGGGATGGGTTGGTGCTTTGAGCTATGTGTTGGCAGCTGAAGATGGCAGGACTGAAAAAAAAAAGGCAGAGAGGGCTGGGGAAACTGAGCGGCGGTTTCAGTATAGGGAGAAAGAGGGGAAATACAAGAAGAGTCAAAACTCGGAATGTTAACTCTATTTCTCTCTCCGCGGACCTGCTAAGTTTCTCCAGGCTTTCTGAGAAGCAGATTATACCCCTAGTTGAGAACGGTGATCTAACGTGGTCACTCTTTCTCCAAACCACATCCCCCCCCAACACCACTCCACCCGCTCCCCCCCCCCCCCGCTTCTCCAGACCTCCTGCTAGCCCCTTTTCCCGGGGCTACTTCCCGGCCCTGAAGAGCTGAGGTCTCTCCGGGTCTCCATCCCCGATCAGGCCGGCAGACAGCTCCTGGCCTCCCGCTGTAAGAGAGACTGACTCTCCTCCCCGGACCAACCCACCCACCTCCGCCTCCAGCTGCCTGGTTGGTGGTTGGAGCTGTCAATCTGAGAGTCGCTACAATCACAGGCGAGGCTGGAGCCGAGTATTTTAATCCTATGGCCCCTACACAGACATGACATTTTTGGTGCTGTGTGCCAAACCTTTGAATTTCCAGGAACTCGTGTCCAAACCGTGTGCGCGCATCAGAGGCAGAGGGGACAGAGAGAGAGAGGCAGCTGGCTGTGTAGGGGAGACAGAAAGAGACAGAGAGAAAGAAAGAGACAGCCCTTTCCTGCTACAATCTATGGGGTGGGGGGAGTTGGGGATGGCAACGGACTGGATGTGTTACAACACTGTGGCTGTCTCCATTGCTTTAGCGCCGAGTCTGTGGGAATGATGCGTTTGTTGTGAGCACTGTCCACGTCTCCATCCTGATTCCGCCAACCTCCACCCCCCAACCAACCCCCAATCCCATCCTAGTCTTGTTTGTCTGTTTTGTAGGTGAGTGTTGGAGGGGGGAAATTCTTCAGCCCAAAAGCCGTCCCCTGAATATGGCAACGCGTGGAGATGTGAATTTCGAGTGAGTGAGTGAAAAGAAATATCAAAAGAGAGAGAGGGAGAGAGTGGGTGGTGGGGAGAAAAGCGTGCTGCAACCGCCTAGCAAACAGGGCTTTGACAAAATGCACCCATCCTTGAAGGATCACTAGATTTTACTCGGAAGAATTAACTGCGTCGTGTGCAGATAGAAAGGAACATTGAAATAACCCACAGCGCCGAGATAAATTCTTGTGGGCTTTTGTTTTTGATGTTGTTGTTGCTCTCCTGTGATCATTTCCGAGCCATGTTACTGGACGGGTGAATGTGTGGTCTGCAATTTCCGCCGATGCTTTGGGACTTGAGGGTTATTCCGCACCGTGCCACACATTTGCCATTTTAACTCACGGACTAGTTGCAAAACCAAACAACCGAGGAATGTGGAAATATCAGAGAAAGCGATACTTTGGTATTCTGTCAGCGCCGGTAGTGTTGGTGGCCGTAGTCTGCTGTGCCCAGAGGTAAGACTCCTCCAATGTGCAAGCGAGCGGCGGATCCTGTGCTTGAGTGTGATGTTTGCAATGGACAAAAAAAACACTTTCTGTCCTCCACCTTGTGTTTTGTGTTTCGTTTCCAGCGTCAATGAGCCCGGGAACATGTCGTTTGTGAAGGAGACAGTGGATAACCTGCTGAGGGGCTATGACATTCGCCTAAGACCGGATTTTGGAGGTAGGCATTCTGTGTTCAATCCGTAAATTTCCATGCACCCCCCCACGCCCCCACCAATCTTCCCCACAAGCTACGTTAAATAAAAAATATGTAGCAAGAGTTTAACTCGCCACTCCTGGTTTCCACACACTCCAGGTCCACCAGTCAGTGTCGGGATGAACATAGATGTCGCTAGCATTGACCAGGTGTCTGAAGTTAACATGGTGAGTGATCATTGTTTTGTCTACATCCAATGGACGGCTCGAACCCACGTTGGCTGTATTTCAGTTATTAGTCATACATCTGTGAGGATGCACTGGCAAGATATTCCGAACTATGGGGCGACTTTAATGGTGCTGTTGGGTCATGGAGTAATGATTCCCTCCCTGCCTCTATAGATGCGGCGTGTGATCCATTATTGGGGAAAGTTCCCCTCCCCTTTACGCGGTGACTGTAGGTTTATCGTTGGGCTGTACTGGGAAGCAGCAGTATCGCGTAGATTGGAGAGCCAGGGGTTGGTGCCATCTGCCGGCTACCTCTCCACCGAGATTACGCAAACACTCGTGGCTGTGCAATCCCATAGCCAAAGGGGAAAGTATCCTGAACGTGCGATTCTCTGTCTGTCTCTCTCTAGATGTAAACTGCTGGTGTAGTTTATTGTGAGGGAGATTCGTGGCACTTCGCTGTCCGAGGTTCTGAATCTGCGCTCGTAAGGGATTTGTGTTAATTTCTTGGAGAGAGGAGGGTGTGGAGGGGATGTTATCATCCAGTCATTGTACCTTCCATTTAACGGAGCTCAGCTCTTAAAATGTTTAATATGACAAATCAATTGAACACAGCAATAGCAATGCATAAAACGTAAACGAATTAATAGAACCATCAATCTAAGAGTAGAAGTAGCCATTCAGCCGTAGAATCTACTCCGTCATTCAATGAGATTGTGGCTGATCTGACAATCTTCAACTCCACTTTGCTTCCTTTTCCCCATAATCCTGATTCCCCTCAATGATTAAAGATCTCTCTGCCAATCTCAGCCTTTAATGTGCTTATGCCCCAGTTTAGAAAAACAAGATGTGGTCCTTGTGGTTCCCCAACAAAGTGAAATGTAAATTAGGGAGATTGGAGTTCTGTTGATATCTAACTTGGTATGTATTATGCCCCATATAATATTGCAGTTCATTGTTTTTGTTAATCAACTCATCTGAAATTGAAATATTTGTCCAACAAAGAAAACTTATCTAAAATGTGCATTAAATGTGATTATTCCTCTCCGTGAATCCTCACAAGTATGAGTTGCCAGCTTTAATGTATTTGAATTATTTTTCTAAACAATAATTTATTTACATTCAGTGCTACAGGCAATTTGAGACCTTGGGAGAGTACAGTTGTATAGGTAGGGTCATTCCTGAAATTTCCTCCTCACCATTATTAATGTGTGTACCTTTACAGCTCTGAATGGCTACCTTGACCATCATTATAGATGAATTCAATCCTTTCCTTATCCAATGTGCACTTCAGTAGGGAATATTGAGTGACAATCAGGAGTTGGAGTCATGGCCAATTAACCACTCTAACAGTTTGTAAAATAAAACCAAGGAAGGACATGCATTTATAAAATACTTTTCATGAAACCAAGGTATTCTAAAGTGAAATAAGCACTTCAAAACTGTAGTCACCATTGTGATGTCAGATCATGTTGCATTCCCCCTTTTCCTGTTTGCTTCCTTCCTTGCCCTTCCCGTTACAATAAAATCACCCAACCCAGCATTGACCAGACATGGAGCCTATGACCTTTCTGATCTATGAGGCTCATGGAATCAATTAAAGAGCCCACTAAAGCTTCATGGAAACTAATTAATCTAGTCTGACACACTCCACACTTGTGTTAAAAAAAGATGATTTTATCTTTTATAAAAGCTGAAAGAACTGTGAATGCTGTAAATCAGGAACAAAAACAGAAGTTGCTGGAAAAGCTCAGCAGATCTGGCAGCATCTGTGAAGAAAAAATCAGAGTTAACGTTTTGGGTCTGGTGACCCTCTTTGTTTTGCCATGATTTAAAAGGTCAAGGGAAGTGGGTTTATGGGTCATTTTCCATGTAATAGCATTATGTAGCTTTTCTTAAGCTACTGAGATATCATTGGCTCTTTCATGCACTTTTAGTGTCCTCAAGATTTGGGTCAATTGGCAAAGTTGTTGTTATCAGGGAAAAAGCAGTATTGGTGTTCATTTCTTGGGATATTAAAATAATGGATGGAACTAAACTAGAACAACCACAGGACTAAGAATGGGCCATTCAGTCTCCCACACCTGTTTTCCGCTCAATCAGATCACACACAACCTAAATTTCAATCTATTTATTAACCTTTGCTCTAAATCTATTGAAACACCTACTTAAAAAACATCCATCATTTTCATTGTTGAAAATATGATTGACCTAGCATCTAATGGAACGCAAGTTCCAAAATTCTGCCAGCCTTTGCAAATTGCAGAATTCCATTAGCCTTACTGAGGAAAATCCTGCTTCCTGACTTCATTCATAATGGACTTGTTAGTAACACTGAAGCCCACGGAATTAAATAGACAATAGCTATTTGTATATGAAATTGGATTAGAGATGGAAAACAAAGAATAGTAGCGAACAGTTGAACAGCCTGGGTGTGTGCTTTTTTTTATGGTTCTTGACTCATGGGGCCTAATTTCAACTGAGTTATAATCTCATCAACCATTTTCTCCAGGACTTTCTCCTACTAATTAGTTTAAAGCTTCCCCCACTATCCTAATTCCTCTTTTGGAAAGGATAAGTAAGTTTCCATTTGAGTGGAAGTTATTCATCTAGACATCCCAGTGTCTCAGGAATCTGAAGACCTGCCTTCTGTATAATGTTTCCAATTGTATGTAGTATAAAAAGTGAATAAATTGATCTTTTGACACAAACAGTCCATTCTGGAATTATATAACATTTGAACATTCTCCAATTTTCTTCTCCTCTAAATCTATCATCCTAATTTTCCAGCCTTATCTTCCTAACTTCCCCTGAAAAGCATTTATTCATTTCAACCACTCCCTGTGGTAGAGAGTTCCATATTCTACCATTCTTTGAGTACAAGAGTCCCTCTTGAGTTCCATATTTGATTTCTTGGTAGATAACTTATATTGATGGCCTCTAGATAAGCAGAAATAATTCCTCTGTGTACAGGTGATTATGTGTACTACCATAAAACCATTCATATTTCTTAAGACCTACGTTAGTTCTTCCAACAGGCTTCTTTATTCAGGAAGGAGAGGACCAAGCATGTTCATTCTTCCATGACATGTATTTCCAAGCAATTCAAAATGATCCTTACAAATCTTCTCTGCACTCTTGCCAGTATGTCTCGACCCTCTTGATAATATGCTGACTAGAACTGTAAACAGGATGAAGTGGAGTCTAAACAAGGTTGAGTACAGGTTGAGCATAAATTCTCTACTTTTCAGTTCTATTCCTGTACAAAAATAAGCTTGACACAGTTTGTTATCATATAATGGCATTGCTAAGTTAAAATTTTGCTTAGATTCAGTGGGTTGCCACTCCCTTGACTCCGGTGGTACAACAAAGGCTCCTGCTGTTGTGGGGGGTGAGGGGGTGGGGTGGTGGGGGTGGTGGTGGGGGAGGGGGGTGTTGGGGGGCTGGTGGGAGTGTGGGGGATTCTATAACATATAACACTCGCATGTGTGGAGCTGAGAGCCACTGTCCAAAGCCACCGGCCTTCCCAACCGACCCAAAGCCGGTTGCGGCGCACCACCAGCAGAGGAAATGCGTCCGGCAACAGCCGTGCCCATGTGAGGGGTACTACCAGCAGAAAAGATCCGCCAAACCCTGACGTGACCGACCAGAGCCACTGAGTTGAATCCTATGGGCAGACTGCGCAGTCCCCACCCGTTTACCTCTTAAACGGTTTCACGCCTTCTCTCATCAAAGTTCTTTTCAACTTAACCGAACAGTACTTGTTGACTATCGGACTTATGCCAGTATTTAGCCTTAGTTGGAGTTGACCACCCGCATTAGGCTGCAATCACAAGCAATCCAAATCCGAGAATACACCGTCCCAATGAGCCGTGGGCCACCATTGGCCTCACACCATCCCTGGGCTAAGCGTTGGTCTTGGGTATTTGGACCCTGTGGCATCATCAGACAAAGGCCTTCTATACGCCACATTTCCCACGCCCGTCAGGTGAGCGGGGATTCAGCTCTTCACTCGCAGTTATGGGGGAAATCCTTGTTAGTTTATTTTCCTCCACTTGGGGTGGCATGTTGGTTCAGTGGTTAGCACTGCTGCCCCACAGCTCCAGGGACTAGGGTTCAATTCCAGCCTTGGGCGACTGTCTGTGTGGAGTTTGCACACTCCCTCTGTGTCTGTGTGGGTTTTCTCCCACAGTCCAAAGATGGACAGGTTAGGTGGATCGGCCGTGTTAAATTGCCCATAGTGTCCAGTGATGTGTAGATTAGCCATGGGAAATACAAGGGATAAGATAGGGGTGTGAGTCTAGGCAGGATGCTCTTCAGAGAGTCAGTGTGCACTTGTTGAGCTGAATAGCCTGCTTCCACACTGTAGGGATTACAGTTTACCCCCACCCTCGACTTACACCTTCAAATAATAAATCATCACCCTAAGCATAGTATTGTGTTGAACCTCATTTCTCAATTATGTGTACTTTATTAATGCCCTCCTTAATTTGTTGCAGTTTCTCTCAGTGATTACTTAGTGTCATCCACAAATTTAGAAATTCCATTTGTGATTCCAAAGTCTGAATTAGTAATGTAAATTGTGAACAACAGTGGTCCTTCTGATCCTTGTGGATCACTGCTTCCCAGCCACTTCCACTTTGGAAAATTGACATTTGCTTTTACTGTCCAAATTCTATATTGAAGCCAGCTAGCAGTATATTTTGCTGTATGTCCCTTGATTCTTCCTTCTCTGACCCCATTCATTAATCTATTATGAGGCACCATATTGAAGGTTTTTTGACAGCATAGATATATGACATCATCCAAAGAACTATGTTATATTCTTTCTGTTATCCCTCAAAAAAATTCAATAGAGCTGGTCAAGTAAGATTTACCATTTTTGAAATTAATGTTGATTAGTTATCATTGAAATTTTTGTTTTGAGATGTTCCTCTGTTCTGTCTTACAGTGGAGAGAGATTCCATTACTTTTCCTACCCCTAGATATAAAGCTGACTGGCCTCTAATTCCCTGGGCATGTCCCTCTTTTTATAAATAGGAATTACATTAGCTATTCACCCATATTCTGGCTCTACACCTTTTCCTAATGAATTATTAACTCTGTGTAGTAATATCTCTGCTATCTTTCCATAGATTCCTTTTAAATGTGTTGAGCTAATCCATTCAGATTTCATCCTTTTTCAGTTTGATTAGTTCATTCAATACATTTGAATTTTAAAGTGATTTAAATACACTTATTTCATTACACATCTCATCATTCATTGTCATGTCTAACTGTTCTATCAGCTTAGTTAACACCAAAGTAAAATAATCAGTTACTTTTTCTGCCAGCTCTTTATCATTAATTGAGTATCCTTCATTCTATACCCTAACGATCCTATTTCTATTTCAGCTTTTCATTTATCAAATATCCTGTCAAATTTTTTCATTTTTTGGTTTGTGATTCTTGATCATTTTATTTGATAGTTCCTCTCCGTCTTCCTTCTTATCTTTTCAATATCTTGGCCTGTGTACATTAAGAGGTTATTTCTGTCCTAGTACACGAAAGCACTCATGTAAATTTTCCAACCTTAGACTCAAAAATGTGCAAACTAATCCTAACATGAAGTTGCCTGAACTCTGACACTCGATGAAGCGGTAAAAACCAGTTTGAAAATGGACTCCTCTGCTCTCTTTGTAATTAGTGAGTGTCTCATTCTGAACCTCCTGAACCTTATCCTTTAGTGAGTCCCACTAGTTCTTTCACTTCAGCATGAAATATATTTTCCTACACCACGTTAAGCACTGTTTTAGATAAGATATAGGAGCAGAATTAGGCCATTCACCCCATCAAGTCTACTCTGCCATTTGATCATTGCTCATATGTTTCTCAAACCCGTTCTCCTGCCTTTTCCCTGTAACCTTTGAACCCATTAGTAATCAGAACCTGTCTATCTCTGTCTTAAAGACACGGTGTGACTTCGCCTCAGTTTTTCCCATTGTTTTCCTGCATTATCATTCGCCAAATATTTTGTTCAGCTTATTTTCCTAAATTTTATTGTCACCCTTCAAAATTAGCCTTCCTCAATTTATTAACCTCTTGTTCACCGTGCTTTTGCCTTTTTGTGTTATCCTCCTAGAGCATGTTATATTCTGCTCATTATTGACCAGATACTGTCTTTCTTGTTCATCTTTTATTAGCTATATTTCAATTTCATTACTGGATCCAGAAGGAAGTCTTCCCTGTTGCACTTTTTGCAAATTGGTTTAAAAATACGCATTGTAGGAAATCCATTCCCTTAACACATTTGCTTACTTCTATGTCCAAATTAATTTCAGGTTACTCAAAATTGTTCACAATTGCTATTTTACATTCTTCAACCCTTTTATTCTATTTCATATATTTCTTCATATTTCCTACTCCACTTTGTAGTTTTACATGGTTTCTAGTCTAAACCTCTCTTTCTGATTGATCCTGTATTTTATTTTATCTCTATCCATGTGGACTTTGTTTTTGTCCTGAAGGTGGCTGTGCCCCTATTCCCTACTGCCATTATGTTATCCTCAATAAATACTTGGTCACCTCCCTTTTAGTTTATCATTCTAAATATGTAATATTTTGCAATGTTTTCTGAAGCTATTACATGTTGACAGTCTCTCCATGACAAACTTTGTCTCACTGTCTGGTCAAGAAAGTGGCACTGGACAAAATCTGGAGCTAACTGTTCATCATTAAGGAGATACTTCACCTCCTTAATGATGGAGACAGTTCATCTCCTTAATCTAGAATTTTACTGCTTGGAACCCTTTGCAGAGTGCGAATCTGGTTCTATCTGTGTTAATAATTTGCACACGCCTTCTGTAATTTGGCCTCCTATTCTAAAACCTTCTGTATTTGCTCCTTGACCTTCTGAACATTCCCTTTGGGAAGCCCCATTCTACTCAGGATGCTGGATAACATCTACAGAAGTACTCATCCAGCTATACAGCTCCCTACAATCAGCACTGTTTAATTACCTGTACTGATTCCCTGTCTGTAGCTACTTGCTATACTTGGCTGATGGTGACTCTGTGTTTTTAGCCTGACTGTTATAGCCTGTGTCACTGTTAATTAATTAGGGATTCTTGGTGTGAGAAGTCCAGCTCCCCTGTTGGGTCCTTGTATACCCTCACCTGTCATCTCCTACCCTGTATGTTACTGGTCGCTCTCACTGACTTTTCTACTCCTAGCAGCCTATGGTTCAACTTCTAGAACACCAACTTCAGTAACCCTTCTCCTACCCAAATATAGCAGAGTGTGTTAGGTTGACTTCCATCAAATAAATAAAGAAGGAAAGGTGTTGTTATATCTATTCGGGGCCACAAGCTGTTCAGGTGTTATGTTCAATAAGATTCATATGTTATTCTGATTATGCAGTGGCAAATGAATGTTGGGTGTTGCCATTTTGAGTTTGAAGCTCACTGAAGTGCTTGTGCATTGCTATCTTTAATTAAGATCTTTGCTTCCTTTTTTGGCAAAGTTTGACTGTCACCAACCATATAACATCTGGTCATATGGTGCAATTTGCAACAGATAAAACTATACCTGTGAAAGATAGGTATCACATTGTTGTTATGACACTGTTCTGGAGATCACAGTTGCTGACTAGTGTATTGCTGATTAGCTGTTACACAGGTTGATTTACTGTATAGTTTCTGTTAAAATCAGGAAAATCTACCACTGTGAAAACAGAAATAGTAACAAAGTGTGTGAATTATCACTTCAAGGCACAACAATTTATTTTAAACAGTGAAAGTAACTCCATAACCATTGGGTAATATCAGTGAAATATGACAGTGTATAATACATCACCCCAGGATTTGTAAGATGTCTGACCAAGGGCCCATTCTTCCATTGCTCTAAAAAGTAGAAATGGGGACTTGAGACAAATATGAAAAGCATAGTTTTCCTTCTTTGTGATACTTTTGAGCCAAAAACAAATCATAGGATGTGTGATTTTAAATGTACAGATCTTATGATGGTTGTATCTTGATGTAACAACATGTTACTGTCTTCTTGCCATAATGCTTACACAATTGACATTTGATAGCGTGCATAGTATGCATGTTCTATTGCTTTCAAATAATGATGGTGAGTCTCTGATTTCTCCTCATCGTTGGTGATCTGATTTTGATGTGTTGTGTTGGTTTCTTCAATTTTTCTGAGCTTAGATAGAGAATTAAAACAATACTATGATTGTTGTCTTTGAATCAATCATTCAATTATTGGAAAGAAAAGTTAGAAAGTAGAATTGCTAAGCCACACTTTCTCCTGTGACAATTTAAGCCTAAATAAATTATACTTTTATTTGAATTTTAATTGTTAGATGTGGAATCACAATGTCCTGTACTTCACAGCTGACCAGCAAAGGATTAATCTTCTGGGGGTGGGCTACTCTGTCAGTGCTCCTGTCTTTTGAATGTGTCAACAACTGAGGCACTGATTGCCTTCTCAGGCAGAAACAAAGGATCCCATGGGATTACTTGGAAGAATAGTGAGGGAGTCTCCCTGATGTCTTGGCCATCTCAACTAATAGGTTTTTATAAGTCAATATCTGGTCATTATTTCATTGATGTATATGGACCTTTCAAACCCTGATGTGCATAATTTGGTTGCCACATTTCCAAAACAAAAAAAGACCACACTTAAAAAGTCCTTCATTGGACTGGGACATTCTGGGATCATGACAGGCACCATATAAATATAATTATTTATTTTCCTTTCTCTCTAAGGGAAATTTGTCTTGCGATACCTTTGAAATGAATTGCAGAACGTGTAGTAATGTAATCAGTGCCATAATACTATCATTACGTTATTGGTTGTGTCTTCTGCAACTGACTCAGTATTTTTAATTTGAATAAAAGGTAACAAAAAATACAAGTTCATTGAAACATTTCATGCTGTGTCAGAGACAATGTCTGAAATAGAACTTGCTGCAGCAACCAACATGTCATTTTACAGCAGTCATGACATTAGAGAGGGTGTCCCTGGAAAACAGTCTGTTTCTTCAATAATGCCCCTTTTATAATGCACATGATCAGCTACAGAATACGTTTAATATTAATCATATCATGTCTTTTTAATCGTACCACATATTTTCCAAAATTACAGTGGTGCAATTGTAAAGTAACTTACATCTGAATGCCGTGTTTTGAAACTGTGACGTTAATGCAAGAAGTAATGATCAAAGATGTAATAATTTGTAATGAGATCTACTACTGATGCTGCAGTGGGTTAGAATAATGTAATCTCTCTTTTGGGCCCTAGACTGGAAACTATCCCAGACAGACAGACAGGCTGAAAGTTGCTTGCCTCAGAACTCTGTAGAATATTCAAAAGAAAATGAGCCTGTGCTATTCATTTGTCAGATTCTCCAATCCTTGTAACCTCTGTGGTGGCCATCCTTTGACACATAGTGTGTGTTCAGTTCACTTTGTACAGCAATGAAGCAGAGTCATTATTCCAGATGAGAGGCAAAAGCTGCCAAAGTATTGCATTGTAATGTGATCCACTTACAAATTTGCAAAGTAATGTTAGTTGTCTAACATTTTGAGCATTTTTAAACCTATATTTGAATGATGAATACATATTGTCTTGCATTTATCTGCTGCACTGGGGAGAAATCTGATCGTTCTTTGATGCCATATAATATCCGTAAAGGTAAAGTGTTCTGTAAAGAGAAGAGATCTTTATGCTACATTGCAAGCTCTGAATGCTTACAGAAAATTGATAAATATAAGTTCACTGAAGCTTCTGGATTTTTTGGATTCTTACTGAGTTTGAGCACAAAACTTACTGCTCCAATTCATTAATTGCTGAAGAGAAATGTGAAAAAATACAACTTAACATTGCAATCTTGTGCTATGAATGTTAGCCATTGCTCATTAATGATATTTTGAGATATATTCGTACATATTTGAGATTGTATCCATCGATATTTTCCTACTTCTACATATTAATGACTGATATCAATACTGAAAGATTTATGATGAGAATTATGAGGAATTGCACAGGAGAGATAATTTCTCCTGTAAGATATTATTGTATCTTTAAGACCAATTCAAAATCACCACTATTACACAACCTAATGTTACCTATAAAATCACTACAATTACATAAGTATTGTTATGAGAAATAGCCATACATTCAACCACAACTGGACAATCAGTCCTTGTTTTATTCTTTGAGATGTGGGTATTTCTGGCAAGGCCAGCATTTGTTACCCATCAATATTTGCCCCGACCATTTCAGACGGCAATTGAGAGTCAACTACCTTACTGACAATCTCGGGTGCTATGTTGGCCATATTAAGAAGACTGGCCAATTCCCTTCCCTGCAGTGCATTGCTCTTGCAGCATTTTCAAATTCTCAGAGAGCTTGGGAAGCTTATGCGTCTCTGTTTATGCAATAGCAATGCCTTGGCCAATCAGAATCTATTTTGCCAATCTGCACACTTTTCTCCTGTGGTAGAAATTGTCACAATTGTTTGAAATCTAACGTTCCTGTATTCATCCAAATGAATGCAAAATGAAAAGCTTAGCAACACATCTCTCTATTCAGCAATTTACAAAACAAGATTACTTCTTTATATTTTAGTTCGGTAAAGTCATGAAATAAACCAATGCCTTTTTTCCATTGACCTCTTCTCAGTCTCTAAAAATGTGCTTGCAATTTCTGTCAAGAAAGTTGAGCTGCAAAATGTTCTCTCCTACATGGATTCAAGATGCTATGCCATCATAAATTCATAAGACTTTATTTTCCAATAGCCAGTGAAAATTATTGAATTTGTATATACCATTAATAGGAAAATCTGTAAAATTATGTTTCTTTGTCAATGCATTAGACAGTATGGAAGGAAGTTTAACTCAACTTTACCTGGCAAGCCTGAAAGGATGCGTGGGTAGTGAGTATCATGTGCCAATGCTTACCACTCTGTAATTGCTTACTGCACATTTAGTGTTTTTTGAATACCATACACTAGTCAGGTGCTTTTATAATTAGAAGCATAGGAACAGGAGTAGGCTATTGAGCCCCTCCACCCTATTCCACTGTTCAGTTTGCTCAGTGCTGATCTGTACCTTAATTCCATTCACCCACAGTGGTGCTGCAACCCATAATAATCCTGCATAACAAAAATCTATCAACAACAGTTCTGAACTGTTTAATTGACTCATATGCAACAGCTTGCTAGAGCAGAGTTCCAGATTTCTAGCACCAGTTGTTAGAAAATCCTTTGTCATTACCCTGGACACCTAAGTACTAATGTTGGGTCGAGGCCCGAAACGTCAGCCTCTCTGCTCCTATGATGCTGCTTGGCCTGCTGTGTTCATCCAGCCCTGCACCTTGTTGTCTCGGATTCTCCAGCATCTGCAGTTCCTACTATCTCTTAAGGTTATTCTGTTTTGTTCTGGACTGTCCACAAGAGGAAATGCTTTATTTCAATTTATCCAATTAAATCCTTTAATCCTGCTAAACATCTCAATAAGACAGTAGGAAGTTGTTACCTTCAGTTAAAGTGCAGTTGGTATCTGATCACAGTAGAAGTACCAGGTAGCTGTCATAATGTAGTCATCCGCAGGAATCAAAATTCCTTTAACTTTCCCACTCTCCTGAGATGGTTAAGGATGACCTTTTGGAGATAGGAATCTTCTAATCCCACTGCTCCTGAATAGCTCATATAAACCCAAGCCAGGACACCACATGGATTATCAACGAAGATACTAGATGAAAAATTTCAGGGGCCTGAATAGGGGCTGTGTGCAAAATGTGCTGGAGGATGCCTCCCTCATCATTGTAGATTATGTTACCCAGGAATGCTGCCCTGAGGAGACAAGACTACAAGACGATTCATTATTTAACAGGGAGCCATTGAGCAAAGGCAAGGAACAATTAGTGGATGGAAAGCTATCACAATACTTTGTCGTCAGAAATGCAAGGGATGAATAGCTCACTGGTTCAATCCCTTCCCCTGCAAACTGAAACAATATCCATTTGTGTTAACAGTGCTTGTGACCTCATTAATCACTCCTTTCATCCCACATTGTACAACACTGAAACTGTTGATCCAATGCTTACCTTGACGACTTATCAATTTGGCAGACGTATCAGCTGTTCTACAAACACACTGTTCCTTGAGTGATGCCAATGAAACTTACTTGATTTTCCAAACCCTCCAGGCTTACTGAGAGAGGCTGTTTCTGGCATCTTGATCCCAATTTTTGTGAAAAAAAAAACATGTCCTTCCTGGTGTGAACCTCTGTCAGCAACATCTCCAGTGTTTCATATGAGAAACTGAGTGCAGTGTTTCCTTCTGATGCACAGCATGGGAAGGGATTCAATGACCTCACAAAATCAACAATGAGCTCCTTGTTTCCCTATTCTTAGATTGATACCTACCCATGATCCATGTCCTCTTCTCTACACATTGACAGCAATTACCATTGCAGAATTATATCCCTCACCACCAATCAAATGTGGCTGCTACAATTTGGAGACATCAGTGAATCAATTTAATATGAAATACAGGATGCAGACAAGATATTTCAATACATTGTCCACCTTCTGCAGTCTGTAAGTTAGTGAGCATTAGAACTTTCAATACTTTTGGCATTTTGGTGTGCAGTGTGTTTATAAAACAATTTAGGAGTTTGCTAAATTGATAAGTCATTCAGGTAATAGTCGGTGGAACATTTTAAATATTGTGTATAAATTTTAAATATTTTAAATCCATTGTCACAAAACCCATCTAGTTCACTGATATCTTTTAGGGGAGAAAATCTTCTGTTTTTACCTGGTCTGTCCTACATATGATTCCAAACCCAAAGTGGTTGACTCTTAACTGCCCTCCAAAGTGACCTAGCAAGCCATTCAGTTCATGGCTAATTGGGTATGGGCAACAAATGCTGGCCTTGCCTGCACACCCACATCCTATGAAAGAATTTTAAAAAAGTGAATGGTTTTATAATTTGCTATAGCTTAACAATACAAATAAATCCTTCTCACCCCATGTTCACAATTGTAATCATGAGGAAAGAAAAGAATGGACTGCAGGATCCAGTGTCAGTAGCTCACCAAAATGACATCATCAACAAGATATATGATTCATTTTAACTGAGGAAATTGTTGGCATATGTTTGGCAAATTGCATGCCAATCTTATCAAGAGGCCACTCACCTTTAGGACCATTTCTGGCAAGAATTCCAAGCCAACATATTTAAAGGGTGGTGTACCTCTTAAAGCGAGGTTGTACTCACTAAATTCAATCACTGCACTTGGGTCTTCACGACTGAGAACAGCTTTCAATTTCACATTTATTACTTGAATTTGAACTCCACAAGTTGCTATGATGTAATTTGAATCCATGACCCCAATGTAATAGCTGTATTTTCTCGATTACTAGTCCAATGACAGTACCACTGCACGACTGTCTTCCACCTAACAGGCTTAAAATGTTTTTTGAGTTATTGAATTAGGAAAGTCTTCACATTTCCCAGCAGTTCTGTGTTGGGTACAATAGAGCTGTGGGGACAGAGTCCTTGTGTATATTTAGGATTGAGATAATTAGATTCTTGACTAGTGGAGGAATTAAGGATTATGGGCAAAGGGCAGGAAAGTGGACATGAGGAATGTCTGATTAGCCATGATTCTGTTGATTGGCAGAGCAGACTCAAGGAGCTGAATGGCCTACTCCCATTCCAATTTATTATGGTCTTATTGTTTGTAGTGCCTATCGGCTTCAGTTTTTCTGAAAACAGGGATCCCTGATATCTTTCTCATTGTAAGAAAATAATCGTCATTCATGGAATCATCAAAGACTTAATTAAACATTGTCTATATTTCTCAGTTTGATTTCCAATTCTTGAAAGCATGCTTGTGCCTGTTATTCTTCTTGCTTTCAATGAACAAGGGAAATGCTTTATTGTACCATCCAGTTGCTTCACCATCTTAGCCTCACACTCGGTTTCTGTATGCAATTCCTCACTGTTATGGCATCAGGAAATTGAAAAGTAACCATGTTGCATGGAAAAGATGAACAGCTGGTCTCCTTATGTTCCTAGAAATTTATTCTGCAACAAAAAATATTCTTCATTTGCTTTCTGATCTGCAGCAAGTTCCGTTGGTGTGACAGTAGAGGATCCACAAATTAGTTTGGTTGTACATAGCTGGAGAACATTATCACAGAAAGTTAACAAGGAGATAAAGCAAGCAATTAGGGAAGCAAGTGAGATTTTAGTCTTTATTATGAAGGCTTTGGAGCATATGTGCAAGGAAGTCTGTTTTACCAACCTTTGGAGTGCTGTGAACAGTTCCAGGCACCTTACCTGAAGAAAGGTATAGTTGCTTTAGATCATGTGCAGCGAAGGCTCTTTGGACTGGTACATTGGATTAAGGAGTTGTCTTATCAGCAGCACAGTGCTTCAGTGGTTAGTACTGTTGCCTCACAGCTCCAAGGACCCAGGTGTGTGGGTTGACTGTCTGTGTGGAGTTTGCATGTTTACCTTGTGTCTGTTCCTACGAGTGCTCTGGTTTCCTCCCACAGTCTAAAAATGTGCAAGTTAGATGGATTGGCAATGTAAAATTGCCCTGCAGTGTTCATGGGAGTGTAGGCTAGGTGTGTTAGCTATTGGTAACTGCAGGATTACAGGGATAGGGTGGGATGCTCTTCGCAAGGTCAGTACATATTCAATGGACTGAATGGCCTGCATCTGCACTGTAGGGTTTCTATGAGGGAATGAGTAGACTAGGCCTGTCTTGCCTTGAGTTAAGAATAGGAGGTGATCTCATTGAAGTGTAAAACATTTCGAAGGAGCTTTGGTGGAGTAAAAACTGAAACAATGTACCATGTAGGCAAACCCCAGAGAATTTGGATGCTCAATGGTTGAGCATATTAGTGTGGGAAGATGAATTGTTATGGTAGCAGATCAACTATGATTTTATTGAAAGGTACAGCAGATTCGAAGGGCTGAACGGATGACTCCTGCTCCTTTCTCTTACAAGGTACTGCTTGTGGGGACATACGGTAAGAGCAGATGGAGCTTAGTGATGGTGTTCAATGTGCTGTGATTGCCTTCTCATGTTCTATGTGAGAGTTTGGACATGTATATTAGTCACGTGAGCGAAATACTATTGAAGGAAGTTAAAGCAAAAGAAGAAAATTGACAATAATCTTGATAAGGGAAAAGCATAATATGATATCACAATGATTACTTGGTTGAGAAGATATAGAGGCCAGTGGTATATCAGGGTTTGTTTATAAGCTGTCATTTGAAGCAATGAGCAACTGTAATATTGATTCTCCTTAAAAAGCAGCATTTCATATAAGGATCAATTGAGGAATGTTTATCTTAGATTTAAGATGTGGGAGAATTCTGCAACTTCAATTAACGTGATTTTGATTAGGAAGGATTTAATTGTTTCAAAATGGTTTGCTCAGGATCCTTTGAAACAGGCAGTGAAAATGGGTTTAAGAGAATTAGATGTCATTCTTGTGTAAGGAAGGGGTTGCAGGGCACAATGAAAAACACTGAGAAAGGGACAGTTGATTCAAGAGGGCTAAGCCTCTGGTCCTTTTCTGCTTGCTAAAAGATCAGATTCATTCTGTGAACATCTTTTCCTTGATGGGAAGGAAACAGAGCTCTCGGAGAAATTATGGTTCCACTAGTCTCCTGCTGACACTGTGGCTGTAAGCAGGTGAACCCCAGAGTTTGTATCCTTATCATTTCAAGTACAAGATGACCCTGTGGCAAATTATCTTCCAAGTAATAACAAGAGTGTCATAAAAGAAAAATGCTTTACACGCTTTAATGCAGTTCTGCATGCTCATGTTAATTAAACTGTAATGAATATTTTTACAATGATTAGCAGTTAATTTGATCACTCAGATCGTATTCACCTCTATCACTCTTTGATTTTTTTTCTGTCTTGTTGGAAGTTTTAAGGCACAAGATGCATTTATTTTTAATTATGGAAAAGACTTCACTAGTTTGGTATAATTATAGACATTAGTTAATGGACAATTACATTTTGTTAATAGTACTGTATAGCAATTAGGTAAATCATGTGTTTAATTTAGCAGACAGATGTTTTCTCATCATTTTGTGAACAATCAATAGAGTTTTATATGTAGGCTCAGAAAGCAACAATGAACAGCCACAATTGTTCAATCAGGTTGGCATTCATAATGCAAAAAAATGTCTTGCATTTATGTAGTACCTATCATGACCTCAGGACATCCTGAAGCGCTTTACAGCTTGAGTGCTATAATGTAGGAAATTCAATCAATTGTTCATTCATTCGAATTCTACCCTAAGGGAAGTCCGTACTTTGGTGATGCTTCAACCTAAGCCATTTTCTCTGCAGTTTTTGTTTTGTCACACACTGCTGTCCACTCACACAGGAAATATGGCAGCACACAGCTTGCTCACACAAAAAGCAATGTAGTAATAACCAAACAATTTATTGATGTTGGTTGACGGATAAATATTGGGACAGAACATTTGAGAATTCCCCCGCTTTTCTTCAAACAGTGCCATGAAATCTTAACACCTCACATCTTAAAATGAGGAGGAGTCTCAATGTATCATTTGATTTAAAAGATGACATCTCTGACAAGTACCAATCCACTGTAAGAAAAACTATTCACATTAAAGAAATCAACATCACACAATCAGAAATCGTTTATTCAGGTGCTAAGTTACAGCACAGACATTTAGAAATTAAGCTTTGCAGCGTGTTTTGGTGCATTTTTCAATTTTGCATCAGTGTAAGTCACATAGTATCAAACTGCAGCAGAATCAATAAGAATACTTAAGCAAGAGATTTGAGTTCATCTTACACTGTGAGTTCAATCCTGCTGTATTATTTGTAGTACAGATATGAGCAGGTGTCGATAGAGAACTGCATAGTAACATGGCTTCAGTCTGACAATACTACCTCAAATACCACAGACAACAGCCTAACACTTCACCCTATAATGTCAACTGAGGCCCAGTTGGTAGTATTCTTGCCTGTGAGTCAGAAACATAGGAGTTCAAGTTCCAGCTCAACAACGTGAGCACAAAATTAAAGCTGTCGCCCTCATGCATTATTGAGAGGGTGCTGCTGCAATTTTTCAATGAGCTTGAATCAATGTACCGTAAACTCTATTGAGTTTTTAACAGAAGTGTCCATGTCATTGCATTGAAATATACATTTTTGTGTATATTGACCATGTTCTACCATTTAAAAAGGTCAAGTCTGATAATTCCACATACCTGCCCTATCCCCAATAACCTTTCATCCTCTCACTTATTAAGAATGCATCCACCTCTGCCTTTTAAATATTCAAAAATTCTACTTCCTTCACCTTTTGAGAGACAGATTGTTTCGAACTCTTATAAGCCTCTGAGAGAGAACAAAATCACCTCATCTTTGTCTTAAATGGGTGACCCCCCTTATTTTTAAGCAGTGGTGTATGTGTGCATATTCATGCCTTTCTCTCTGGAGACCTGCTCACATCCACAGCTCTCTAGCGTTTACCCACAAGTGAGCTTCCATTATACTGCAGCAGGTAACATTGCACCAACTTTAATGCCTTGGAATATTGCAAAGTCTTGGAAAGACATTCTTTGTAAATGCAAATTCTTAAGAATATAATAACATTTTTTCAATAGTAGGTGCTCCCATAAGCAAACCATTTGGAGGGGCAGGGTGAGATGCAAGAAATTCATTCATGGCCACCAGTATTGAAGCTAAAAACTGGGTGAAAATTCACCTCCGTCCCCCTTGCTTTTATCATCCACCATCCCCCATCAAAGCCCACCTGATGCTATATTGAAGCTTGCCTTTAAATGGGAGAAGGCTTGTTTCTATGTAACGCATGTAAGCCTGCTTAAATTTGCCAGTTGTTGTGAAGCTATTGTAAAACTTCAGCTCAGTTATATCAGCTGCTGAGCTGTCTAACCTGTCTACCTCTGCAGGCCCTCAAAAACCAGGTCAGGAGATTCTGAATTTTTACTTCTGTGAGCTTAAGTGAGCAGAGAAATCTGCAGGTAGCTGCCCGCAGTCATAACCACTAGACCCCCACCCCCTATAATCCTCCCATAAAGATTCAACCTGCCAGCTAGACCAGAGTACAATGGAAAGAAATGATAAGTTATTGCACATAATTTAAAAACAAGATCAGTGACTGTCAACACATCAATCAGTTGCAACTGATTCAAAGCAGGTGAAGAGATTTCAGTGGTAATTTTACTGAATGGTGGGAACTTTTGGATCTACCTTCTGTGTCATGGTGTGCTGCTGGTTTACTTATGAAACAGTAAAGTGCCGCTACCTATTGAACAGTGGGTTGATGTCAGTATTAACAAATTATTCACACTTCCACAAGGGCTCCCTTTTATGCTGATTCAGAAGAAATGAAACAAGTCTTCCTATTCACTGTTTCAGTCCCATAATTGAGCCTAAAATGTATTCCAAAACATTGCACCTAGATCTAAGTAATCCCTGCCACTGAATGTATTTAAAAATGGATGAAGATCATAAACAAAATGCATAACACGTTTGTTAGGCTCCAGCCAGAGGGCTGGATGCAGTTCTGATAATTATATTATAAGAAGGTAGTAATCACGCTGGAGGGGGGAAAGAAAAGTCTGATGATCATATTGCTAGGATTGGAGAATTTTAGCAATGAGGGAACGTTAGAGAAACTGCACTTGTTTTCTTTGGTACAAAGGAGACTGGAAGCAGTGCTGCGGAAAGGGGAGAGAGCAAGAGAGAGAAAAACACTGATTTCTTTCATTCTCCTCACCCTCTGTCTCCAGCAGCAGGTGGCAAAGGTGATGGCAGTGCTCAGCAAGGGAACTGAGCAATTTTCTGGGACCCTACCAGCTGGCAGTTGATGGTGAAGGAGGGCAGCTGGAGCCAGACTCTCACTGAAAAAGAAAGGGTGTCTTTATTGCAGACAGGTCTGACTGGAAAGGGGAGTAGACAGCCAAAGGAGTTCCTTAGCCCAAATAAACCCACATGGTCATTCCATGTATGTGGTGTAAATAGTTCTGGTTTGTCCTTACTTTCTCTTGTTTGTAATGACATGATGCCAGTGGAATAAAGAATTTGTGCCTCTTGATATTTGGGCCACCCTCATGTTCAAATCAAAATCAGAAATTGCTGGGAACACCCAGAAAGTCTGGCAGCATTTATGGAGAGAAAGCAGAGTTAACATTTTGTGTTCAGTGATCCTTTTTCAGAATCCTTCTCCAGTTTTCCCAGCAATTTCTGTTTTTATTTCTGATTTCCAGCATCTGCAGTTCTTTAGTATTTTTGCCTTGTATTCATGTTGCTTGTTTCAATAAGCAGATTTAACATGGTTTAATTTTGAATAGAAAGTAGTGTATTTCCCAAACATAATTTGTGAGGTCATTTTTTAAAAATAACACGTGCAGCAAACTGGATTAAAATAAAAAGTGTTACTTATTCACATTCAAACTCAAGGTGGTCTTTATGATTTCATACAAAAGAAAGAAGAAGAAAGAGTTTACAGCTATGAATATTAAAACCAAAAAAAGTTTAGAAGTTAATTCATATGAATCACAATTGCCATAATGGTCCTTTTACTCGGGAGTTAAAACTTAAGATACAATCAGACGGCTGAATGAAGATTGTCTGCTCTGATTTTGAGGAGATTTTGATTTGAGGCAAACTTAGCTATCAGCCCACAGTACTGAGATAACAAGGTGTAGAGCTGGATGAACACAGCAGGCCAAGCAG
>NC_063337.1:16757895-16789463 GCF_021869965.1 Rhincodon typus
CTGCTTGGCCTGCTGTGTTCATCCAGCTCTACACCTTGTTATCTCAGATTCTCCAGCATCTGCAGTTCCTACTATCTCTGAAACAATTTTAACCCCAGCCCACAGTACTGCTTGCTTTGACTGGGTCGTAGACTGACTCAATGTTTTCTGCCACAGAGAGCTGTGGAAGCTCAGTGAGTATATTGATAAATATTTGATTGTTAATGGCATAAGGGTTTATGGGGATAATGTGGTTAAAAGACATTGAAATGCTTGATCAACCATAATCATATTAAATGGTGGAGCAGGGTACTTATGTTCCTCTGGTCCTCAGCAAACTGTCCAAGATCCAAAAAAAACATGGATTAAAACATTCAAAAGACTGGAGGGTCATGTGACAGGTCAATTAGCAAGCCAATTTTAAGTTATCAATTAGATTCTCTCCACTGGCTCTCACATTTTATTGGCTGAGTGCCAATTGCATTTGGTTTTTTTGGAGGTGTTTTCATAGTATCTTCCCAAATCTGCCTCAACAACTATCCATACATCCCTATGGTATCCCTTACATTCACTTCTATCCCCATCTTACCACGCGCTGTTCCCAGAACAACTTTCCACTTGTCCTGGAATTGACTGGCATCCCTGGTGCTGGCACCATCTTTAGAAGCCATTGCACTTGCGGACACAGGCTGTTGGTACAGTGCTGCCTTGCGCTGCTCGTGACATCTGCCCCCGGACGAGAGAGAGACAGGAAAATGTAACACCCTTCTTTGCCGACAGCGAGCTCTGGATGCTATGGTGCATAGACAGCATGTTCTCTTCCTGCATCAGCAGAGGATGACATGCCACCAGATCTGGTCAAAGATTGCCAGCCAAGGCAGTGCAATCTCAACTATCTGGAGGAATGCCCACCAATGTAGGAAGTAGGTCAGTGACTTTCTGCACTCCAGCAGTCTATGTGCTACACTCTTCTCCCTGCCACCACACACTTAGTCTGTTGCTGCTCCTGCACTTGCCTTGCACCAAGGCTCATGCTTTACCACTCTCCTTATTGTCTACACCATCTTCTCTCGCTCATTGTCACCAACTCCAATTCCCAAAGCCACTAAACCTGCATGCTCTAAGCACTGCCTACTTACTCATTCAGGTCATATCTACACCTGCACCAAAAATAACAGCTACGCCACCCCACCCATTTTCATCTTCCTTATGACCTGCATCTCTCTCAGTTCATGAGAAAAAACAGCCTACATATGGGGTAGAAAGATGGACGGTAGGCTACCTAATTTTTGACTCCTCAGCCTTGGGTGGAGAGTATCCTTACTCTGATGCCCCAAGCATGTGACTGACCATGACCAATTCCCTGGACTGGTATCAGAGGCAGCTTTTGACTTCCTGTGCCAAGACCATCTGAGCAAAAGCCAGCAGGCTTGATTTGACTGAAGACTGCAACCACGTATCCACTCTGACTTTCAATGACAAGAATTCTTAATCTCTAGTTTATTTGTAGCATTTAGAAGGAAAAGAAGCTAAATACGAATGAAGAATTTAACAAATTATATCCCCTTTAATTGTCAACTCACTGCTGCCCTGTGAGAAACCTTGCGACTCAACAAATGCGTAGAAGGTGCAACAAGATGCTCTTGATTTCGAGATAAGAACTTAAGAACTAGTAGCAACTAGCAGAATTAAGCAATTCAACCCCTGAAGCTGCTCATATTACATCAGCAGAACCTCATTCCTCATTCTACCAGTATTGTTGGTATCTAGAGGGACCAAGACAACTGGATCCTTCTCTTCCCACTCCAAGTTCCTCTGTAGCCCAGATGAGATATCCTGAACCCTGTCACCAGGTAGGCATCACAGCCTTTGGGACTCAATCGTGTATCAGAGAATAGTATCTACTTCCCCAACTATACTATCTTGAATACACTTACATAGAAGTGGAATTGGGACTATGCTGGATTATGCTCTTTTTTCCAATGACACAGATATGATGGGCTAAATTGCCCCATTCTGGGCTTTGTATTTATATAGTCCTATGATCTGCATCACTTTAAAAAGAAGGTAACTGATCTTAAATCGCTCCCAAACCTCTTGAATAGAGTGCATTACTATTTGCTGTTGTAAAATTTTAATCACTACATTTTATTCATGTCAAGTCAGTTGGAGGTTTCCATGTGGGATTGCGTCTATTGATAATTCCTTTATATTTAAAATCTAATTTATTTTGGCAAAGTGGTGATTTGATTTGTTGCATACAGACAGGTTAGCGGGGGCCCAGTTATAGGCTTGCTTTCTTTTGAGTTGTAATTTTCCGAGTTCAAATCCAACTTTTTTAGGATTTAAGTGCAGAATTCATGGCATAAAGCTGTACCCTTGGATGTGGATGACATTTAAATCTAGGTGTAAAAAATACTGTCCTCTTAGTTGATCAAGAAAGGTCCTATGGAACTATTTAGAGGAAGAACAGGGAACTTACTCCTGTGTACTGGCCAGTATTTTATCCCTGAATCAATATCTGAGAAAACAGATTATCTGGTCATTATCACTTTGCAGTTCTGGGAATCACTGTGTGCAAATTAGCTGCAGCAATTCCTACAATTATAATAAGGACTGCACTTCAGAAAGTACTTAATTAGCTGTAAAGTGATTGGTGATGCACGGTGGTTGTGAGAAGATATATATAAATGCAAGTCTCGCCCTTTTCACTCAAAGCTGTGACATCATTTACTCCTCTCATTCTTCCCTCTCCCCGCACCCTCTCCTCTTACAACAGATTTTAAACCTGGTCTCAATACAGCATTCCTTCATTAGTTCCATCTTCCCTGTATCATTTTACAATTGGATGTTGCTTTGCATTGTGGCCTTCACTCTCACTGTGCCTCTTCACATAGAACAATAGAAGATCTCTGCATGAAGTCATTGAATCTTCTATAGTTATTGGTTGACTCAACATTCAACTTTCCATAGGGTCTCCACCTTGTGCGGAAGGCAAAAGCCGATGTAACGTACCCTTACTAAATTATCAATGCAAAAAAGACAGAGGTTTAATATTTATGCTGTACTATGTCATATGTCCAAGGGTCTTGCCCTGCCTGAGTACAGAGCTGCCAGGGAAATTCCAGGTATATAATGGACCAGAATCTCCCTCTTGCCAAATAATGAGCAAACTGCGCCTAACCTCCCCACCTTGCAGCCAATGTCTCGTTTAACTGTCAGGGACGGCTCCCCTAGGACCCATCTCTTCCCTGTGCAAATTACAGCTCCTGCCTACCAGCCAGGCTGCCCATCTAGGTTGGCAATCAGGGAGGAATCCATATTCCTTGATCTAAACATGGCATCAGCATGACTACTTGTCCCTGGCCTTGCACCATCTACTATCAGGCTCTTTCACACTCTCTCCACTAGCCCAGTAATATCAAAGTCAGTGAGTCTAAGCACATCCAACTTGGTGACCCTCTGGGGAATGGGCAGACATATGAAACCTGATTGACTTTGTTTAGGTCCAATGATCTGCTTTTGTCTCACTATTCTGTATCTTCTGTCAGGTAAGAACTTAGTTGGATGGACCATATTTTCTCACTAAGTAAAAGGCGAGAGGACACCTGGTTTTATCGAAAGCTGGAATTATATAAAACTATTGGCTATTGAGAAGGCTATATATTGATACTTTCATATTTCAAACTGTCTATTAATTTGCTTTATATCTTTGTCAAATAAGTCAAATTGTATGTTTGCTCTGTCTAAGCTCCCTATGGTCTATATGTCCTTGTTTGCTGTGATCTGCCTGTACTGCTCGCAAAACAAAACTTTTCACTGTACTTCGGTACATATGACAACAATAAATCAAATCAATCTTGTTTTCATCATAAACCAGCAATTTTGTTGTTTATTAATTAAGAATTTTAAAAACAGATCTTTGTATTCTAGTCAAGCCAAGTTACCATAGTCTTAATGGACCATAGGGCTGCTGTCTCATGAGAGTCATCTTAGTAACCTCAGAGGACTCTCCCTTTCAATCTCTCCTTTCACCTGAGGTGTGGTGACCTTCAGGTTAAACCACGATCAGTCATCTCTCTCCATTCTAAACCTAATATAGTTACCATATCTAATTATTCATATTGTGATCTGAGTGAAGCATTTAAATTTACATTGTGGTCAGTGGATTAATGGGACTAGTGGAGAAATCTCATGTACTCCTCCAACCTGGGTCATAAAGAGCACAGACATGAACAGAGTTCAGAATCAAAAATCTTACCTGGAGCCATTGCTGATTATACAATTGTAGTAGGAATGTGAGTTACAGTCACAAGATTTTGTTCAGCTTCCTTTGCTAGCTGATGTGTGATATCTATCAATGTGTGAGACTGTGAACTAAAATTCAACTTCGATATTTCATTGTATAAAATTGAAACATGATTGCTTCAAAGCAGCAGTCTGTCTTTTTCTGGGAAGTTTGAAGCTTCACTCAACACCCTCAAATAAAGCCAAGAAGAGCCATTGCTAAGTAAAAGGAACAGCTTGCTCTTTGGCAGGGTGGCTGTGGCACAAACGTATCCTTTTTGTTAAATCCAACAGGGAGTGAACACTGGAATTTTTTAAAGCGGGTGAGGGCATCAAATGATTTACAGATGTTGGTGGATATAGATCTGAGGAAGACAGACAAGTGAAGGAAAGAGGGAATCAGCTCCTAAAATCCTGTCTACACAATAAAGCAAGTAATAAAGCATGGAGTTTACGTTTTAGGCAGTAAGGTCCCCATTTGAACCTTTGTTTTGGATAAAACGCCTGAAGGAACTGATTGCATCACAAACAGCGCATTCAGCCATTAATTGATTTTTTTGAAGGAGCTCAAAGACAACCTGAGGCCCTCAAATTGTACAGGCAATAGGCCTAATGCCAGTTTCAGCTGCATGCACTGCTCACACAATTAGTGGCCCCGTCCAAACAGCCAATCCAAATATTGCAAACAGCCCATTTTACACCACCTGCCAGAATGGACCTTTGGGTGACGGTTTATGCTTGTAAAATAGGTGTCAGCTGTAGTTTAGTTATTGGCAATCATACCTCTGAGACAGAAGGTTCAAGTCCCACTCCAGACCCTAAATGCACAAGTCTGGGTTATCACTGCAGTGCAGAACTGAGGGAGTGCTACATCGTCAGAAATGCTGCCTTTAGGATATGCTATTAAACCTGAGGCCTATCTGCCCTTCTCAGGTGGACATAAAGATGGCCTTGTGGCAACTTATCCCTCAATCAAAAATAAAATATATAATTTATTGTCACCTTGCTGTTTATGTTGTGCAAAAGTTGTCTTTCCTACTTGAAAACTGTGACTATATAGCAGAAGAAGGGTCTATTTTTCTGAAGAAAGGTCTAGGCCCGAAACGTCAGCTTTCCTGCTCCTCTGATGCTGGTTGGCCTGCTGTGTTCATCCAGCTCTACACCTTGTTATCTCACTATATGGCAGAAGTAATCTATTCAATTCTATGGTCACAAAAGCTACTTTTTAAAAGTGGTTCTTTTTCTCATTATCCATGATTCAATTTCTAGCCATGTATCTTGTTCATGTCGTTCATCATATCTCCTTGATCTTATTTGAATACCCCTTCTATCATTTCACCATCATGTGTTTTCCACTCAAGCACTTCAGCTGATATTTTCTTTTCTTTTTAGCTACTTTGCTTTATCCCTTCTGCCTTTCCAGTCTTCAGACTTGGAGGCCTACTGGTTACCCTTCCTGGAATGCCCACTCGTCAATGCTGTGGGCTGCAGACCTCTCAAACTTGTGCTTCAATCCCCACCTCCTGTGGAAAACAAGCCTGAGTTTGACTATGCCTTTAAGGTTCCTGAACTGACACATTTGACCAGACTTAACCAGGTGGAGTCCTCTTTGGTTGCACTCTGCACTTCCAGTGCCCTATGGGGTGGGAGGAATATCAGGCCCTTATTCCTGAAAAATATGATATTTGTTCCCGAAAGGCAGCTGGAAAAAAACTTGTATTTATGTACAACTACCAGACAGGTAAAAGAAATGAAAGCCTTAGTTTAGTCAGTATAACAGGACTATATGGGGAGGTGATGGTACAGTGGTAAGGCAACTAGCCTAGTAATGGAGAAACCCAGGCTGATGTCCTCGGGAGATTGGTTTAAATCCCAGCGTAGTTGAATTTATTTGTAAAAAATATGCACTAGCCAGGTGGTGACAATGTAACAAGGTCGCTCCTTCAAGAAAAAAGAGCTGGCAGTCTAATGTCCTCAGGGAAGGAAATTTGCAATCCTTATCTGGTCTGGCCAACATGTGACTCCAGACACAAGGCAATGCGGTTGACTGTGAAATGGCCAGGTGTGCTGCTCGGTTCAAGGGCAATTAGAATATGAGCAACAAATTGCCACCTTGCCAGTGACACCCACATCCTATGAAATAAGAAAGGACTAATATATTCATGCCAACAGTATGAAAGTATGCTAAGCAACTTACAATGCCTGCAGCACTTTGTAAATCATTGGGCAACTCTGAAGAAGAAGAAAAAAGATTAAGAAGATTCTTTTATTTATATATGTAAGCAGAGTGCAAAGAAAGAAAATGAAACCTTAGGAGGATCTGAGAATATTTCTGCCTCGCAGCAAATTTTCAATGATGGTCCCTGAAGAGAGATGCAGTGAAAATCTTCTTATCAAATTCAGAGCAAGACAGGACCTGTTGCTGGGGATTATTTTGTGACAGACCAACCGGATTGGTTTTACCAGTATAGATTTCCTGGAGTTATCTGACAAGATATTGTTGCAGGCCCTGCCTGATTTCCTCAGGAAAAAAAAATTGATCAGCCCAAGACTTATTTACAGATGCTCCCATTAAAATCTAGCAGTTTGACTACTAAAGGAGACCTGTACATGCATGCTGCTATATTTAACCGTGGTTCCTGATTTGAACTGATTTCAGCAGGAGCATTGGTTAAATACCACAATTATCCTCAATACTCCTGCGTTAGTGATGAAGACAGGCTTCAGAATGCACAGCAACCTACCGTTCAGAGAAAAACATCTTGATGTGGCGCAATTGTCTAAAAATGGGTGATCCTAAATTGGCAGTCTCTTCAGCATTCTGATTGATTTGAAATCCATGGAATAAATGGTTGCTTCAGTCTTTGGCAGGAACCTTATCAAAGGGCACAATGTGTCACCACCTAAACCAACAGTGGGACTTGAGCCTGTGAGGGCAGACAAGTGGCGGGATGCTGCAGGAGCTATTTTACTTGGGGAGGGGTGGGGGTGTGGGGTAACGGCATGCCAATTAACTGGTGGTTGCCTAATGAATTGAGGCTGGCAGCTCACCTTGCGGTATTGCCAACCCAGTCTGTTGGCTGGAAACCTGGCAGACTTGGCAAGTGCCACTCACAGAGGTCGCCATTGCTTTGACAAGAAGAGGACGCCTCTTTGCTGAGGCAAACTACATATTTTTGTTTACCGTGTTGGTGCCAGTCAGCTATCGGTGTTCAGGGATAGAAATGCCCTGTAACTGCGATGCTGGAGCCACTGGACCTGCCTATGTAATGGTCCCTAGCTTCCACACATGTCCCCCGACCTCAGGCTCCAGCTGGTAAGCCAGCAGAGTTTCTAATGTGTAGTGGTGGTCCCTTCCAATGCTGGTAGTATGTTGATGAGAGAGAGTTGTCTCTGACTTGGTTTAAGTAGATAGTGGGTGGCTGTGGTGCTAAGATCCCCACCGCTGCCAATGTCCCATACGTTGAGAAAAATTTGCTGTCCCTTCTGAAACCTTCTGCCATCTGTTTACATGTTCTCCAGCCTCCCACCCAATCTCCAGCGAGCTGGTAAAATATGGCCCTCTTCTATAGTGTCAAGATCTATCCTGTTGTCTCTTCCCATGTTTGTAAGGTGGATATGATTAGTCCTTCTGCAACTGATTGCCTAAGTACTTTGAGATGAAATGAGAAGCAATTTGGAAGAGTTTTTTTTAATCTTGATTTCTGAACTATTAATGTCATGTCGGAATGCATTTATTCTTAGTGACAGAATCAAACAGCCTTATATATAACACAATACAGAAAGTGCTGGAGACATTCAACAGGTCTGGTGGCATCTGTGGAAAGGGTTAGAGTTTTGAGTCCAGTGACATTTTGTCAGAATGGGATGCTACCACACCTGTCGATTTTCTCAAGCACTTTCTGTTTTTGTTTCAAATCTCCAGCATCTGAGGTTCTTTGTCTTTTTTATATTTTTCTGTGTAAGTGTGAAACTATTGGCTGAAAGCTTTCCTGAGCAGCTGCCAGATTGAAAGCACGCAGGAGGTCATGGATAGTTGAGCCGGATATCAGCAGCTAATTATTGATATGCCGGCTAGCCTGCTGAAGTGTAAGGCACAGGAGAACAATTTCTCCCAAACAGCGATTGAACTCGCTCTGCCAGCTTTTGAACTCAAAAGCACACTAATGCGTTTCTAACCTAAGCTGGGCATTTAAAATTACAGCTTACTCTACAAGGGATTGATTGTATCAGTATCAAGAAAATGTGAACTCTTTTACCCCAAGTGACTGCTACTATTAATATGTGTGACTTCCAAGAGATTATTCAAACGGAAGCCAGTGTTCGACTGGGGAACTGGGCTAAAAATTAACTGTTGGAATTCTACGTCAGTAAGTGTAAGGTCATGCTTTTTGGTTGAAAAAGTAATCTCATCTGTAATCCTACTCAGAGTGAACACAGGCTTGGTTCTGTGGAGGAGAAAGGGGTTTAAGGGTACATTAAAGGCAACACCTCAGGTTGATGTGCTTAAAAATAAGTTAGAAGAGCTCCAGACTTTACAGAGAAAGATCGACTAAAGAAGCCAAAAGGTGGCCATGAACTTATTCTTTTTGTTTAGTTCTATGGCCAAAAGCAGGTCTGACCCACAGAGCCACAATTTTCGTCATGGGAAGTTCAAAGAGACAGACCCCAATCTAACCAAGCCAGATCAGAGATTTGGACCCTATGCTGTTGGTACTAAGTTAATCCATACTGGCCATCCAGCCAATTGCTCCCATCACAGCAGTAGCTAGCCAGTTGGGGACAAAGACAGGATGATGCTACACTGAGAAACATTTCTTCCCACAGATTTTGGGATTTGGCATGGAGTCTAAGATTTGGGATGTGATCAGTGAAGTTGTGAAGACAGAACAACAGTTTGAGAGACTGATTACAATTGATAATCAGTGATTTGCACAAAGTTGCATCACTACAGATTAAACATTCATTTTGGATGGATTAGCTTCTACCCATGTCTCACTCATAGTCTTAATTCCTTGCATCTAACCTCCTCTTTAAAAAGAAATGTGTAGTTATATAGAAACCAGCATCCTTCATTGCCTCACCCACCCTTCCACATGTGGATGAGAAAATGCGATCAATGGATTATTTAGTTGGTATCACATTTAGCTGATTTCTAAGCTGACCTTACCTGATGTCCCACATTTGCACTTTCTAATATGATTCACTGGACAATCGTTTGGAGGAGGAATTCTTGTGGATCTTCTCCCCTGCTCAAGTGGCTTTGAAGTCATTCTGCTACTCTTGGACATGATTGCTTAGCACAGCATTACACAGAAATAAAGACTAGAACTTTTCTCCTCTACTTGGCTTGTCAGAGAATTACATATATAACAGAAGGAGACCATTCAGCCCATCTTGCCTTTGTCAGTCCTTTGCAAGAGCTACCCAAAAGTAATCCCATCCACCTGCCCATTCCCCCTAGCACCGCAAAAGCTTGCTTTTCAAATATTCAGATCTCTTTATGGAAATTATTGTTACATTTTCTGCCATGCACTTTTAGGCCATTGCATTCCAGGGCAGATAGGGAAGAATTTCTCCATAGCCAAAACGATGTACAAAGAAAGACCTATTTTTAAAGGGGCCTCCTACTTTAAAGCCTGTCACATTGCTGATACTGAATGCAATTGTGAGCTGAGGAATTATCAGCTGAAAAATTGAGTTCCCCAACCTTTTCTTTAGCCATGAACCACTGTGTATCTGTGGTTGTTCATTGCAAAGAAAAGTTGTTATTCAGTCATCAAACAAATCAGGCAGGAAACAACGAGAAGAAATAAATGGGTCATTTTCTGAGTGGCAACCAATGACTAGTGTAGTACCACTGGAACATTATTCAGACCTCAGTTTTCACCATATATATTAATGATTTAGGTGAGGGAAAAAATGTAATATCTCTAAGTTTACAGATGACCCACAGCTGGGTGGAAGGGTGAGAAATGAAGAGGATGTAGAGATCTTTCAGTGTAATTTGGACAAGCTGAGTGAGTGGGCAAATGCATAGTAGATGAAGTATAATGTGCATAACTGTGAGTTTCAAACAAATTCTCTCCTCATCCTTCTAAATTCCTTTGAGTACAGACTCACAGTGCTCAACTGCTCCTCATACGACAAGTCCTTCCTCCCTAGCATCATTCTTGTAAACCTCCTCTGGACAGCCTCCAATATTAGCACATCTTTCCTTTGATATAGGGCCCAAAACTGCTCATAACATTCCAAATACGGTCTGACTAGAGCTTTATACAGTCTCAGCAGTCCATTGCTGCTCTTGTATTCTAGCCCTCTTGAAGTGAATGTCAACATTGCATTGCCTTCCTAAATGCCAACTTAACCTGTTAACCTTAAGAGAATCCTGAACTGGGACTCCCAAGTCCATTCACGCTTGAGATTTTGAAAGCCTTTCCCTGTTTAGAAAATAGAGTCATATGCCTCTATTCTTCCGACCAGAATGTATAACCTTTCACTTTGCCAAATTCTATTCTATCTGCCATTTCTTTGCCTATTATTCTCACTGGTCCAGGTCCTTTGCTCCCCGAAACTGACCTATTCTTCCACCTATCTTTGTGTCATCTGCAAACTTGGCAACAACTTAAGTTCATTTGTCCAGATCATTAATGTAAAACGTGAATAGTTGTTGTCCCAACACTGGAACTCTACTGGTCACGGGCTGCCATCTTGAAAAAGACCCTTTATCCCTACTCACTACCTCTGTCAGTCAGCTAATCTTTGTTCCATGCCAGTACCTTGCCTCTAATACCATAGGCTTTTATCTTATTTAGCAGCCTCCTGTGCGGCACCTTGTCGAAGGCCTTCTGGAAATCCAAATAGATCGCGTCCACTGTCTCTCCTTTGTCTAACTTGCTCAACACCTTCTCAAAGAAGCTGTCAAAATTGGGTCATTAAGTATATTCAAGGTTGAGATAGACAAATTTTTAATCAGTATGGGAACAAGAGTTATGGCAACAAGGAAAAAGAAGTGGAGTTAAGGATTATCAGATCATTCATGATCTCATTGAATGGCGCAACATATTCCATAGGCTGAAAGGTCTATTTCTGCTCCTGTGTCTTCATATTTACACATTAAGACCATTAGGCCATAAGATAGATGACCATTCAGCCCATCAAGTCTCCTCTGCCATTCAATCATGGTTAATATGATTCTCAACCCCATTCTCCTGTCTTCTCACCGGAACCCTTCATTCCCTTACTAATCAAGAACCTGTGTGTCTCTGTCTAAAGTATACTAAATGACCTGGCCTCCACAGTATTCTGTGGCAATGACTTCCACAGATTAACCATATTCTGGCTGAAGAAATTCCTTCTTATCTCAGTTCCCAAGGGTCATCCTTTCACTCTGAGGCTATGCTTTCAGGTCCAAGTATCTTCTACTAGAAGAAACATCATCTCAATGTCCACTCTACCCTGGCCTCTCAGTATTCTGTAAGTTTCAATGAAATGCTTTCTCATCCTTCTAAATTCCATAAAATATAGATCCAGTGTCCTCATCCATTCATCTTATGATAAGCCCTTCATCCCAGTGATCATTCTTGTCAAATTCCTCTGGACCCCTTCCAATACTAATACATATTTTCTTAGATACAGGGCCCAAAACTGCTCACAATATTCCAGATGCATTCTGACCAGAGTCTTGTGCAGCCTCAGCAGTACATCTGTCTTCTTGTATTCTAGCTGTCTTAAAATAAACATTGAGCAAGGAAACCAAACAGTTTTTTAAACTATATCTTCATTAATAGCATAACATTATTTTGTTTAAAACTCAAAATATTTGTCACCAGAAACCCAGAAACTTTCCTTCCTAATTTTCTTAAAGTGGTACAGTAATTTAAGCCATCTTTACCCAATGGTTTTTGTTTTACCTTTAGCTGTGAAAGCATCGACATGGCTGAACTGCATGAGATACATGGCCTTGCACATCCACATAGATTGACTAAAAAAAGTTGATTTAAAAAATAATAAATCAGAAAGTGCTTTAAGGGGCTTCCAGTTTTTAAGAGCAGTCCATATGTTTGCACATTCATAACTTCATGAATTTTAGGAAGTTCGACTTTCTTGTGTAGAATGCTGCTCATGCCGGTCAAGTTTTTGTGGCGACTGTGGGAAATTATAGCAGCAAGATTTACTCTTTATCATTATCTTTACTTGAATGGCAAAAATATTTAGAATACTTAAAGATCTAGGTCAACTTTTATATCCAACAATTTTTTGGAGAAAGAAAAGTTGTTTTTAACTCTTCAATTTAGTTTAATTAGAAAATAAAGCATGAACTTTCTCGCTAATATTTATGTGAGAGCTATTTATTTTGTTATAATAATATTGCAAATGTGTTTATGAAAGATATACCTCTTTAGAAGTATTGACAAACTGATTTCTCCTGTTGTTGGGTCTAATTGGATGAACACAGTAAATATTTCAGGGTATTCTTGGCTTAACTTGAATGATCTCTTTTCTTGGCTACCTCTGCTGAACAATGTTTGTCAGTTGCAAGCCTGAACATAACTGAGAAAGTGCTAGCATTATATAAGCACTTCCTTATGGGAAATCATTGCAAAATATTCCTTAAGCATTCCACTGATGATCTCTACAATGATGGTTAGTGCATTTGAGAAGCAATGAGCAATCATCAGACAAGATGTTCTGAGCAATTGTTTGCAGTTGGGTCACTGTTAAGGGTTCAATACTTTGGCCTAAAATCCCTTGCTTTGGGAAGCATGAAATATTAGTTAGCGTTCTTGTTCTTTATAGCTATCAATTGACCCTATCTGGAAATGGGATGTGTACTGCTATAGAAAGGGGTCAGTTTGATTGCCGATATATGTTTCAGAATAATGATAATGATGCAGGTTGGATTCTCATTCTGGCTAGAATGGGACCTCCCACCTTCACTTGGGTCCTGAGGGTGCATGGCAAAGGCTAACTACTACTGCTATAAGCTGTATAGAAACAGCTCAGGGTGAAGCGAACTTCAGTAGACAATGGGAGATAACAAGACGTACAGCTGGATGAACACAGCAGGCCAAGCAGCATCAGAGGAGCAGGAAAGCTGACGTTTCGGGTCTAGACCCCATCGGCAGTTCCTACTATTTCAGTAGACAATGGACCTGCTTCTGGGCAAAGCATATCATTACCAGTGATGTAGAAAGGGGAAAAAAATTAAACTTGGTTATAATTTCTTTCAAAATCAGGTATCCTGATTGCTCAACATTTAGGCTTCTATATGATAAATGGCTGTTTAGATGGGGCACTGGATGAACCATATCTAAGCATAGTCACTAGTGGAGCATTTGTTTCAAATGAATATTTATTGGCAGGTCTTCATAGATTTTGAAAAATGCATTCATAACATTGAAAAGGAAGAACCAAAGTGTATTTTCATTTTAAGAAAGACCTCAGCTCTTGGAATGATTCAGAAATATAAAACTTTAGATAAGGGACAAAGGCCAATGCAGGTCATTCCTGTTAAAAGGAAAACAAAGTACTTGCTGTTATATATCATCTTTAACAAATGCATGATGTCCCTCAGCACCTCACTGCTAATGAAACATGTATCTTTTCTCAAGTGTAAATGTAGCACCCACAAACAGCCATGTGTAATGATCAGAAAATTTGTGTGTGTGATATTGATTGAGAGATACATATTGTCCAAGACAATAAGTATAATCAACATGCTACTTTTTTTTTGCTTGTGTCTCTGGTGTGAGACTTAAACTGCAATCCCTGGCTCAGAGGCAAGGGTGCTACCAACAGAGGCACGCTGATTCTCTCATTTTGTCAAGGATTCAACTGCAATTTTCAAATCCAAATGTAATCTAAAGTCTTCATTGTCTTTTGATATGACATGGTTGGATAAGTTTTATCAGCCTTCTATTCACATCCAACTCCTTTGAAATGTAATGTAAATATTTATACTTTAGGGTTACTGGCGTTATTACTTTAGAGACACAAAGTTGTGATTCAATTTGAGCTAAATATGTTGTGATAACGTAAGCCTTTAGCCTCCTGAAACATCCATTCGATAGAGAGTGCAATATAACCTAGCAAACCTAGCAGTGCAGGATTTAAATTGTAACTGCATTTCCTGCCGAATTAAACACTGTTAACCTGTGATATGCTGTAAATACTCAGTGTGAGGACATGAATGACCTTTACATGAGTAACTCCATTATATTTTACTGGCTTAAAAATATAAGTTCGTGCTCAGCAACAGTGAAAACCAGTCAGCTATGAAGAGTTCCATCTTATTTATTACCCATGTTATGAAACATAAACACTGAAATGCCTTTCACATGGACTTTATAATAACTGACATTAGAAAGGAATCAGCTGTTTAACAGGCACTTAATGTGAACTGGAGAATCTAAAGTTAGCAATATACAATTGGGGAGGAGGACCCTCTCTGGATAATGACTTGTAGTGATATGAAGAAGACAGTATTTCTGCAATTGGTAGGCACCACTGGGGCTGGCGTGCATCATTTCCCCAATGTTTTAATTTAAATTTGCTAAATTGCTTTTTCACAATTTGAGTTTTGTTATATTGAAGGGGTTATCATCTGATTAAACTGCTCAACTTGATTTAATAGGTTAATTTGAAAATGTATGCAGAGACACTTTCTGACAGTGCTGGTGGGCACCTTGTGATGTAATGCTTTGTGAAAGAAGCTAATTCTCTGTTAAGGTGACCCCTCCTTCACCAACTAGCATTTAACACCAAAGAATATACAATTTGAACTAAAATATGCAGACAATATCCATAGAGCACCAGCTTCAACCTACTTTCCAAGAACAAAGTGTTATTCCAAGCTGGTGGCATTTTGCTTTCTGAATTATTTGCATAGGAGGACCAAATGGTGGATAGTATCAAAATTGGCAGTTTTAATAGAATTATTCTGAATCTAAAGGTACACGTGGAGTGTGTAAAATGGACAGAGTCAGTAACATTTACCTCCAGATAAATCTTGGTGTCATGATGTGGAATGGCACCACCATTGTATGACTTCTTGACTCTATGACTCCATATATTAGGCCGCTGTGAAGAGGTACCTGATGGTAGATGGAAGTGCGGAGTGCAGTGACATGCCACTTACAAGAAACTTGTTATTCCTCTTACTCAGGAAATAATTCTTGACATTAGCATTTATCAAGGATCAACATTTGTTCCAATGGGAAGGGAAGGTAAGGCAATACAGTGTGCAAGCCAAGCTCATCAATCAAAATACTGTTTTCAGCTTTTTCAAATTTGGAACTGCAGAGTCCTATTGATAAAATGTAAACAGAGGGGCAGCTGATGTGCCAATCATCAATAGTTCATTTGCCCAGAATTGATTTGCATTTGGCTTAGAGTGCCATTCATTAGCTCCCTGGTCCTCCAGAGATGATTTCATGCCAAAGTGTTGTTCGTGAGTGAATTAGAACATGCCATAGTTAACATCATGGTGGGCTTAATCAAAGGGGTGCAAACATTGTCTGAGGCACATCCAAGGTACTGGGGCTGGAACAGAATGGAACAGTCGTTACTCCAATGGTTCCAATCTGTCCACAACAGCCTGATACATGGATAAAGGAGGCACTATCCAAGGCAAATCTACATGACTCCACCACAATGCAATGCATTAATCTGTTAATGCATCTGTTAATTTGTATGTTATTACAAGCAAAATACTGTGGATGCTGGAAATCTGAAATAAAAGCAGAAAGTGCTGGAGAAACTCAGCATGTCTGGCAGCATCTAAGGAAAAACAAAATTAACATTTTCAATCTGATGTGACTCTTCTTCTGAAGAATTTTACTCTGTTTCTCTTTCCACAGATGCTGCCGGACCTGCTGAGTTTCTCCAGTATTTTCTGTTTTTATTCATATCAAACAACGTTGCTGCAAATGCCCAGTGCATGACTAATTTTGCTTCTGATTGTCTGTCTCGACAGTATGTACCTGATAAATTCATTTGAAACAAAATAATGATTTTAAAGTAAGGCTTATTAGGACCAAGGCTGATATCTGCAGGTGAACTTAAACCTCACCCTCAATGACATGAGGATTTCACTCCAATTTTAATTCAAACAGGGTTGTCATATTGGCTTAACTTGAAGTCACATAGCATGGCAGATTCTTTATTAGTCTAATTTTTAAAATTTGTTCATGGGATGTGGACAGCACTAGCTTGACTAAGATTTATCGCCCTTCCTCAATTGCTCTTAAGTAGAGACATGAGGATCAGTTGTCTTGGTAAGCAGCAGCCAAGTTTAAATAGATACATCATAGTGCAGATAGAAAGGGAGCTCCAGAACTTTGATTCAAAGTGCTGTGGTTTAACTGGTTACAAACTGCAATTCTAATAAAGATTGAATGCACTTTATAGAAGCAAATGTTCCAATTGTTTGCCCTGATAATAAAATGGATCAGTATCACTGGAGACTTCCCTAACCCACACTGACCAAACATCAGAAGCCCTTGCCTTTACTATTAACGATGATTCTGAACAAATCAACACAACTGTGTTACCTAATAATTGCAATTGAGAATAACAAACCTTCAACATTTTAGTCCCAGGGAATCGCTTATTCAGATGGTCAGAATTAAAATAATTAGTAAGGCTATGCACTATTTCTAGAATATTTCAAAGAGTCATTTTTGGTCTTGAGTATTTCTTTCTACAATGCGGTGTTTTAAAATGGGACAATTCTATTCCTCACCACAAGCCTTTTATTTTTCCTTATTCATTCACAAGATGAGAGTGTCACTGGCCAGGCAGCATTTATTGCCCATCCCTAATTGCCCAGAGTCAACCGTATTGCTGTGGGTTTGGAGTCACATGTGGGCCAGACCAGGTAAGGGTGTCAGTTTCCTTCCTGAAAGGATATTAGTGAACCAGATGGGTTTTTGCAACAATTGGCAATAGAGTCATGGTCATCATTAAACTCTTAATTCCAGATTTTTTATGAATTCAAATTCCACCATCTGCCATGGCGGGATTCGAACCTGGGTCTCCAGAACATTATCTGGGTCTCTGGGTTAACATTCGCGTGATAAAACCACTAGGTATTATACTGCCATTGCCTCTCCTTTACAAAGGCTTACTGGGGTCTGGGTGGTATAGTTTTTGGAGCAATGACTGATGTAATAATGTGAAGATGAGCCACAGTGTGTACAGGTTGAAAGTTCAACTCAATTTTAATTCGACTGAAATAGAATATGTACATAAATTGTCATTAAGAGATCTGTGCACATAAGATTGAATGTTGAGTTCTATGCATTCCCTAGGCATTTTTGCATTACCATTTGAAATCCATGAATACATGAATTGCATAAATATTAGCATAAAACTAATGTTAGTCAAGAGTGGGGAAAATCCAAACATGCGTGGCTGTCAGAGACTTGGAGACAGTAAGGACTGCAGATGCCGGAAGCCAGAGTCAATAGATGTGAAGCTGGAAAAGCACAGCAGGTCAGAAAGCATCTGAGGAACAAGAAAGTCAATATTTTGGGTTGAAATCCTTCGTCAGGACAGGGTTGGGGGAGGACAGCCCAGAAGTAAATAGAGGGAGGAGGGTGGGGCTGGGGGAAGGGTAGTTGGGATGGTGGTAGGTGGATGCAGGTAGGAGGTTATTGTGATTGGTCAGTGGGAAGGGTGGAGCAGATTGGTGAGTAGGAAGATGGACAGGTTAGGTCAATTCAGGAAGACGAGGAGGAGGGGAGGGCTGATCGTGGGATAAGGCTGGTGGTGGAGGGATTTTGAAGCTGGTAAAGTCAATATTGAGGCCATTAGGCTGTAAGCTCCCAAGGTGAAATATCAGGTGTTGTTCTTCCAGTTTATGTTTGACCTCGCTCTGACAGTGGAGGAGACCAAGGATGGACATGTCACCAGGGGAGTAGGAGAGGGTGTTAAAATGGATGGCAACTGGAACGTCGCATTTGTTGGTTTGTGCAGAGTGCAGATGCTCCAAGAACTGGCCCTGAGTCTGTGTTTAGTCTCCCCAGTATAGAGACCACATCAGGAGCAATGGATTCAATAGATCAGATTGGATGAAGTGCTAGTGAATCTCTGGTGGATCCAGAAGGATTGTTTGGGGCCTTGGATGGAGGTGAGAAGGGAGATGTAGGGGCAGGTGTTGTACCTCAATGCCTGGCTGTCAAAACACTTATTAATTAATTGAGATTTCAGATTTTGATAGAGTTCCCACTGCGAATTCGTAAAAATGGTACCCTCGAGGAATTATTGATGGTTGAAATGAAATTAAACTTTTAAGGTTTCATAAAATTACCTCTTTCCCAGTTCTTAATGGCAGAGCTTGCCCTCAGCACAGTGGCCTGTGTGTGTCCATGCCTGGCTAAAATTGTGATCAAGATGCTAAATGGTTGTCTTTGAAATAGGACCTTGCTGTGTGAGTGAATACTTCACTGATATAGGAGCACCTTACAACCTGTCAATACCATCCCATGTGTCAGTAAGGATCAAAGCAGCATTGCAAGGAAGCATAAGTACAGCATAAATGCTGGCAGAGACTGGATGGACTGGATGGACTGAATGGTCTGTTTCTGTCCTTTAAAATCATTCTGCAAATTCATAATCATCTTTGCTTTTAATCATGGAATGATACGTGTGCCAATTGTAGCTACCTTGGTAAGGGTCCTTTTGGAGACTCACAAGGATCTGAACAAACTAGATAATAGTTTATGTCATAATTTCCCATCTTTTGCGGCATGCACAGAGCTGGAAGAATTCAGGAAATTCTGTAATTGTACTTGACCAACGAGGCTTTGTTTAGGTCTTCTAACCGATCACCATTGGTAAGAATCATGTGAAAGCATGTCTGCATAGAAACATATGTCATTCAGGGCTCAGTGCATTGCCTGAATTTCAGAGAGCTCTGTATTAAACTGCTTTTCCACGAGACACGTGTCATGGTGTTGCAAGTAAAGTGGAGCAAATGCAGGATGCTGTGAGCCATAAAAAGCTCCATGTGTGAACAAGCAGTGGAGCAAAAATCTGAGATACACTCAAATGATGTGTTTTAGGAATATGCCGCTTTCCTCCATTCATCTCATTTCCCAGTCAGAAAGACAGTTAAGGAGCTTTGATGGACAGTCCAGCATGTAAAGTTGAAAGAAATAGATATGGTGGGTGTATTTAAGCCCAATCCGAATATGTAGCATTAGAGCAGATTTGCCAACGTATATTGGCAAGTTCCTTCACTGTCTGTTGAGTTGTCAAGCTGCTTATCAGACACGAGTGTTAGATTTTAGAGCTTTGCTGCATATATAAACATGTAGGTTTGAAGTTGTTTTCTTCCATCCTCACAACAAATTTCATTCCTTAGCCGCACTCTATTCCTCTTCCTGGCTACTGTCTTTGACCGCAAACTGTGCATACTAACTAATGGAGAGTTGGGCTTCCAAACCCATATCTGCTCCACTAACACGAGCACCTACTTCCATCTGTGTAACATTGCCTGTTTCTGCCCGTGCCGCAGTGTATTTGTTGTTGAAGCATTACTCATGCCTTTTTTAATTCCTTTATGGGAGTGGATGTGACTGGTTGGGTCAGCATTTTTTTCCCATCACAAATTGCCCGTGAGCAGAATGGCTTGTAAGGCCTTTGCAGAGGGTAGTTAAGAATCAACAACGTTGCTGTGAAGTCATGTGCAAGCTAGACCGGGTAAGGACAGCAGATTTCCTTCCCGAAAAGACATTAAGCAACATTATGCCAGCTTTTAATTCCAGATGTTTTTGAATGCAGATTTTACCATCTGCCATGATGGGATTTGAACGCTTACCACCAGAACATTATACTAGGGTCCCAGATTACTAATCCAGTGGCATTGCCACTGTCCTACCATCTCCCCATTGTTACTACAAGCTTTGATCCAGCCCCGCACTTTGCAGCCATGGTAAATGTAATATCACAGAATCATACAGAATGGAAGATACCCTTCAGCCCATCGAATCTGCACTGAAGATCATCCAAAGTTCACCCGGATATGCACCGGATATCTACATTAACTCCCAGTTAAGCCATGATCCGATTTTAAAATTCTTGTCTTTGTTTGCTTACTGGGCCATGATTTTAATCTTCCCTGTCTCTGTAAGTTTTTCCAGCCTTACGGAGAGCTCTTTGTTCTTTCAATTCCGCCCACTTTGAGCATTCCCAGTTTTAAACAGTCTGCCTTTTGCAGCCATGTCTTCAACAGCCTTGACCATGAGTTCTGAAATTTCTTTCCTGAATCACCTCATGCTGTCTCCTTTCTCTCCTCCTGCCCCTTTGATAGCTTTTGTCATCTGCCCTCCTATCTCCTATGTGACTCAGTGACAGGTTTTGAATTGTAATGCTCCCATAAAGTATTTTGAAATGTTTAAATCCATATCATGGATGCTGTAAGAAGCACCAGTCCCTTGGTATGGCATATTCATCCCCAGACTCAAAGGCGTATGAAAAGGCTTGATCGTCAACATGTCACACATGGTCTAGACTTTTAGTAGGTATCATGCAGTCGCACATTTTGAAAAAAAAAACTCTTATTTGCAAGTCTCATAATGAAAAAGGAAATTTAATCAGTTTGATTTTCTAAGGGATGAGCTGGTGTGTCTGATTATTCTAGCCTAATTTAATCACTGCAATCAATGTATTTTGCACTGCCAAAATAACTGGTAATGCTCATTTATCTTCCTTTTTACAGAAGTACAAGCTTACCTTGGAGGTCATAAAATGGGCACCAACAACACTTGGCTCAATTTTCTTTTCCAGTGAGGTTGCTCTGCACCTGTCACACTTACAGCAAAACTCCGTAATCCTGATTTAGGATAAGCCCCCAATAGACTTTTCATTCTGGAGATGGGGCAGGTGCTAACTGCCCTAGAAACTGTGATGCCTAGTGCTGAGGAAGGCTGTTTAAAATGTCCCCTGGTCTGGGACTTTGTTTCAGTTACAATAAAAACAGCAAGCCCCTTTACATCTCAAACTGCCTCCCACCCAACTCACTATCCATGCCATCTTTGCTAAGCCATACTATCTCATAGGCTCCACCCTTCTCATGGCCTCTTAAACCGTCTCTGCAAACTGTGCCTCTACCTCCCACATGGCTGCTCATAACCTCAATGCTAGGTCATGTCTACCTCTGACCCCGACCTACCATCCTTTGCTCTTATACCCTCCATACCAACTCATTCAGCATCCATTATGAAAAGACCTGAGAAGTCATGGTGTGATGAAACAAAATTATTCATAGTATTCACAGCACTACAGCCAAGATAGTAAGCATTTGATTAGCATAGTTAGACAGTCAATCAATGAGGTGAATTAAAAGGCCTCCCACAGTGATAATGGTAGTTTGTTAATGCAGCTAAACAGCATTAATGCAGTAAGACCTGGACAATACCCAGGCTTGGGCTGAAAAGTGGCAAGTAACATTCATACCACACAAGGGGCATCTCCATCTGACTATTGCCCTTGGTATTCGTTGCCATTATCATTTATCATTCCCAAATTATCAACAGTCTGTGGGCTATGATTGGACAGAAACTAAATTGGACTTACCATTTTAGTAAAATGGCTAGAAGAGCAGGGCAGAGATTAGGAATTCTGCAGCAGGTAATTCACTTCCTGACTCCCCAAAGCCTACCCACCATCTACAAAGCACAAGTTAGAAGTGTGATGGAATACTCCCCACTTGCCTGGATGAATGCAGCTCTAACAACACTTAAGAAGCTTGACAGTATCCAGGACAAAGCAGCCCACTTGATTAGCATTGCATCCACTCCATCGACCACCAAAGCTCATTAGCAGCTGTACGTACTATCTTAAAGACACATTACAGAAATTCACCAAGGATCCAAAGATAGCACCTTCCAAACTCATGACCGCTAGAAGGACATGGGCAGCAGATACAAGGGAAATCCAGCACCTGCAAGTCCCCTGTAAGTCATTCACTTTCTTGACTTGGAACGACATCGCTCTCTTTCTTCATTGTCACTGGGTCAAAATCCTGGAACTCTTTCTCCAATGACATTACGTGCCCATCTAAACCAAATGGACTGCAGTGGTTCAAGAAGTAGCTCACCAAGACCTTCTGTAGGAATGGACAGTAATTGTTAGTCCAGCCAGTGATGCCTACAGCCCATGAATTATTCAGCCTGGATTAATGCCTGAATTAGTGTCAACCTGGATTTTGTCCTCTTGTTTCTGGATTGGGAATTGTATCCACAATTCACTGACTCAGAATGGAGACTAATTCATGGAGCAGCAAATGACTTGAGAAGGTTACTGCTTAAAAAAACAACTGATACATCATAAAACACAGGAGCAGAAGTAAGCCATTCAGCACATTGAGTTTGTCTGCCATTCAGTGAGATCATGACTGATCAGATAGTCCTCAAATTCAGAGATAACAAGGTGTAGAGCTGGACGAACACAGCAGGCCAAGCAGCATCAGAGGAGCAGGAAGGCTGACGTTTCGGGCCTAGACCCTGCTCCTCTGATGCTGCTTGGCCTGCTGTGTTCATCCAGCTCTACACCTTGTTATCTCAGATTCTCCAGCATCTGCAGTTCCTACTATCTCAGTCCTCAAATTCACTTGCCTGTCTTTTATTGTCATAACCTTCCTTTCCCTTACTGATTGAACATCTACCTCAGCCTTGAATATACTTATGTCCCAGCCTCAACTGCCCTCTGTGGTAAAGAATTCCAAGGATTCCCTACCCTCTGAGAGAATAAATTCACTTAGTCTATGAGTTAAATGGGTGATTCCTTATTCTGAGTTTATGTCCTCTGGTCCTCGACTTTTCCACAAAGTGAAACAACCTCTCTATAATCTACCCTGTCAAGTACCCTAGAGTCATATTCAAGCTAAATCTCAAAAGTATTCTAGTTCTTCATTGTGTCAAACAGTGGCAAATACAATCTGCAGACCGACAATTGATATTTTCTTGCTAATGGCTTCACAGTTGATGATCTCTTAGCTGCTGAATATTTGCTGTCCTGTACAACAGCCAAATGATGCATATTCTTGTTGAAATTCCTTTTAATCTTTTGACAAAGGAGCAGCTTACCATCTTGTTTGACATCAACAAGTTTTGAACATCATAACCTTTTATCTCCTTCAGGAAGTCAGCTAATTAAGACACTGAACAAAGAAGACCATTAGCCAGCTTTGATTGTGGAGCTGTGCTCAATAAGACAGTCTCCATTAGAGGTAACAACATCTCCCTTCCTCTGTGGTATCCTCACCTTCTGAGAGTTGCTCATATCATTGTAGGGTAAAGTGATTATGCAGGTCTCAAGAACTACCTCAAACACAGCAGGAATTGAACCTATGTTTTTGGCATTATCCTGCACTAACTCTAGCCAGTAAAGTAAACAGACCCCCTGGCCACGACTTCAGTAATTGTGCTGGGTTTCCCTGTGGTAGGAAATTGAAGATAATCCAGACCTCTTGCTATTGATGGTTTATTCAGCCATTCCATACATGTGAAATTATCAAATGTGAACAGGATGGGACTTGACTATGATCAAATACTCTCTGTAAAGATTTTCAGCAACACAAAATAGCAAATGTAGGGAAAAGGTTGTTGCTATGGAAGCCAAATTCCAAATGGTGTCTCATTTTAGTGAATCATAGAATCCTTACAAAGTAAGGCAGGCCACTTGAACCATTGAGTCCACACTGACCAAATGATTGGAGAAAGTTGAGGGAAAGTGAATGGGGTGGGTGTTTCATGATCTGTTTCAGGGAGACATGACACTAAATGGTGACATAATTGAGTGACAGTATTTGCTATCTTCCTCAAATGGCTGAACATTATTCAATCAGGACAAAGCCATACATATGACCATAAGATGCAGGACAGAAGTAGGACACTCAGCCCATTGAGTCTGCTGCACCACTCATTAAGATCATAGCTATCTGATAATCCTCAACTCCATTTTCCTCCCTTTTCGCCATAACCCTTGATGCCTTTACTGATTGAAATGGGTTATCAAGGTCCATGATTTGATCTCTCAGGCTTCATTGAGCTTCTTGATTTCAACTCAGTCAACCATTGATGCAGTAAAATTAGTCTTAGCAACCTTGAATGATAAGCCTATCCATGATTGCTTTTCTAGATTGCTCTCCAAATTACTCCTGGTAGAGTGTCTTTAGTTCAGTAGCTTGATTCTATTCATCATCTATGGTTTGCCACATTAATGTAACAGAAAGCATTCAAGCCTGGGATACCAACTCTCTATTACAGCCAATATATGCAGGAGTAGAGAAATTTAGGGTCTTTTTTTTAATTTCTCACACATCATGTACACCAAGTTTCACCTCTTTTTACAAGGTTGCTGCTACTATACAGTTATAGTTCAATGCCAGCTCGATACCCTACAATACCATTGGTTGTTATTCATGACATATGGTCATTGCATCATTTACAGCATAAAAGGAGGCCAATCAGCCCATCAAGCTTTTGATCGCTTTCTGAAAATCCATTTCCCCTCTCTATATGCTTATTCTTGCAAATTTATTTCCTGCAAGTGTCTGCCCAGTTCCCTTTTGGAATCATTGATTGCTTCCACCAACTCATATGACTTGACAGTGAAAGTTGGCCAGATATTCAATAACAGGGAATGGATCATAGAATCATAAAGTATAGAAAAGGCCCTTTGGCCCATTGAATCTGCACTGACAATAAACTACACTAAATCTACACTGGTCCCACTTTACAGCAATTAGCCCATGGCCTTAAATATTATGATATTTCACATGCTGGTTCTCGTACTTTTTAAAGGTTGTGAGATATCCTGCCTTAACTCTCCTCCCAAGCAGTGCATTCTGGATTCCTACCACCTACTGGATGAAAGGATATTTCCTCAAATCCTGTCTAAGCCTCCTGCCTTTCAGCTTAAAATTATGCCACTTTGTTATTTATCCTTCAACCAAGGGGAACAGCTACTTTCTGTCCACCCTGTCCTGCCCCTCATAATCTTATACAATCAATCAGGTGCCCTCTCAGCCTTCTTGCTCCAAAGAAAACAACCCAAGCTTATCCAGCCTCTCTTAATAGTGAAAATTCTCCATACCAGGCAACACCCTGATGTATTTCCCCTGCACCCCAACCAGTGCAATCATATTCTTCCTTTGGTGCAGTGACCAGAATTGCACACACTACTCCAGCCGTGGCTAACCAAAGTTTTGTAGCGCCCCAATGTAACCTCCCTGCTCTAAAAACCTATGACACGAGCTGTAGTCACGTCCAGTACAGTTTATTTTCAACATGCCTATTCACACCTGCAGACTCTGAATTGAGAACACAGAGGCACTGAGGCCAGTTGTAGCATTTCTAATTCTGTTCTGATGGATCTCAGATAGCTCATTCCATTTCAACTCAACTACCCTTAACCTATTGATCCAGGACTGCTCTCCGTTCATAGTGGCTGTTATTGTGCAGGCAAATGTTTCAACATCAGTCTTTTGTCTGAAATAAAGTAGGAGGACAACCAATTTTGTTTCATTTAGTCTATTGCAAGTCTATCCTTGTTAGCAGTTACACCAGTACTAACAGAAAAAAAAACTCAATATTTAATTTTTTCTCAAGTGTCACAGGGGAAGTATCAACCTAGAAAAAAAGCTTGGAGAGAATCATTCTGCAGTCAGAAATAATTTCTTTCTTCATTGCTATTTATTTGATATTAATTCAGGTTAACAATGTCAGTCGTCAGACATAGAGACCTTACAACCCCATATGCCAAGGGTTATAGATTTTGTGTCAGTCCTGAGTCTGTTAAAATTGGGAAGGGTACATCTTGATGTCCTATCTATGCTGCCACTGTGCAGTTGGTAGCACTAGCCTCTGGGTCAGAGTGTTGTGTGTTCAAGGCCCATTTCAGAGAACTGAGCACAAGATCCACCCTGACACCCCAGTGCAATATTGAGGGAATGCTGCAGAGTCAATGCTGTGATGTTAAACTGGAAGCCTGTTTAGTTGGATGTAAAAGATTCCAAGACGCTCTTCTGACAAGAGTAAGAAAATTACCTCAATGTCCTAATCATCCTGGGTTGGCACGGTGGCTCAGTGGTTAGCACTGCTGCCTTATATTGCCAGGGTCCAGGTTTGATTCTAGCCTCAAGTGACTGTCTGTGTGGAGTTTGCATGTTCTCCTCATGTCTGCATGGGTTTCCTGCAGGTGCTCCAGTTTTCTCCCACAGTCCAAAGATGTGCAGGTTAGGAGGATTGGCCATGCTAAATGCCATAGTGTTCAGGGATGTGCAGTCTCGGTGTATAAGTCACGGGAAAAGCAGGGTAACAGGGAAAGGATACGGGGGTGGGCTCGGTGTGATGGACTTTGGAGGGTTGGAATGGACGTGATGGGCCAAATGGCCGGCTTCCAAACTGTACGGATTCCTTTCATTTATCACTTAAACACTGTGAAGGAAAGAATCATTATCGTTTGTGGGAATTTGCTACGCACTGATTTGGTTACTGTGTTTCCTGCAGTCCAACAGTGCATCTGCTTCCAGAATGTGTGATTAACTGTGAAGTGTTTAGGGGATGTCCTAAAATTGTAAAAAGGTTGGGTAAATGTGAATGGAAGTCTTTCTTTGAACAAATACATCTCAACCTTGAAAAGGAACACTTGCTGCAGGAGATGGAACCAATCCCACTTGAGCCAAGGTAATGACACATTGTATTTATGAGTGTAGAGCCAATGACTGCGCTGCAGACCCATGACTGGCCAAACCCATGTCAGTTAGAGGCTTTGTAACCATTACAGAGAGGAGGCACTCAGTCATCAAGATTGCATTGAAAGCCTGGTCTCCAAGGTGAACGGAGACTGTGAAATCCACTTGTGTCACATAGTCCCTCTTCATTATTATTTTTGTGAAGCTCATCCTCCACTGTATGTAGTAGTTTATTAACAGCACATCACACGGTCAATCCCCACAACAAAGCAAACCCTTGTCTGTAGAAATTAGTTTTCTCGGCAGCCTCCTCTGACAAGTCAGACAAGATTTAGCTGTCAAGCTGAAGGGAGTAGCACATTTTCTGCCAGTGACAAGAATCAATACAGTTTGTAGAAGAAGAAGAATGGAACCATTGGAGATAAAAGGGAAAATTCTGATGCCATTACCCCTGCCAGTCCAAACTGAGACTTATTAAGACAAGCCCGCATAATTTTATGTTTTAACCAGTCGAAGTAGAAGTAGACTTCATTTGCACTGAATGCTATTTGTGTCATCAGACCATCATTGTAACAGGAGACTCGGCAGGTCTGACTGATTGTAAGTGTAATGGGATTTTTTTTTTGGAAACTTTTCATTATCGGATGGCGAGTGTTTGTACAGGGAATTGCATTGTACTGCAGAAAACAAAAGGGCAAAAAATGCTGGAAACAAGATTGAGTTACTGTGTATTTTTATTACTTGTACAAGTTTCAAGGGGTGTAACTTTTGGAGTGGGAACACCACCCCCTCCAAAACTGTAACTTGTTAACCTTTAATTTCACCAGCCCCCAAGATGCTGAATGACCTTTTGCATATTTTGCTCTTATGCTTTGCCAATTTTTGATTTGCAATTTTGCTCCTTGTTTAACATGTAATAATGCTGTATTACAAATGAGAAAGTCTAGACTGAACACAACATGTGCTACTTTTATCTTATTCCTGGGATTAAACATCACAAACTATTTTCAATAGAGTGCTTGCTTCACTCAGAAGAAAAATGATTTTGCCCTTCTCGCCCATTAATTACAGAGAGCAGTTGTAAGTATTTAAGAGGCTTTATTGCTTCCTGGAGAAGTTTTCGGCTGAACTCCATTCTGGATGAGGCTTGCCTTCTTTTGCAGCATAAGATCAAACATGCAATAAAATTCCTGCCTTAAACTCGCTTGGGAAGAAAGTTAAATATGAGAAATTGACTCACTCAGTGATACAGAGCCATCAATATGTGACTATTTTACTTGTTTCATAGAAATACAGAAAACGTACAGCATAGAAGGAAGCCATTTGGCCCATCGTGCTTGTGCTAGTTCAACTACTGTTTTCTAATCTAATCTCACTTTCCAATTCTTGGGTGATAGCCCAGTGAAATGAAAATCCATGCATGTTTTGAATGCCATGAGGGGCTCTGCTTCAACAACCTTTTTCAAATAGTGAGTTTGAGGCCTCCACCACCTTCTATGATCAACTTTTCCTCCTGTCAATTGCTTTAAATCCGTGCAGGCTGGTTACAGACTTCCCTGCCAAGAGTGATGATCATTCCTATCGAGAACTTCAGAAATAGGAGCAGGAATAGGCCATTCAGCCCTTCAAGTCTGCTTTGTCATCCAACAAGATCATGGCTGATCTGGCCCAGGCCTTAACACATCTTTTGTGCTCTAGTCATCAACTCCCTGATATTTCAAAATTTCATCTCCCTCCTCTTCAAATACTTTCAGTATTTGATGTCGCCTCCACAACTCTTTGGGGTAGAGACTTCCAGACACTCACTGTCCTCTGGGAGAAGAAATTCCTCTGTGTCTCAATTTTAAATGAGTGCTTCAATAAGTGCCCTCCCCATTCTTCTGAACTAGAATGAATAAAGTCTTGAACTATTTAACCATTCTTGATAAGTCAACACCTTCATTCCAGGAATCAGCCTAGGAGGCCCCTCATAACTTTATACACCTTAATTAAATCTCCCTTCAGTCTCCACATACCAAAGAAATAACCCAGTCTATCCAGTATTTATTCTAGGGTAATATTTTCCATTCTTAGTGAAATCCTTTTGGTGGCTTGCTACACCCAAAGTAACTTGACATCTTTTTTGTAATGTCATAGCCACAACTGAACACCTAATTCCAGCTGTGGCCTGATCCTGTTTTATACCTGTTTTATATAACTTAAGTCTCAGCTAAATAGGAAATTATTTCATCTGTCTACTAATTTATCTTAATCACTCTATGCTGGGGACTTCAGAAATCAGTGAACATGCACACATAAGAACAGAGCAGGAATGAGCCAATTACTTCTTCAAGACTGCACCATTCAATACGATCATGGTTGATCTGGTTGTGGTCTCAGCTCTTTACTCCTATCTACACCATATCATCGTTGACTCCTTTGTTTGTCAAAAATCAATCCAATCCTGCCTTCAGTAAACTTAAAGACCCAACTTCCACTAACTCCTGGGGAAAGAGAATTATACTCTCACTCCAAGGTGACTGTTCCTTTACATTTCTCAGAATGTGACCAGTTATTGCCTCCTTCCTTCTCTTGTTTTCCCTCACCAAATGTATTGCCTCTCACTTCTCAGGAATGAACAAAAACAAAGTTGCTGGAAAAGCTCAGCAGGTCTGACAGCATCTGTGAGGGAGAAAACAGAGTTAACGTTTTGGGTCCGGTGACCCTTCCTCAGAACTCAGGAATGAAATCTATTTGCCATTTTTCTGCACACTCAACTATTACGTTCATATCTTTCTGCAGCCTAAGGCTTCCTTCCTCACTCACAATGTCTAATCTAATTTTTGTATCATCTGCAAACTCCTGGGTTTTTGATCCAAACAGTTTGGATCCAAATTATTATGTTTCCTTGCTAAAAACTTATCCCACCGGCTTTGCTAAAATCTTATCCCTAACCTCAACCATTACCTGACCCTCCTTATTGCCTCCTTTAAAAAATTAAGTTCACCAGAACATGTCTTCCGTTTAACAAATCTACAGTGACTATTCTTAGTAATATACTACTTTCTAAATGGTGTTTTATTCTATCCCTCCAGAGTTTTTTCCAATCATTTGCCCATCTCCAATGTTAGGTTGAATGGCCTGTTATTAGTTGGGCTGCTTCTTCTACTTTTCTGAACTAAAAGTACCAGTTTATCCACAAATTTTAGAAAGAACTATAGTGGAATGAAACACGGATGCGGGGGGACACACCTTATTGTGCGTGTGCTGGTACTTTGACTGTTCCATATGTGTCGTCCTGCTTTCATGCTTTTTCTCCATAATGTAGTTGTTTCTTCCATTCTGACTATATCAAACTCCTTTCAGAAGTTACTTTTGAATTTTCTTCCACACCCTTTCCAGCTGTGCATTCCAGATTGCAACAACTTGCTGAATTAAAAAATAGTCTCCACATCTTCCCTTAGATGTTTTCTTGGTCCACTCAAAAAGCTAATACAGCGGGTTCTGATATAATGTGATGGTTCCATTCTTGAGCGATCTCACGTTATAAGAAAATTGTACAATAGCCATGACATTTAAAGTGATGGGGACAGAATCGCGTTAGAGCCAATACAGGGAAAGTTCGTGTTCTACAAATAGCGTTCCATAATTCTTCAATCGCATTAAAACCAATTTGCATTGAAAAAACTGAAGAATTGTTACCTGGTTTGTGAACCCCAGATAACCAAAGAAAGACTTGCATTTTAATAATGCCTCAATGCAATCCATGAGACATTCAAAGATGGTTTACAGCCAATGAAATACTTTTGAAAAGCAGTCACAGTTGCAATGTTGGAATAACTTCAGTTTACGTACATCATAATCTCCCCAATAACAGTGTGAGAATAATACTTTGTTTTATTGATCCTGCCAGTGGATAAATATTGGTCAAAAAACTAGGTAAAAATCTCTTTCACTTCCTCCATATCATATAACAACCAAAACAGAATCCCCCTTGTCCTCACATACAACTTCACCAACCTCCGCATCCAATGCATCATCCTCCGACATTTCTGCCATCTGCAATCCGACCCCACCACCAAAGACATCTTTCCCTCCCCACCCTTATCTGCTTTCTGGAGGGACCACTCTCTCCGTGACTCCCTTGTCCGCTCCACACTCCCCTCCAGCCCCACCACAGCCGGCACTTTTCCCTGCAACCGCAGGAAGTGCTACACCTGCCCCTACACCTCCCCCCTCACCCCTATCCCAGGCCCCAAGAAGACTTTCCACATCAAGCAAATGTTCACCTGCACATCTGCTAATGTGGTAAATACTGCATCCGCTGTTCCCGTTGTGGCCTCCTCTACATCGGGGAAACCAAGCGGAGGCTTGGGGACCGCTTTGCGGAACACCTACGCTCAGTTCGCAACAAACAACTGCACCTCCCAGTCACGAACCATTTCAACTCCCCCTCCCACTCCTTGGACGACATGTCCATCCTGGGCCTCCTGCAGTGCCACAATGACGCCACCCGAAAGCTGCAGGAACAGCATCTCATATTTTGCTTGGGAACCCTGCAGCCCAAGGGAATCAATGTGGACTTCACAAGCTTCAAAATCTCCCCTCCCCCTACCGC
>NC_063337.1:16789563-16868561 GCF_021869965.1 Rhincodon typus
GACCTGTCCGTCCTCCCTGGACCGACCTATCCCCTCCCTAACTCCCCTTTACTGGCTCCATCCCTGCCTCTTTGACCTGTCTGTCTCCTCTCCACCTATCTTCTCCTTTTATCCATCTTCTATCCGCCTCCCCGTCTCTCCCTGTTTATTTCAGAATCCCCTTCCCCTCCCCCATTTCTGAAGAAGGGTCTCGACCCGAAACTTCAGCCTTCCTGCTCCTCTGATGCTGCTTGGCCTGCTGTGTTCATCCAGCTCTACATCTTGTTATCTCAGATTCTCCAGCATCTGCAGTTCCTACTATCTCAGGAAATTTACCATCCCCTTCATCAAGAGCACTTACGCTCCTGCTGCTGGGAAGACACCTCCAAGCATCTAACTTGTTCTCCTGCAGCCTCCAGGAGCCTTGAGACTGTGCAGAAAACCCTCATTCAGTCCTCCAAACATGGGCCTTGATAGGCCTTTCACTGTGTTAATTGTTTGAAAGATAGCACTACCACTGTCTCCCAACCAGGATGGGACAGAGCCAGTGAACCAGTGCACGTTGGCAGGGCACTGTTTAGCACCTGACTCCACCTATGTCAAAATCTTGACCCTCACTTGAAAGCCAGTAAGTACCTCCAACAGTGTAGCTCTCCCTCAGTACCTCACTGGACTGTCAGCCTCCATTTTGTGCTGCAGACTCTGGAGTGAGACTGGAATCCACAGCCTCACTGTGGAAGTGGAAGTGTACACACTGAGCCTTGGCTAAAATGCAGCAAAGAAGATATTGCAGAACTGTGGTGCCTTATTACAAGGTGCAGGTTGCATGACTTCTAGAAATCCTCAGCAGATGCATAACTCTGGTTGAAAATGAACTTGTTTACAAATGTATCAAATATATTGTGCTAATGCTTTTACTTCCTATTAGTAGAGTAGCTCAGATGTGAAACTGGAGCCCCAGACATTAAAAAAATTGCCAAGAGCGTGAATATAGGTCCAGTTCCAGTGCTTACACCAGTTAGAACAGTTCATTAAAAAACATCAGTGTAAGACTCCCTAGTTCATTTATCTCACTTTAGTGGAAGGAATTACACTCCAGTGAATATCTCAAACGTAAATATTTATTGAGGGGTTTATCAAAATTGGAGAGTCATTTTCTATCTGCAGTTGTGGCAAGTCATTCAGCCACTTAAACAAAGACGGTCATTAGATTAGAGTCTAAGATACATGAACCAGCTGTAGCATGTTTCTTATAAAAGTGGCTATAACAGCTGTTACAGCCAGACCTTGAATCAGTGGCACCTACAGTATCCCGCTGCCAGGTAAAACTATTGCTGAGTCAGACACATGGAGAAGTGTGACAGGAGTGCGAGTGACTCACTTAATCTTTAGACCTAAGGGTCTTCGGTCTGCATGTTCCTCAATTACACAGGTGAAACGGGGAATTTGCCATGTTGGGGTCATTTTTTTAAAATATGTTGTTCCAATAGAAAGCTAGAGATAGCAGGAACTGCAGATGCTGGAGAATCTGAGATAACAAGGTGTAGAGCTGGATGAACACAGCAGGCCAAGCAGCACCAAAGGGTCCCTTCTGAAGAAGAGTCTAGGCCCGAAACGTCAGCCTTCCTGCTCCTCTGATGCTGCTTGGCCTGCTGTGTTCATCCAGCTCTACACCTTGTTATCCCAATAGAAAGCTAATTGGGTTAGAACATAGAACATAGAACATTACAGCGCAGTACAGGCCCTTCGGCCCTCGATGTTGCGCCGACCTGTGAAACTAATCTGAAGCCCATCTAACCTAAACTATTCCATTATCATCCATATGTTTATCCAATGACCATTTAAATCCCCTTAAAGTTGGCGAGTCTACTACTTTTGCAGGCAGGGCATTCCATGCCCTTACTACTCTCTGAGTAAAGAGTTGGCTGGCCATTTTATATTCAACAGATTTTATGACACTTTGGTTACAATAAAGCATATAAACCTGGAGTGTAATTACGTAAGAACATAAAGAATAGGAGCAGGAGTAGGCCATGTGGTCCCTCGAGCCTGCTCCGCCATTCAATAAGATCATGGCTGATCTTCTTGTGGACTCAGCTCCATTTACTCACCATAACCCTTCATTCCTTGACTGCACAAAAATCTATCTAGCTTTGCCTTAAAAACATTCAACATGGTAGCCTCAACTGCTTCACTGGGCAGGGAATTCCACAGATTCACAACCCTTTGGGTGAAGAGGTTCCTCCTCAGCTCAGTCCTACATCTGCTCCCCCTTATTTTGAGGCTATGCCCCCTTGTTCTAGTTTCACCCACCAGTGGAAACAACCTCCCTGCTTCTATCTTATCTATTCCCTTCATAAATTTAAAGGTTTCTATAAGATCCCCTCCTCATTCTTCTAAATTGCAATGAGTATAGTCCCAGACTAGTCAATCTCTCCTCATAAGCCAACCCTCTCAATTCTGGAATCAACCTAGCAAATCTCCTGTGCACCCCCTTCATTTTATTTGTTTGTTCATGGAATTTGGGCAACACTGGTCAGATTCTCATTTATTGCCCATCCATAATTGTCTTTGAGAAGTTGGTGCTGAGCCACCTTCTTGAACTGCTGCAGGCTGTGTGCTATAGATACAACAACAGTGCCATAGAGGAGGGAGTTTGAAGATATTGATGGGTCAGATCCACTCCTTTCTAACGCAACAGGCTTGGTTAAAATTGGACCCATTTTCTTTTCGAGGTGGGTACTGAAATGTGGGGTGTTTGTTTTGAATCATAGTTGGCATGGTTATTTTTCACCTTGATACTGCTTAAGACAATATGGCATCACATGTATCGCATTCCAGTGAACGTAAAGTATCTTAGTTCAAGGGTCAAAAGCAAGGGGACATAATTTTAAAGTGAAAGGCAGGAGGTTAAGTGGGGATTTGACAAAAATATTTTCACCCACTGCCTGGGAGGGTAGAATCAAAGAATCCCTACAGTGCAGAAAGAGGCCATTCATCCCATTGAGTCTGCAGCATACCCTCCAAAGTTCATGCCACCCAAACCCAGGCCCCTACCTTATCCCCATAAGCCTGGCTTATTTCCCATGGCTAATCCACCTAGCCTGCACATCTTTGTGACTGTTGGAGGAAACAGAGCACCTGGCATAAACCCACACTGACACCGGGAGAAGGTGCAAACCCCACACAGACAGTCAACCAAGGCTCGAATTGAACCTGGATCCTTGATGCTGTGAGGTGACAGTGCTAACCACTGAACCACTGTACCATCAGGTAAACCTCACAACCATTGAAAAGCACCTGGATGATCGCTTGAAGTGCCATTACATTAAAGGCTATGGCCCTAGTGCAAGAAAGGGGAGACTTGTGTAAGTATTAGGATATTTTGGCATCTTGAACTGCTGCAGTCTGTGTGCTATAGATACAACAACAGTGCCATAGAGGAGGGAGTTTGGAGATATTGATGGGTCAGATCCACTCCTTTCTAACGCAACAGGCTCCATGGACCAAAGGGCCTCTTCTGTACTGCATGGCACTCCCTAAGGTTATACTCACCAATACCCTTGCAATGAGACAATAATAGTTTGATTTTAGCTCTGTTAGAAAAAGTATCGCTGTCAGTGTGATTCCACGTCTAAAGAGGAACAGTTTAGATTTCACAGTTTTAGTTTGATGCTGTTTGTGTACACCTGTCAAAACAACATTTGTGTGGTAATGTGAGTGACAGTGTGCAAAGCAAAGAGTAAACCCACTCTACTTATATCATTAAGCTGAAAAATATCGACAGTCAGGACAGCAGCTGAGCCAAAAGAAACTAAGCTCACTGTTTAGTCTTCAGTGTACAATGTTTCATTGCTGATAGTTTTCCTTGCAGATTGCTCTCAGTGCGATGAGTTTCTAATAAACCCTTCTAATGATGCCACTTGATGGGCCTTGTAATTAATGTTGCAAACATATTGAATTCCAAGGTGGAAGAAGAGTATCTGTCATTAAAAAATACCATTAAAGTCAAGTTTGTCCATCAAAAATTATGAGACATGCTCATGGACAGTAATTTTGACTTCAGCCAATAGGGCATATTAAGATTTTTAAATTCAGTTGTGGGATATGGGCATTGTTGGCTCAACCAGCATTTATTTTCCATACCTAGTAGGACTCAATGAATGCCAGGACACTAGGAAGCACAGAGGAACAGAGGAACGTTGGGGTGCTTGTCTACAGATCCCTGCACAGCAGATTAATGAGGTTGTTAGAAGGCACAAGGGACACTCGCTTTATCAGTCGAAGCATAGATTATAAAAGCAGGGAGGTTATGTTGGAGCTGCACAGAACAGCTGGAGTACTGTGTGCAGTTCTGGTCACTGTGCAATAAGAAGGCTGTGATTGCATTGGAGAATGTGTAGAGGAGATTCATCAGGATGTTGCCTGGGATGGAGCAGTTCAGCTATGAAAAGAGATTGGATAGGCTTGAGTTGTTTTCTTCAAAGCAGAGAAGATTGAGGGGGGAACCTGATTGAGGATTGATAAGATGATGAGGGACATGGACTGAAAAAAAAGCAGCTGTTGAAGGGTCAATAACAAGGGGGCACACTTTTAAGGTGAAAGACAGGAGGCTTAGAGAAGACTTGTGGAAACGTGCTTTTCATCCAGAGGTGATAAGAGTCTGGAATGCACTGCCTGGGAGGTTAACCTTATAACTGTTAAAAGGTATGTAGATGAGCACTTGAAGTGTCATAATGTTCATCACTGTGGGCTTAGTTCTGGAAAGTGTGGATTTAATGTAATTTTGATAGTTTACAGTCTTAAGGGGCTGAAGGGCTTCTGTATGATTCTCAGAGTCTATGTGCCCTAGAAGAAATGGTGGGCTGCCGTTTTGAACTACTGCAGTGCATATGGTGTAAGGACACCCACAGTGCTATTGGGAAGGAAGTTCCAGGGTTTTGACCTGGTGATGGTAAAGGAACAACAATGAAGTTCATAGTCAGGACCTTCTGTAGCTTGGCAGGAAACTTACAGTTGGTGGTTTTCTCCTGCATCTGCTGCCTTTATTCTTCCAGGAGTTAAGGGTGATGGGTTTGGTAGAAACTTTGGCAAGTTGCTGCCGTGCCATCTTATAGATGGCATACAAAGCCACTCTTTGTCGGTGGTGAAGCCAGTGAATGCTTGGAGTGATATTGGATCAACCGCCAGTTATTCATCTCTGCTGATATTTATTTCCAGAGATGTATAATGGGTAGCTGATCCAATAATGCACATTAGACACTACCCTCCAATGACACAATTATACAGATATTTTTCTGCTGTGTTGGAATGATATCAAGGTGCAGTCACACTTTTGCATACTGGAATAAAGAAAGTTATCTTATTTCATTAAAATTTTAATAGGAATACTGAGGACTCTGTACATTTGAAATTTGCAGTGTGGTCCGCATTCAAATGCAGATCCAAGCAGTACCAAGAGACCTAGATAACCCACCAACATCCCACATGCTTATGCATTACTCAGTATTAATAGGCAGAATCTTCTGGATAATTATACTGGGAAGTGCCTTCCAATTCGTAATCAGAAGGCTAAGTAAGATTTATAATGCTTCCAAAGCTCCAGGCACAACACATTTTAGTTTGTGCAGCTGCAGGGCATAGCCTAATAAATTTAAAATGTAATCTTCAGTGAAGTTTTTGTTCAAAAAGAATGTATCAAGAGTGGCAAAATTACCATGGAAATAACTGTCAAATCAAGGTATTGTAGAAAAAGCTTGGACATTTTAACTGCAATGCTTTTCCTGATTAATCTGCTTTGTTTAATGAGTATGTGGACCCTGGGTCTCCTATAAACACCTTTTCTTTTGGAAATATTTTTTTCTCTGCTAATCCCTCCATCGATTTAAGATCCCGTCATACTCTGAGGTAACCTTCTTCGCTGTCCATTACACCTCCAATTTTGGTGTCATCTGCAAACCTACTAATCATACTGGTCATCTTCAAACAAGATTTTCGGGCTAATGTCAACAAGACTGGACTAAATGCATTCAGTATGTTGCAGCTGGATTGATACTGCATCACGTCAAGCTGGAGCTCCAGATTCATCCCACAGTCCAAAGATGTGCAGGTTAGATGGATTGGCCATGCTAAATTGCCCGTAGTGTCTAAGGATATGTAGGCTTGGTGGATTAGCCATGGAAAATTTTGCGTTACAGATTTAGGGTAGGGGGTGGGTCTGGGAGTGATGCTCTTCGGAGGGTTGGTATGGATTTGATGGACTGAATGGCCTGTTTCCACACTGTAAGGGATTCTATGTTCCTTTTGTTTGCAGAGGACAGGTGCCTTTGAATAAATGTTCCAGGGAGTATAAGTGGAGCCTGGCTGATATTCTTATTGTTGGTTATCAGTGTATTTGGGATTGTTGGAAATACAGTTGAGACACTTTTCACTCTGCCGCCTGGTAGCCAGAGTAGCAACTACTTCATGGAAAATAATTGCTTACAGGGGAAAATTGTCATCCTTTGAATGAACTATAACAACCACTAACATAAAATTGTAACTAAAAAATATTGGCAACAGGAAATTGGAGTGGAAGTGGGTACAAATGTTGGCACCAGATATGCATCAATTAAAAGCTTGACTGCATCTCCATCTAAAATTTGTTTTCATTGGGCCTCATGCTAAGCTTACCATGCCAGGCATTTTCAATGGCTTCTGCAGCCAGTAACCCTGGACAGACGTATAATTGAAATAGTACCTCAGAACCACTGAGAATCTCGCATGTGGCAAAATATTTTTCTCACTCTTCTTGGATAATATTCTGGAAAGAAATACTGATAAACACATTTGGAACATGAAACAAAACAGTAAGACATTTCAGGGTTCAGATGGTTGCCTAAACTACAAGAGCATCGCTTAAATGATTTGTCAGCATCAACTCAGTCTGTTATACCCTTGACAATATTGCTGCCTGTGCTATTCCTTAACATCTGTGCAGATTGTTATAACTCCCAGAGTTCATATTTGAGGTAATCCTATCTGACATATTTAAATTTCCTGTGCTTTCCCTGTCGGGAAGTTATTTACTCATTGCTGATTCTACTTTCTGCTGTTTTCTGATCAATTGCCTGAATGTCCATTCCTCACATACAAGATAAATTTTGATGATCTAGTTAGAGTGCTGGCCCATATACTTGCTTCCCTTCCAGGGAGCAGAAAAATCCTAACCACTGATCCCCTAAATCCTTTCAAGGGATTGCTCCAACTGTGAAAGAATATTTTGTGTACAAGTCCCCCACTTGCAGAGAGAGTGGTGTAATGACGGTGTGACTGGACAAGAGATCCAGAGGCCAAATTGATTCTCTGAGGACATATGTTCAATCTCCATTATGGCAGCTAGTGGAATTTAAATAAGTCTGGAATTGAAAGAAATGATAACCACAAATCTATCATCAATTGCTTTATAAACCCATTTGTTTTACTAATGTCCTTTAGGAAACAAAATCTGCCACGGTTGCCTAGTTTGACCTGTAATTGACTCTTGGAGACAGTAAGGACTGCAGATGCTGGAAGTTGAGTCAGTATATATGGAGCTGGAAAAGTACAGCAGATCAGACAGCATCCGAGGAGCAGGAAAGTCAACATTTCAGGCTGAAACCCTTCACCAGGACTCTTAATTGCCTCTGAAATTAAACCTAGCAAGCCATTCAGTTCAAGGGCAGTTGGAAACAGGTAACGCATGCTGGTCGCGAAAGTGACACCCACATCACAAGAGAGATGTAGTATAATATTTCTTTCTTATTCGCTCATGGGATGTGGACGACGCTGGCTTGTCAGCATTTATTGTCTGCCCCTAGCTACCCCTGAGAAGGAGATGGTGAGCTGCCTTCTTCAACCGCTGCAGTCCACGTGCTTAGGTTGACCCACAATGCCCTTGAGGAGGAAATTCCAGGATTATGACCCAGCTACAATGAGGAAATGGCAATATATTTCCAAGTCAGCATGGTGAGTGGATTGAAGATTGCCGGTGATGGTGAAACCATGCATCTGCTGCCCTTGTCCTTCCAGATGGAAGTGGTCATGGGTTTGGAAGGTGCTGTCTGAGGATCTTTGGTGAATTTCTGCAGTGCATCTTGAAGATAGTGCACACTGCTGCTACTGAGCTTCGGTAGTGGATGGCATGGATGCTTGTGGTTGTGGTGGTAATGAAGCGGGCTGCTTTCATCTGGATGGTGTCAAGCTTCTTGAGTGTTGTTGGGGCTGCACTCATCCAGGCAAGTGGGGAGTATTCCGTCACACTCCTGACTTGTGCCTTGTAGATGGTGGACAGTTTTGGGAGGTCAGGATGTGACTTACTCGGCGCAGTATTCCAAGCCTCTGGCCTGCTGTTGGAGCCACTGTTTTTATGTGGTAAGCCCAGTTGAGTTTCTGGTCAGTGGTAACCCCAGGAATGTTGATAGTGGGAGATTCAGTGATGATAACACCATTAAACGGTTACACAATGGTTAGATTGTTTGTTATTGGAGATGGTCATTGTACGGCACGAATGTTAGTTGCCAGCTGTCAGTCCAAGCCTGGATGTTGTCCAGGATCATAGAACCATAGAATCCCTACTGTGTCGAAGTAGGGCATTTGGCCTATCGAGTCCATACCGCCCCTCCAAAGATCATCCCACTGAGATCTACCCCCTACCCCATCCCTATAATCCTGCATTTCCCGCTATCTTTGGACACTATGGACAAATTAGCATGGCCAATCCACCTAACCTGTACATCTTTGGGCTGTAGTTTTGCAGAACTGGTAGTTTTACATAATCCTGATGCCTGCATCTCACCACCACACTCACATGCTTTGATTTCAGTCAGCCAACAAGTGGTGACCAAATGTTCTTTCAGATATTTTCCAATGACTCTATTGAGAGATACTTCTGGAGCAGGTGGAATTTGGATCCAGGCCTCCTGGCCCAAAGCTAGGGGCACTACCACTGAACCACATGAGCACTTCTGAGAATCTTTTAACCATGCTGCCAACAACTATGGTAGTTGTAACAGCTTGCTCAGCATTTTGCAGACAGCCAGTTGTTGAACGTTGCTATTTGTGAATAGAGCACCTGCAGTTGGCTTGCATGAGAGGAGGGCACAGCATCAGTCAGCAAGGTTACGACAAAACTCCATAGTTATCCCCCATTGTTTATTCTGAGCTAACAATGCAATGATGCCCCTCAATCCAATGAATGCATTCCTCATGCAGATATCAAATACGTGACTGATGTATCAGCCCGTATGTCCAATAATTTAATCTCCTTTCTTACATTTTAGAGTAGTGTGGCTTCACAGAACAATCTCATTACTCAATTTCCCAATGTGTAAGAGAAAAAAAAAGACTTGTGTTTTATGCCCTGAGAACATGAGCTTTGCAGAGTGCTTTCACAGCTGCTGAAGTACTTTTGAAGTAAAGGCAAAAATGCTGGAAGCACTCAGCAGGTCTGGCAACATTTGTAGAGAGAGAGAGAAATTTAGTTAATGTTTTAGGTCAATAATTTGACTGACCTGAAATGGTAACTCAGTTTCTCTCTACCACAGATGCTGCCAGGCCTGCTGAGGGTTTATAGAATTTTCCATTTTTATTTCAGATTTCCAGCAGCTGCACTATTTTCCTATGCAGTGTAGTCAGTAAGGGTGTTTAGAAAGAGAAGCAGACAACTGTACAAAGAAAGCACCCTATAAATAAGGCTGTGATAAAAACGAGAAAATACCTTGTGTTGCGTTGATAAATATTGGCCAAGACATGAGGGATAACATGTTTGCCCTTCTTCAGAATAGTGTGCTGGGATCTTCATAACCACCTGAAAGAGCAGATGAGGTTTCTGTTTAATGTCCCATCTAAAAGCCAGCTCCTCCAATAGAGCAGCAGCGGAACTGCAGCCTAGATTCTTTGTACTTAATTCTCCCGACATGGGACATGAAACCACAAACTTTTAACAAGAGTGCTACCAGCTGAGCCGCTTATGGCTGTTACGCATTCCTTCTGTGTGCCTTAAAGGACCAGACTTCTATTGGAATGGCTTCTAATGGTGTAGCTACGCCTTCAATTGTAAATTAGAATAACATTTGTTGTATGTGTTAATGAAGAGTGAATAATTGAATGAGTTGGATAATTGCCTGGGGAGAAAAACAATTGCAGAGCTGCAGGGTGAGGGTAAGGATGGGTTGTGCTAGCATGAATATGGAGGGCTGAATGGCCTCCTTTGTGCTCAGCACAAAACACAATGACAGCATGACTGTGGAGAGCAGTATATATGGAACAGATTAGTTCCAACAGTTTTGACCTTGAAAGATAGAGCACGATAAGACCTTCAATTAAAAGTGCAGTTTGTTAATGTATAGATTGAGAGAGCAGCTTATACAGCATATAGTACCCTAGGCTTTGTTAAAAGGGCTGTTGCAGGAGCAAAGAGGTTATGTTGAACTCTAGTTTGGCCTGGACTGGAGTATTGCTTTCAGTTCTGGGTATTGCACTTCAGCAAGGATGTGAAGGTATCACAGAAACTGCAGAAGAGATTTGCAAGAATGGATCTATGGATGCAGGATTTCAGTTCTGAAAATAGATAGGAGAAGTGAGACTCTTTTCCTTGGAAAAGAGAAAGCTAAGTGGAGATCAGAGTAAAGCATTTAAAATTGTGAGAAGTCTGGATGGTGTACGTAGAGAGAAAACTTTCCCACTCATAAGGAGGGCATCAGTTTAAACTAATTCGTGAAAGAAGCAAAAATGATCCTGTTTTATTTGTATCTGGTCAATAAAACTCAAAGCAATAGAGAGCCTTTACCTGTAACACAGAGATGACGAGGGACAGTTCTCCTACTGTGGCCATCTCAGCATGCTAACACTTGAACACTGGCTGGTACGCATGACAGCATTCAGTCCGATTAGTATACTCCAGTAGAGTTGAAGCTAGCTTTTTAAATCCTGTCCTTCATTCTATCACTAAATAGATAACATTTAGCTACAGCTTTTAAAAAGTCAGCTGTTCTGTTGCCATCAAATTGAACTTTGAAACAAATTTTCGGGCTTCCCCTATGGTCTGTATCAGAGCATTACATAGGTCCAGATGCTGAAATGGAATGAGTCAGAAGTCACACGGCACCAGGTTTTGGTCCAACAGGTTTATTTAAAATCACAAACTTTCTCAGCACTGCTCTCTCATTAGGTGAAGAGATGAAGATGAAGTCACTTCACTAGACGAAGGAGCAACACTCTGAAAGCTTGTGATTTTAAATAAACCTGTTGGACTATAACCTGGTGCTGTGTGACTTCTGACCTTGTCCACTCCAGTGCAACACCAGCATCTCCACATCATGAAGTGAAATGAGGCATCCTCACTCTTAAAATTTAACTGTTGTGCACAGCCAGTGCTTTTTTTTTCAAATGTGTTCTCCATTTAAGATATTTTTGTTTCGTATTCATCACGGACTGTGCAGTGGCAATGTTCGAAATACAGGTCCCTTTAAGGGCAAACCAGAAAAGCCCCAGAGTTGGTTGAGTGAGAGTTGCTTGTGCAATTTTGCATTTAAGAACTGGATTTTTCCCCAAAAGGGGGTTAGCTACTCAATAGGGAAAGGGGTCTAGAAGGAAAAGGTGGAAATATGCGTTTGTGCTAAATTATGGATTTACATTAATACTCTTGTAAATCTCTGAAAGCCTTTTGCTGCCTAATTCTACATACAAATATCAGTCTGTGAAACATGTAGCATCTTCCAGTGTGCTATATGGTGACTCACCACAGCATCAAGAATATTAGCCCTCATTATTGGTTGAGACATGTTGGATGTGTAGCAGGTGGCCCTAGTGAGCAGAGTTCAAATGATGCATATTCTAGGATGTGCATCAGAGAACATATTTCCATTGTTTGTATCTCATTGTCATACGTCCACTTGTAAATGGGTGATGTAATTTTAGCTGATGTGCGACTAGGAAATCAGAGGAGTCACAAGATCTTGGAATGCCATGTCTCTAAGCATGATTCTGATGCCACTTACCCCAGATCTGCTGGAGAATTGATGGGAAAGTGGATTCTGCCAGTGCATTTTCTACATTAGTTTGATGGATCAAGAACAATTGTTGTAACTCACTGTATATCTAGCGCACACTTCAGTTCAAATTTTGCTGTTCATCCTCTGTCGTACGGCCATGGAACTATTTGTTAATCAGTTTAGAAACAGTGTGGATTGGGGACATCGAACTTTATGCTGGTCACAAAGAAGCATAATTCATGTTTAAACTAGTTGAGTTTACAATTCTTTAGTTATGATCAGGAGTTTTATTTAATAGATTATCTAAGAAAGAAATGTTTACTTTCATGTCACACCTTCTATTATGCTTCGACCCTGGACTACGTTCCCCAATTTATTAAGTTTCAGGATATCCAAAACTGTTAAGCTCCTGGGTGAGAGAGGACAAATTGACTCCCCTTCTTTATTCATCTGTCCCTTTGGTTGGTTGCAATGAAATTAATTTGAAAAGCATTCCTTCCGTTTTAGATACCATTTTCCCAGACACCAACTAACTCTATCTTTAAAAAGAAATAAATTTAGCCGAGACTTTCTTGACCCATCAAACAGGGAGAGTTGATTAATTACTACACCTGAGAAGAAGTACTACAGCAACACACATGCACACAAATTAGAAAATAAAAGGTGTGTCCAAAAATGTAAAAATAAAAAAAGAATACAGATCTGTTTTTGAATCATGCATGAAGAATGGATAGTTGTACATTGTGGCTTTGCAGTGGAAGTTACCAGTAGCTTTGATGTTGGTAACTGAAAATTGGTTTCATGATCCTTAATTTTGTGGATTTGTTTAGATTCTGTAGTTCTGATTGTTTTTGACTGTGATTGAATTCAATCAGCGTAAGAGATAATTCTTTCATGGTCCTGTTTTATTTGTATCTGGTCAGTAAAACTCAAAGCAATAGAGAGCCTTTATCTGTAACACAGAGATGACTAGGGACAGTTCTCCTACTGTGACCATCTCAGCATGCTAACACTTGAACACTGGCTGGTACACATGACAGCACTCAGTCCGATTAGTATACTCCAGCAGAGTTGAAGCTAGCTTTTTAAATCCTGTCCTTCATTCTTCAAAGGGAAAACTATAAAATGTGTCTGCAATTTGCAACATAATTCACAAGAATGTAGCCTGCTGAGGGGTTGCCAGCCCATGGTTATCTTTGTGGTCACAAAGGATTGAGTCCAGTCTGTTCTGAATTGTTTCTTCCTGGAAGGGCTATTGTTTCAAGTTCCCTTCTGAGGAGTTCCTTGCGCTCTTCTCAAAATCTCATTTAGGAATTACAATTTAAGATTGTCCATAGTACTTCGATATTCTGACCTGTAGTCATGACTCTTGTCATGTTGGTAAAACGCTTATACCTCAAAGGAATGTTGTTGCCAATAACAAGACAGTGAACACTGAGCTCTGCAGTAGCTCATGGGTGGAATATAATTATATTGTAATTTATCTGGGCTTGTGGAAATGCCTTGGTTAACAATAGCAACTTGTATTTATATAGCACTTTGAACGTAACCAAAAATCTCAAAATATTTCCCAGTGACATTATCAAACAACATAAGCCAATGTGTCACATTTTGGTAGATTTCAAATCTATTGTATGATTGTTCAAATTGATACTTATCAAAATAATTGAGTTTTTGGGCACATATCTAACTGATCAGTCTATTGCATCATAATTAAAACGTATGAATTCTTTTTGACATATCTCTAGCACGGTAAGCTTGGAAATGGCAGGTTCTCTTTCTTAGGTTCTCTTTATCATTGTTGGATTCTCCCTATACTTGGAAGATTCTATCTGTCTTTATTTATTGTAACCCGTACCAAACAGGTACACGAAGATAGTTTTATAATTTCAGTGTTATTCCAAGGCAAAGAGAAGTCAAAGTATAGGAGTGCCCAAGCCAGCAACAGGTACCGATAGCCATATCACTTAATGCTGCAATTTTCTCTGATTAGGGAATTCACAATTAGGTTAGCAGGTCCTGTCGCTCAAGTGAGATGAATTCAACTCCAACCAAGAATTTTAGTGGAACAGATCACCCCATTCCAAAACAGATCAACTTGACAAGACAGCTGCTAATGTTGCCTTCCTAGGGCACAAGGAAGATCAACTTAAACATATTGCTGTAAGGGACAGTGTTGGAAAAGCTTGGAAACTTGCTAATCAGTGCCACTTAATCCTTAAATGCATCGAAAAAAACTGGCTAGCTAATGCTTTTGTTCACTGTCTAAAGAGTTGACTCCTGAGGTAGTCTCAACACATTACAGCAGTTTCAGATTCTGATCTCATAATCTTTAATAATCAGTGATCTGGTTAAGGCAGCATTAACATTATATCGCAAATTATCTTTACAACATTTTCCATGCATTAATAAACTTTCTCTATTAACTGTTTATATTCAGATTTCTGTGCTACCTGTCTATAATCGTTCATTGTTGTATGTTCTGTGTTGAACTGTAAAAAATTATTACAGTAGGTTTGCAGTTAATAGTTGCTAGTGAATATCTTGTGTGACCAATCCACAGGCGCAGTTGGCCCTTCAGCCCAACTTATTAAATGTTGCAGTGTACATAAAGAGAGAGATGACTTTGAGGTGGAAAGTGTGTACTTCACCATACTGTCCAGTTCTGAAAATACTGCCACTGTCTTCAGCACAGCTGAAGATAACAGCATAGCTAACCATACTGTACTGTTAAGTTTAATCCATTGAGTCACATAGATTTTGTTTTGGGCCGGTTTTGCCTTTCCTTCCAAAGTGGCATTTACAGGAAGAATGATTTGTTACTGTGACAGCTGCTGTCATTGCTGAGAGACAATGGCAGTCACCATTTGCAGAATTAAAATAGCCACTGCCAGCTTGGGAAACGGGCAATGAAAAATAGCATTTGCTGCATTTTCTAAAATGAGACATCCAGTCAAAGCATCAGGGCACATCATCTAAGACATAAGCATGGTTGAAAAGTACAAGAATGAAGACGAGTTAAATTAAGAAGTATTGATTGAATGGCATCAAGCTGACAGTGCTGATAAAATATAATACTCCTTTAGCTTTTTATTTGCTAGATGTTGATGAAGTACGTTCAATCTGCTTAAAAAAGGACAAATTTAATAGAACATTTAATCATATATAAGGTTATGAACCCAGCTGATGGCAATACTGGACAAGTCAGATTTCACAATGAAAACTGACCTTTTTAGATCATAAGTTTTATTTCTACAATTTTGTTACCTTGGTGGTCAATTGCTGAACATATTCACAAGAGGCTGCCAATGTACTTTTAACAAAACAGCATCAATGTTTATTACACACAAAAGGAAAAGAAAGCACAAACTACTTTTCACCATTTAAGGAATATTTGAAACAGCCTTATTACAAATGTCAGAAATAAAGAATCAACTCTTTAAACCTCAACACAATCCTTACAGATACTCAAATCTCAGTGTAAGAACACCCTGTTTTCACTTTAAAGCTCCTTGTTCAGTTGACACAGATGTATGTGCTTTATTTCCAGCAAACTTCTGCATTCACACAAAGCTATTCCTTTAGTTAATATCTCACCCTGATACTGTTAAACAAACTACTAACATAGCTTATTTCTTAATGTGAGCACTTCAGCCTCCCCATTCACAGCCTTCTGTTCCTGGAACTTGAATTTTTTAACTAATTATAAGGCACTCTGACTTCTTTTTCTTCTGTTCTGACTGTTTCGGAGACCGCTAAACAGACTGCTGCTCTGAAAGGCCTTTTCTTTCGAACCAATGGGCTCCTCTCCAAAGGAAACCTGCTCACTTACTGACCATCTGGATGGTTCTGTCTTCGTAAATTGGATCTTGTTTCTCTCTCTGTTTTCTTGCGTCATGGGACGCGACTTGAGACAACAGCCCAATGTTTGTTCCTTTTATACTCTTTGTTTTCAAAAACATTGAACTACCCACCCAAGTGTTTTTTTTAAGTCTCATTTGAATGCATGTAAACATATTTCCGGAGAACTGAAAACCAACTAATCTGAACTGAAACTAAGACTCGGACCTTCTCTTCCTAAGTAGAAGTAGGAATCAAGATTAAAGTGTTTCACGATGCTGTCCCCTTTACAGCCCCTGTTTCTCAATGGTAATAACATATCTCAAACCTATGTCTCAATACAAATATGTAAATCAAGAATTTTCATTTATAGTGAACTAACAATTTGATAAACGATCAGGCTTTTTGCATGTTTATATGTTCCAACTGGGATAACAATGAAAACACGAGACCTTGCTCACAACAACATCATGCATTTATTTATCCAGCATCTTTACTGTAATGAATGCTACTTCACAAGAACATTAATAAAGAAAATTAGACGCCAAGCCACATTAGAATGTATTTGGCTAGTAGACTGAAAAAAAGGTTGAGCAATATTTTAAGGAGTACCTGAAAGGTGGGAAGAGAAATGGAGAGCAGAGAGATTGATGGAGTACTTTCTTGAAATTTGGATCTTCGCATCTGAATGCATGTGGTGGAATGTTTTAAAAAACTGGAGTACTCAATATTGGTAGACCTCAGAGATCCCAGAAGCTGGACTATAGGCTGGTGAAAACTATAGACATAAGGGCTATGGAAGGATTTAAAAGTGCTTAAAATTAAGACATTGTCTGACTGATACACAATGTGGATCAGTGGTTGGTTGGGACTTTTAACTGAATTAGGACACAGGTAGAAGAGTTTTAAACAGCCTCAAGTTCATCTGATTGCAATGGTATATCATTCTATTCCTTTTTTCCTCATGTGCTCACCTGTGCCCTGCTTCAGTGTCTCTACTTCTCCATGTGGTTGCATTCTAACCAGTCTTGGGATGCATATATTTCTCTCAACTTTTCCATTGGGTCTATTGGTGACTGACTTATGATCCCCAGGCTTGAATGCAGCTACGAGTGAAGCATTTTCTCTTAGTCTACCCTATCAAGCTGGCTTCATAATTTTAGAGATCTCCATTAAGCCTGCCTCAGCTTTCTCTTTCCAGAGAAATAATCATTGTACACGTAGATACTAATTGATTGTGGTTGCTTTCATCGGATCACAGCTCACAAACAGCTTCTCAAAGACAATAAAGCACGGGCAATCAGCTAGCCAGCAATGCAGACATGGTGTAAAGGAATTTTTAAAAATACTTCCTGAAATGTTTTATTTAGTGCATGTGGTGACTGTATACATATGTTAATAGAACAGTTGGGTTGCTTCATAGAGTCATGTTGTAAACATTTGACCCTCAAATGACAACCACCTTGGGTACAACAGAATTGGCGTTTCAGGGAATAGGGAGCAACAGAAGGAATCATAATTGTGATCGATGTCAGAAACCTCACAGGCAGCCTCTGACATTTTGACTGCAAATATTCATTATATCACTCCTCTTGTCTTATTAAGCTTTGATTTCTGAAGGTGCAGTGATTAGTGAATGAGTGTGATCAGGACGACAAAAAGCAGTTGCCCACTTTTGATCTGAGTAATAAATCATACTAGTTAGCTGATGGAAAAGGTAGCTCCATTAAATGGCAGCATGGTGTTGAATATGTAAAGCCAGAACCAAATGATCACAGGTTTGAGTCAGTATTCTTGTCTTGAGGGAGTAACTGAGATTTCGACTCGAATTTCCCTGAGCAAAAAGAGCTGAATATATCAATTATTACAAGGTGTAGAGTTGGATGAACACAGCAGGCCAGGCAGCATCAGAGGAGCAGGAAAGCTGACGTTTCGGGTCTGGACCCTTCTTCAGAAATCAGGGAGGGGAAGGGGGCTCTGAAATAAATAGAGAGAGGGTGGTGCGGTGATAGAAGGTGGGTAGTGGAGTGGATAGGTGGGAGAGAAGACAGACAGGTCAAGGAGGCGGGGATGAAGCTTGTAAAGGTGAGTGTAGGTAATAAGTGGGGGTGGGTGTTGGTCAGTGAGGTGGGAGGAGTGGATAGCTGGGAGAGAAGACAGACAGGTCAAGGAGGCAGGGGTGAGGGGGGGGGGGGGGGGGGGGGTTGTGGGGGGAAGTCAGGGGGGGGGGGATTTTGAAGCTCGTAAAGTCCACATGAAGACCATTGGGTTGTAGGGCTCCAAGGCCGAATATGAGGTGCTGCTCCTTCAGTTTCCGGGTGGCATCGTTGTGACACTGGAGGAGGCCCAGGATGGACATGTCATCCAGGGAGTGGGAGGGGAGTTGAAGTGGTTCGCGACTGAAAGGTGTTGTCGTTTGTTGCGAACCAAGCGCAGGTGCTCCACAAAGCAGTCTCCGAGCCTTCGCTTGGTCTCCCCGATGTAGAGGAGGCCACATCAGGAACAGTGGACACAATAGACCACATTAGTGGATGTGCAGGTGAACATTTGTTTATGTGGAAGGTTTTCTTGGGGCCTGGGATGGAGGTGAGGGGGGAGGTATAGGAGCAGGTGTAGCACCTCTTGCGGTTGCAGGGAAAGGTGCCGGGGGTGGTGGGGCTAGTGAGGAGTGTGGAGCGGACAAGGGAGTCATGGAGAGAGCGGTCCCTCCGGAAGGCAGATAAGGGTGGGGAGGGAAATATATCCTTCGTACTGGGGTCAGATTGCAGGTGGCAGAAGTGGTGGAGAATGATGCGTTTATACTCACCTTTACTAGCTTCATCTCCACCTCCTTGACCTGTCCGTCTTCTGTCCCACCTATCTGCTCCACTGTTCACCTTCTATCACTGCCCCCCCCCCCATCTATTTCAAAATCCCCTTCCCCTCCCCTTTTCTGAAGAAGGGTCCAGACCCAAAACGTCAGCTTTCCTGCTCCTCTGATGCTGCTTGGCCTGCTGTGTTCATCCAGCTCCACAGCTTGTTATCTCAGATTCTCCAGTATTGGCAGTTCCTACTATCCCTGAATATATCGATAAATATTTCCAGCCTGATAACTGGAAATTGTATCTGTGTGGACAGATAGGGAGGAAAGTATCAGGCTTGAATGTGATATCCTCTAAAGTTGAATAGCTTGATGTTGCTCATTTCCTGTCATGAAGGAATGTTTGGTTGAAGTATACTTTGCGGCTGCAGCAAGAGTTAATGATTTAGAAGAAGAATCATTCGCAACAAAAAGGTGTTTCCCAGTTGACATGATTTTAAGGTTTGGCTGTGTTCTGAGATACTAGCCATCCAAAAATGAATGGCTGTATCAACAAATGTTTGTTGTACATTCAGTTGAAATTCAATTGAACCTCTACAAAGGGGAGGCAGGATCAAGAATGTGAACTACCTTTGTAGAACTCCAAATTTTTTTCTCCCCAGAGTACCTCACCAGGATACTAACTGACATAGATTTCATTTGGGATCAAAGCCAGGCTTAGGATATGGATGCCTGAAGATTCACTGCCTGTGGAGAGACAATCTTCTCAATGCAACTGTTAATGATCACCTCCCTTCTGGAAGAGGACCCTAACTTTAGGCCAGCAGCTTTCGTCAGCATTACAGCATGTCTGGCAACATTTCAACCAATTAATTAAATCCCTATTTGCCTTGCCTTTCATCTTTTTCTATAAGCCTGCTCGTTCTCCACTGGCGGGCATGTCCTCTACAATCTGAACCTGAAAATCTCTCCCTAAGCTCCTTCTGCAATGCTCTTCTTAAAATCCCTAAGGCAAACCTCATTCATTCCATTGATTAAGTCTTGGTGAGATGCGTTGAGAAGTATTTGTTTGATAAAGGCACCACTTAGGTGCAACTTGTTGGAATTGTGGCTCCCAAACCATGAAAAGCTTACTCCACGAGATCCCAGCACCCAATACTACAGACTGAAGTCAGTGGTGGAATTCAGTGGTTGGTGTGACCCAGCATTATTGCTGCGCATATGCCTCTGTGTCTTTGCTAGACCTCCTGTACGTCATAGCAGCATGACATCCAAGCAGCCAATATCATCTGAGGGAACAAAATGGAATTGGTTCAACTGATTTAATTGCACATGTCTTTAATCATATAATACATTTCCTGGATGTCAAATACCCTTGAACATGCCCCTGGCAATGACATTGACAGATATCTTGCATTTCCTTCTCTGAATTTAAACACCTTTCTTTGTGTTTTCTGTTGATATTGTTGCTGCTCATAATAAAATGCCTCTTGATTGTCTTTGTCATATTGGTGAGGGACATACTGTTGCAAAACATTATCCCTTCCGACAAGATCAGATTTTGTGTTTGATAGAGGTTTTAATATTTATTCTCATTTCTGTTTTAGCCTTTCTTTCTACCTGAGAGGTAAATTGATTCATGTCGAAGTGTGAACATTCTGGCACAGTAGAACTTGTGTCCTTCACTAAATCACTCATTCTTTATGCAAATTTAACAGTTGATGTGAACAAGCTGGTTACCCAATTCCCTCATAAAAACCAAAAGAACTGTAGATGCTGTAAATCAGAAACAAAAACAGAAATTGCCAGAAAAGCGCAGCAGGTCTGTGGAGAGAAATTAGAGTAATGTTTCGGATTGAGTGACCTTTCCACAGAACAGTTCTGAGGCAGAGTGACTTGACTCAAAACATTAATTCTGATTTCTCTCCACAGACCTGCTGAGCTTTTCTGGCAATTTCAGTTTTTGTACCCAATTCCTTCCCTAGTTCAGGAGCAATTAGGGTAATTGCAGTGTACAAGTGAACATCTTGATTGATTGCAACTAACTGAGTATGAGGGTCTGCTGTATATTTTTTAATAAATATTATGTAATGGGAATTGCGCAAGGCCAACAATTGCGCCCCTCCCCCCACTCTAAGTGCTCTAAGGGCACCACTTGCTCGACCAGCCCAGAGGGAAGTTAAGAGTCAATCACATTACTTTGGATGTAGAGTCACATGTGGACCAGACCAGACAAGGATAATAGATTTCCTTCTCTAAAGGGCATTTAGTGAATCAGATGGGTTTTTTTATGCTAATGAGTCGATACTTCCATGGTCACCATTACCAAGACCAGGTTTCAACCCCAGAACTGCTAATTGACTTGAACTTCCACCAGCAATTTTGCCGAGATTTGAGCCCATGTTGCCAGTATGTTGGATTCAGTGATCAAACGTATCTCCCCCTCATAGGTTTGACAACCATCTAAGTTTGTCACAGTGTCACCAAGAATTGAAGATTAATTTCCAGGGCATGACTCTGAGCAGGCTGGAAGAAAAATCATAGGAGCACCAATTAAAATTATGGGTCTTTTTATTCTCATTATCTCTGAACACTTTCATTTATTATTTCTAAAAGCATCAGATTTGGAGAGTATGTACAGTTTCCATTTGGCACAGGAAGATGATGAACCATGAGGATGGATAAACTAATAAATTGATTGATCTTGGGATGGGAGAGGGGGGAGGTAAGGTAAAGAAACATCCAGGGAGTTATCCAACCACAGTTGCATTAGCTTTATTGTCGCATGTACTCAAACGAGTACAGTGAAAAGTTTACAAGTCACGACCTGTGGCACCATCTTAGGTACAAAGGTACATAGGTACAGATTCTTAAGAACAAACACTTAGGGAAAAAATCAGAAAAATAAAGAAATAGAAAGTCCAGCATTACAGATCATAGTTGATCAGTTGGCAATCTGAATGACACTCCTGGGTGCACTTTTACCTAAAGACGTTGTATGTTTTATTCAATACAAAATGTTCAATTTTATAGAACATAAATTATGTCCTGTGTAAAGCAAAGCTTTAAAAGTATACACGGAGTATTATTTGACAACTCACTGAAAGATTCTTATTAAACTTTTTCTCAATGTGAAATCTTCTGTTGACATAACTTTTTAAATGGAATTCACATTTTGCTGTTAAAATCAATTAGGCAGCTTTTGGATCCAATTTAAAGTTGGGATAATTTGCAAATCGATTGCAACAAAGTTTTACCAATCAGCAGCATGTCCACTTACAGTCAAATGTGGTAGGTTTGTGAAGCTGTTAATGATTCAAATGTTGATTCTTATGAAATCATTTGAATATTTAATGTGAAACTATTTGACTAATTATCCCATTAGCCAAATGGAAAAATCAAAAGCTCTCAGGGACAGAATCAAAACTTTTTTCCAAATGCAATGCTTAATATAAACATCAAACACACCCAACTCTGAACAAAATGGATGCGTATCTGTAGCTATAGTGGTACTCATACTATGGAAATGGTGTGAAGTAGATGTTTTTCCTCAGTATTGCTGACAAAACATTTCTGTGTTGAATGTGCTTCTTGCTTATCCTGCTGCTCAATGCTACACCTGCTGTTTCCTTAGTATGAGATTATAAGGGTAAAACAAAAATCCCATGGCTTTTCTTTATCAGAGAGTAATTTTTATTGTTGTAACACAGTCTAGTGATTGAGAAAAAGATAATCTAGAAAGTATTTTAATTATTAATTTGCAAGTAGGAAAATTCAGTTTCTCTAGAATGGACATTTCTTTAAAACCATTCAGCTCAAATACTGACACAGCTCTAATATTGTGATAATATGATGTGGAGGTGCCCATATTGGACTGGGGTGGACAAGGTCAGAAGTCACACGACATCAGGCTATAGTCCAATAGGTTTATTTGAAATCACAAGCTTTCGGAGCGCTGCTCCTTTGTCGGGTGAAGTGCTAATATAACTGCATTAGTGTCAGTTCATAAATGTTCTTAAAAATGCCTTGAAAATTGCTAAACTCTGCAATTTATTTTTCAGTACCTGAGACAATGCAAATTTCCTGTAGTAGCCGATCATTGGGCTCATTGAGTGAATTTAGGCTTGGAATGCTTTCTTGCACATTCCCGACAAGCTTTGTTCCAGCAATTACCTTTAGCCATCTAGGCTGAGTTCCGGAATTTCTTATCTAAACCTCTCTGCTCCTTAACAAAAGCCAATCACTTTGACTAGGCATTTCACCACCTCACCTAAAATCTGCTTTTTTGTTAATTTGGTCTCACTTCTATCAAATGAGCGTCTTGTGAAGCACCTTGGCGCATTTATAAAAAACACTATATAAATGCAAGTTGTTGTTGCCGTGAGACTATCTGTGAATGGTTCTTGTTTTTTCTATGATTGCATGACTTTAATCCAACGTATTTCCAGAATATATGGGGCTCTTTTTCCTCACAAGTAATAGATTAAAAATTACATAAACTCTAATGAGCTTATTTCTTATTTTTGGCACATGATTTCTTGAGTACCTTCTTGGTGATTTCTTATTTTCCGAACTTATACTAGTAATATCTGTAATGTACTGTAATTTCTTTCTTATTTTTTCTATTTTTAATACCTAAGATTTGTACCTTGACTACTTTGTACCTGACATGGTGCCATGTGTTGGTGACATTGTACACTTTTCACTGTACTCCTGTTTTTTTGTAACTTGAGTCCACGTGAAACCTCATTCTAATTCTAATTCTAATGCTAAAAACTAACAAGGCTGCAGGCTAGGACGTTTTTTTTCCTCCTTGGATTATGAAATATGGTGAAAAGAGAGAGATGTTGCCAAAACTTTCCATCAGGATAATTGCAAGAAAGCCAAATTTCAAACAAAGACGATTCAAAGTTCTTGTGTTTGTCCTGATGAGTTCAAGATGAAAAGCTTCAGCAACATAAGTCCCATTTCAGCAGCATTCAGTTTTATTACTGATTAGGTGTGTAGTCCATCTGAGTTACTTAACATATCAATTAAAATCTTCAAAAAAGGGAAATTGTGAGCATCAATTTTAAATAGTGTTAAGGTACCATTAAGCCTTATGAATGGAGATAATCAATTATTGAAAGGAATATTGTCTACATTGTTCAAGAGTTGTGACATTTTCTACATTGTGGAGGTGCTGAGTAGGTTCTTGACTTGTTTGGGTGACTAATTTCAAACCTTGTGGATTATTGCCGAAGGTCTGGGTATGAGGGAATATTTTTAAATTTCCCAAGGGCCATATTATATTTGGTCCGAATCAAGACCAGCCTAGATAGGAAGAAAGAACTCACTTTATGGGGTTTAATACATGAATTAGTGCATTATTTTTGCCCTGTTGAATGAACTAATGCGGGTACTTGGAAGAGTGCTGATTACAAATTGTATTAATTGGTGAACAGTACTTTAAGGCTATCTTCAGTGCTTTTCTTTGAATTCAGACCTTTACTTGCATGACCATATCCACATTGACTCAATAATCCATTAGTGGCAAATGAATGAGTGAGCAATGGTTATGTCTCTCAATGGAAGCTCAGCATTTTCTTTATCATGCTTATTGATTTGTCCAGGATGTTTACTGTGTGTTTTTAGCTCTGTCTGTGTCATGAGGCAGAGAAATTAGAGAAAACTAAATCCATAATATTATGACTGAGGAAATTTTATAAATACTTGCAGTTTCAGTTGGCCAATGAATATTAGTCTGATAGCTGTTACTGGGTTATCGAGAGTCATGTATCCAATGGCAGATTGTTTGAGGATTGGTTTCTTGAATCTACGTGGCCTCTATTCTGTAGACAGTTTAAAGAACTCTAAAACACATTCAGCAGAATTCCTGTGGAAGTGATAACTCTGAAACAAATAAGAATAGTCTTTTTATTCTGTGTATTGAATGACTCTGTGCATGAGGCCACTAAAACTAATTGGTGAAAATGTCTGGGATCAGCAGTCATTCATTCAGTTGCTACCACTGTTGCCTCTGTATAAGAAGTTTGTGAATTCAAGTCCCATTCCGTGAGATTTATGTGTATAATCTCACCTGGCACTTCCTGCACAGTTTTTAAGATGAGACATTCAATTAAAGCTCCAACTTTCCTTTCACAAAATGTGGAATGTTGTATTTCAAAGCGTTCTCCTTTGTAAAGATTTATCTCTCAACAGATAATTCAAAACCAAAAGTGCTAGAGAAACTCAGCACTTCTGGTACCATCTGTGGAGAGAAAAGTAGTGTTAACGTTTCGAGTCCAGTGACCGTTTAACTGATCTGACAAACAATCAGTGGGTTCAAAAAACTAACTCTGTTTTTATCCACAGATGCTCCTAGACCTGCTGTGTTTCTCCACTTTCCGTTGTGTTTTAGGTTTAAAGCGTCCGTAGTTCTTTGTTTTCATTTTACTGACTTAACTGGTCATTATCGTGTTACTGAGTTATGAGGAAGGATCACTGGAGCCGAAACATGAACTCTGTTTTTTCTTCACAGATGCTGCCAGACCTGCTGAGCTTATCCAGCAACTTCTGTTTTTGTTCCTGATTTACAGCATCCACAGTTCTTCTGGTTTTTATTATCCTTTTGCTGTTGGTCAGAGCTTGCTGCATGCAATTTGGCAGTTGCTTTACATACTCTTCTCTGCTATTCATTCATGGGAACTGGGCATTGCTGGCTGACCCTATATTCATTCCCCATCCTTAATTACCCTGGGAAGATGGATAGAGGCTGCTTCAGGGGAATGATGAGGAGTGGTGAATGGTGCTGAATGTCGTGCAATTATGAGCAAACCTTGTCAGTTTGATGTTAGAATGGAGGGAAGATAATTGATGAAGAATTTAAAGATGGTTACATCTAGGACTATCCTGAGTAACTCCTTTAGTGATGTTCTGGAACTGGTATATCTAACCTCCAAAAACCAGCTTCAATTTCTTTTGCACTAATCATGACTCCAAAAAATAGAGTTTTCTTGCTGTTGAATTGATTGCCATTGAATTCAGACTTCTAAGACTTTTCGATCTCTAGGGCAGTCACAGTTACTACACCTCTGGAGTGCAATTCTTTTGTATCTGTTTGTGCCAAGGATGTAATGGTGAGCTGCTCTGGCAGAATCTGAACTGAGTGTCAGTGAGCACGTTATTCCTGAGCTTTTGTTGCTTGAGAGCACTGTTGACGACCCCTTCCACCACTTTGCTGCTGATCAAGAGTACACTGATGGTGTGATAATTGGCCAGGTTGGATTGGTTCTGCTTTTTATGTACAAGACAAACCTGGGCAATTTTCCACATTGGATAGATGCCAGTGTTGTAGATGTAGTGGAACAGCTTGGCAATATTCATGGGAGATTTTAATCCGCATACAGACTGGAAAACTCAGATGGGCAAAGGTGGCTTAGTTGAAGTATTCATAGAACATTTTCTGAATAGTAAAAAAAAGATAGTCATGGTTTTATAGCTAATTATATCATAAAAAATCGTCTGAACAAAATGAGCATTGGTCCTGTAGAAAGTGAGTCTGGGAATTCATTATGGCATTGGCCTCCTTATTAAGGAAGGATGCAAATACATTCGAAGTAATTCAGAGAATGTTACTAGATTAACACTTAGACTGGTCACTTTGTTTTATCAGAACATTTGGACAGTCCATGCTTGTAGCAATTGGAATCTGAGTAAGAGGCAACTTGATTGAAACATCAGATCCTGAAGGGTATTTAAAGGATAAGGATGTGGTAAAAATATTTCCTCTGGTGGGAGAATCTAAAAAGAGGAGTTGATCATTAAAAATAAAAAGTCACCCATTTAAGATAAGGATGAGAACAATCTTTGTTTCTCACAGAGGATCCTGAGTCGTTGTGGAACACTCTCAAAAGGCAATGGAAACCAGATCCTTGACAATTTTTAAAGTCAAGGTAAATAGATTCTTGGTAAGGAAGGGGGTAAAATATTATCACAGGTCGGTGGGAATATAGAGATCCGCTATGATCTTTTTGAAAAGTGAGCAGACTTGAGGGACTAGATGGCCTACTGTTATTCCCAATTTGTATTCTCGCAGCCAATTCTGGAGCACGTGTCTTCGGTATTATTGCCAAAATGTTTGCAGGACCATAGTCTTTGCAGTCCCAGTACCTTCAGTCATTGCTTGATATGATATGGAGTGAATTGAACTGGTTGCTTACTGGCGTCTGCCATGCTGGATCATGCACTCTGCACTTCAGGTGGAAGAAAGGTGGACATTTTTCAACCTTTTCTTTTGTACTGATGTTCTAGACTCACCTGTTGTTGAGGATGGGTATACTTGTGGAGGCTTCACCTCCTGTTAATTGTCTGATTGTTCACCGATTATTCACAGCAGGCTGTGGCGTGATCCGTTGTTTCGTCGAATTCCTTAGCCTTGACACATGCTTGTTGCTTCTGCTATTCACCATGTAAGTAGTCTTGTGCTGTAGCTTCTCCAGGTTAACATTGAATTTTTAGGCATGACTGGTGCTGTCCCTGACATGCCCTCCTGCATTCTTCATTGAAGTAAGGTCCATCTTCTGGTTTGATGGTAATGGTACAGTGGAGAAAATATGAGGTCATGAGCTTACAGTTTGTGGTTGAATATAATTCTGGTGCTGATGGGCCACAGTACTTATTGTTGCCCAATATTCCGTTGCTAGATCTGCTTGATGTCTGTCCTATTTGCTATGGTGGTAGTGCCACAACACAATGAAGGACATTCTCAGTGTAAAGACAGAGCTTTGTCTCCACAACAATTGTACAGTGTTTGCTTGTACCGATATTGTCATGTGCATATGCATCTGCGACATGTAGGTTTGTGAGGATGAGGTCAAGTTGGTGTGTTCTACTTGTCTGTTCCCTCAGCACCTGCTACAGGCCCAGATTATGCCCTTTCGATCCAGCCTTGGGTGACTGTCTGTGTTGAGTATGCACGTGCTCTCTATGCCTGTGTGGGTTTCAACCGGGTGGTCCAATTCGCTCCCACAGTCCAAAGGCATGCAGATTAGATGGTTTGGCCATGCTAAATTGCCCTGTAGTGCCCAGGATGGAGTAGTTTAGGTGGATTAGCAGTGGTAAATATGAGGTTATGGGTTTAGGATGGTGGAGGGTCAGTGCAGTCTTGATAGGCTGAATGGCTTCTATCTGCACTGTAGGGATTCTGTGATTCCATGATTCTATAACTCTAACTTGTTGGTCAGTAGTGGTCCTCTAAGCCTGTTTTGGTGGTGGACATTGAAGCCCCCCACCTGAGTACATTCTGCACCCTTAACTCCCTCAGTGCTTCCTCGAAGTAGTCATGGAGAAGTATTGTTCACCAGCTGGGGGGACAGTGGAAGTAATCAGCAGGAGGGCTCCTTGCCCATGTTTGATCTGATGCCATGAGACCCCATGAAGTCTGCAGTAAATGCTAACGACTCCCAGGGCAAGTCTATCCCAACTGTTTACACTCTTTTTATCACTTCTGCTGGCCCTGTCCTGCCAGTAGGATAGGATAACTCAGGGATGGTGATGGCAATGTCTAGGACATTGACTCTAAAGCAGGATTCATTGACTGTGACTGTGTGAGGCTGTTGTTGGATAATCCGTGAGGCAGCTTTCGTAATTGATAAAAGATGTTGATAAGGAGGACTTTGCAGGGTGAACAGGGCTGGGTTTGCCAATCTTGGTTCTGATGCCTACGCCAATGCTGTGTGGTCCATCTTGTTCCATTCCTTTGTTTAGAATTCATCGCAGTTTGGTCCAACCGAGTGGCTTGCTAAACCATTTCAGAAGCCAGTTAAGGGTCAACCACATTGCTATGGATCTGGAGTCACATGTAAGCCAGCCCATGCCAGGACTGCAGATTTTCTTCCCTGAAGGAAATTAGTGAACCAGACTGGTTTTTACAAACAACCGACAATGGTTTCAATTTCATTACTCATCCTGTGCTTCAGGACTTTGCCTGTGTCTTGGCCATTCTGTATTCCTCAGAGTAAATTTGGCTCACTTATTTGGGTTGGTTGGGTTACCATGGAACCTTTTCTCTTTTTAATTATGCGTAAGTGATGCCACCATGAACACACATTACTCTTCCTAAAACCCCTCCCCTTCACGTGATAATTATGTAAGTAATTAATTGTTGTGGAAGAATAAGATTGGCATAAGGACGAAGAGTCCTTGATTACATTATTCTTAGTAGGGAAAAGTTGCCATGACAACTGCGATGGTCTAAATAAATGAACACAGTGCCCTGGCCAGAAGAAACAAATGAAGAACATTCACATAAAATAAAGGCAGAGATGAATGAATACTGCACTGAAAGGGAAAAAAAACTTTAATATTGCAGCTCTGTGGCTTGATATTTTATTGCCTATTTTCTTGACTTGTTCTAAAGACCGAGTTGAGTACAAAATCCAAGCTGAGTATGTTACCAAGGAAATCCTACATTCTCAGAGGTAACATCTTTTGGCTGAGTCATTAGGACAAGACCCCATCTGTAATCTCAGGTGGATCTAATAGATTATCTAGCACTATTCGAAGAGGAGCAGGGAAATTCACCTCGCATCTGGCTCAATATTTGTCCTTTAAACAGTGTATCTAAAAACACACTATCTTGGTCATTATTGCTGTTTGTGGAAGCTTGCTATGCACAAATTGGCTGTAGCTTTTCCTGCTTTATAGTTTTACATTTGAAAAAAGTATTTGGAATGCCCTGAGACTTTCTTTGCAATTGAGGATCACACGTAAATGAGATTCTATTCTGAACCAAAATTGAGACATGTACATTTTCCAGTGATGATGGTGGGGTAACTTTCATGAACAGAAATCTGGGTTGGATATTTCCTTCTCTATCACAGTAGGCCTGTCATTACAACTCTAACAGGTGTCAGTACACATGCCTTCATTCTTGTCATCATTCTAGTTGACAAGAGGATGGTGATTTCTGAGTTGTACTTTTTGATCCTCATCATCACCTTCTTCCCCCTCTGCTCACAGTTGCTTTGATGGATCCACTATAACATGAGTTATCCCAACTCTGTTCGTAGCAGAACATTGCTTGATTCGAGAGTCATGTTGTTTGAGGCACTGACCTTCAAATGACATATTGAACAAAAGTCCCTTCATTTGAACTTTAAAAGGTTGAAATGGAAAAGATCAAATAGATTTATGCTCTGCCAGGGTGATATCAACTGGATTAAAGTGGTTTCTTCAATGGAGCTAGTCCAGACAAAAATATTAATAACACAGATAGAAGAGAAGGCCTTTAGCCCCTTGAATTTTTTCCACCATTGAAATGGATCATGGCTGATCTGTAACCGACTGTTTATCTGTTTGCCTTAGATAATGTGGCCTTGACAAACAGAAATCTATTGTTTTCAGTCTTGGAATTTATTAAACTAGCATCCACATTGTTTGAGAGAACAGAGTTCCATATTTCCGTTACCTTTTGTGTGAAAACATGCTTCCTGATTTTGCCCCAAAATAGTCCAGTTCTAATTTTATGTGCTTTCGTTCACCAAAGAAATAATTCCTCTGTATCTGTCCAATTGAATCCTTTGTGATTCCGCTGAGAGTATAAAAACCAAAAGAACTGCAGATGCTGTAAATCAGAAACAGGAATAGAAATTGCTGGAAAAAGCTCAGCAGGTCTGGCAGCATCTGCGGGAAGAAATCAGAGTTAACGTTTCAGATCAAGTGACCTTTCCTCAGAACTCAGATTTCTTTCCGCAGATGCTGCTAGACTTGCTGAACTTTTCCAGCAATTTCTATTTTTGATCTATTTTTCATTGTTTGATTCACCACCCTCACATCCTCAGCTGGATAGAGGATTGGCTAGTGAATGGGTAGCAGAGGGTGGGCATAATTGAGGCATTTTCAAATTGACAGAGAGTGAGTAGTGGAGTGCCACAAGGACCAATGATGGGGCCTCAGTTTTTTTACAATCTATATTAACTTGGATGAAGAGACAAGAAGTAAAATATCAATGTTTGCCAATGTTACAAAGTTAGATGGGAGTATAAGTTTTGGCGAGGACACAGGGGGGCTGTAAAAACATGTCGACAGGTTAAGTGCATGGGTAACAAGGTGGCAGATGGAGCATAATGCAGACAGACGTTGGTATTCACATACATCGTTAAAAATAGAAAAACAGAATTTTCTTTTAAAGGTGTGAAACCTGTAAATGTTGGTCTTCAAAAATAATTGGGTGTGTTCAAGCAAGGACTACAGAGTCAGCCTGCAGGTACAGGTGGCAATTAAAGGGAAACGGCACGTTGGCTTTTATTTGAAAGGGGATCAAAATAAAGAAGTGTTGCTAAAATTGTACAGGATTTTGGTGCGAGCACAACTGGAGTCAAACTTGGTTTGCATAACCAAGGTGGGATTGATAACCCAAGTTTATGATCAGTTTAAGGGTCAGAAAGGGGTATACAATCATAGCCCTCAAGGCTAAAGCCATAAAGTTTGGGTAAGTACCTAAGAATGTAATGGAGTCCCTGTTTAGAATCTTACAGTTCAGAAGAACAGGAGGTGATCTCATTGAGACATATGTGATTCTGAAGTGGCTTAATCGGGTAAATGCTGAGGGATTGATTCTCCCGGTCAGGGAATCTAAAACACAAGGGAACAGTCTCAAGATGAGGGACCGATTATTTGGGGCTAATGTGAGGCAAAATTACTTCACTCATGGGGTTGTCAATATTGCAAATTCTTTATGGCCAGAGGGTTATGGCTGTTCCATACATTTCAAGCTGGAATAAGCCAGGGATCTCAGGGAATATGGAATGTGCAAGAAAGGGAAATTGAAGCAAAAGGTCACAGTGATCATATTACACATTGAGTCATTTCTGCGGGCCTTACTCTTGCATTTAATTCTAATGTTCTTGTGTTCATCTATGTTAGTGACCTCTTCAATCAGAATTGTCAGACGTACCCTATAGATCTTTTACAATGCCCTTGATGTCTTCATTCAGAATTCTTTGATTCCCTTTGATCAACTGATACTGGTCAAAGAATTTTCCGACAAATGATGCCGGGGCTGGACACACTAGAACTCTGTCTCTGATGTGAGTGTCTATGGGGATGTTGTACTTTAAGTGAAACCATGATTTGTGCTACAGACAGTTCCCTGGGGAGAGTGGTGAAGGGGAGGGAATTCAGGCTTGGTAGATTCCATGACCTCACCTTGTGATCTGTGATCCTAGTCCCAGCTGAAAGTCTGTGAAAGTCATGTGGGGAGAGTTTGAGTACGTGAGTTTGAGCCCATCTCTGTGCTGCCGGAAAGCCCCGAGGTGATTTTATGGTAGTTAATTTTCTCCGAGTGAGACTTCTACCTCATCTGGGAGGATGTTCTGCCATTGAGAGCTGCTGGGAAATCATCTCACCAGGAGCTGTCCAGTCCCACCAGCACCACAGGGGAGTGGTGGCCAGGACTGGGATTGCAGCCAATCCTCAAATGATAACCATTACTGGAGCCAGATAATGAAGTGCAGAGGGCAAACTGGGGAGGAGGAGTGTGGGAAGGAGTTTGGTCTTCCTGCCAGACTGGCAGATTACGGCAAAGGACAAGGGAGCCACCATTAGGAGGGAGGGGTGGCGTGAGGGGAACAAACAGGGGCATGTCAGTCCTGGGATGGGTGGAGGTGGCTAGTGTCCTTCCGCTGGGCACATGATGACTGGCTAACAGAGACACCTACCAGACCACTAAGAAATGGGTGCAGGACGCACAATTGTGGCCAAAGTGACAGTGAAAGTGAGACTCAATGAGTCTAAGGCTAGGTCCTGGCCCGGATATCCCAAAGAAAACAAAGTCAATCTCGATGCAGGCTTTGTTGCTTCTTTTTGCAAAGGGGATTGATGGGGCCAAAATTTTAAGTGGGGCTTACCTTCCTAAGTGCTCCTCCCGATATGCTGGTGTGCCTTTACTTCATCTAGTCCCAGCTGCTCCCAGATAGTTCCATATCCTAACCATTATGTGGATAAATCAGGTTTTTCTGAGCTTCATATTGAATTAATCAATAAGTATCTTGCTCAGACTTCCCTGTGTGTGAGAGAGAGAAATAGACCATTCAGCCCCTCAAGCCTGCCCTACCATTCAATAAGATCATGGCTGATCTGTTTGTGTTCTGAATTCTACATTTCCATCAACCACCGATAACTCTTGATTCCCCGCTTCGACAACAAACTACAAAAGTATGTGTAATTAATGCATTGGCCCTAAGGATACAACAGTGTTTATGAGCAGAAGGGTTACAAATATTACAGAACAACCTCTTCCAGGCCTTCAAGCAGTAACTCAAAGTACTGAGTGAGCGTTGAGCTGGCAGGCTTGGAAAAAAAGACATTTCAATGGTTTCGTTAGTAACTGTGGGATGTTGAAGCAGCCTCTGTTACTTTCAAGCTGATTTGAGCATTACCCCAGACTGAAGGGGAGGTTGGCTGTCTCATTAAAGAGATGTAGCTGGGTACGAAGAGGAAAGACCTGGAGTGAATCTAATGGGGGATCCTAAGACATGACTTTAGAGGTTTTCTACTGTTGAAAGCAATTATATCTGTCAAAAACAAATGCTGTTGTATAATATTTGCAGCCCAGTACTCATTCTTTTGTGAGATATAGCCAGTTTAGTAAATACATCTTGGCTTCGATTTGTATTGACTGAACCGAGAATCAGGGCTGCCCTCATTACTCTTCATTTGGCTAACATAGACAAGAAAGTGCTCGTGAGAGGCACAGAAGGAGAAACTCCATTGTGAACCATAAGCCTAAACGTGGTAGTTTTGAATTGGGACAATTGTTTATTCTTCCAACTTACTATTCACCTCCAATAGAGCTGAACTTCAAGCCAGGAATTGAGCAGTTGGTTGATACAAAGCTGTCCATTTACCTTTAAATTCTAAGACGCAATTCTATCTTGGAAAGTTTCCAGCTTCTTGACTGTAAGTGGAAATGGCTTATTAAAATAGAAGCACTTAGCAGGAATATTGGATCAAAACTTTTTTATTCTCTCCCCTTGCTGTGGGAAAAGACCCAGCTTCCATTTGGCAGCTGTCCACAGTGGTAAAAGTGAATTCTATAATGCTGTGCATTGCATTATCTGAAGCCCACCCTGAGGCAAGATTTGCTACTAGGACCTCAACAAAAGTATAGAGAAACAATGGGCAGAACTTCGGACCATCTTCTATTGATGGTGGGTCTTCTGATGGTGAGGGACATTCAACGAGGCAGGGAGTTGGCCTCCACAATCCATGACAAAGACTATCAACAGTCTGATATTTTGATTTTTACATTAGCAGTATCCTGCATTGATACAGGTGCTTTAATGAAGAAAACGACTATAAGACCATAAGATATAGAAGCAGAATTATGCCTTTCAATTAGAACATCAAAATGTTATAGAAAATTGTCATAAGCAAGGTCAGGAAAAGAAAGGACTATTTACTCTATTGACCCTGTTACAGAGTCATGGAGACATAGGGTCATAGAGTAATTGAGTTTGCTCTGCCATTCAATCATAACTGATATGTTTCTCAACCCCATTTTCCTGCCTTCTCCCTGTAACTGTAATGGGAGGTGATAGCCTAGTGGTATTATCACTGGACTATTAATCCAGAGACCCAGATAATGTTCTGGGGACCCATGCTTGAATCCCGCCACGGCAGATGGTGCGATTTGAATTCAATAAAGAATCTGGAATTAAGAGTCAAACAACGACCATGACTCCATTGCCATTCGTCAGGGAAAAACCCATCTGGTTTGCTAATGTCCTTTAGGGAAGGAAACTGCCATCCTTACCTGTTCTGGCCTGCAAGTGACTCCAGATCCACAGAAATGTGGTTGACTCTTAAATTGCTTTCTGGGCAGTTTGGGATGGGCAATAAATGCTGGCCTGGCCAGCGACACCCTCATCCCATAAATGAATGTAAAAAACTCTCAATCCCCTTGCTAATCAAAAACCTCTCTATCTCTATGACTTCACAGCCTCCTGTGGCAATGAGTTCCACAGATTAACCACCCTCTGGCTGAAGAAATTCCTCTTCATCTCAGTTCTAAAAGGTCGTTCCTTCACTCTGATTCTGTACCCTCAGGTCTTAGTATCTCCTGCTAATGGAAACATCTTCTCCACATCCATTCTATCCAGGCCTCTCAGTATTCTGTAGGTTTCAAAAACACCCGAGGGTACTTCACAGACAAACATTGCACACCAGGACAAAGTAGAAGAGGTGACATTATGCTTGTTGGAAAATGTAGCTTTTAAGAAGGCTCTTAAAGGATGAGAGGAACGTGGAGAGTTGAAGATATTTTAGAAGAGAAAACAAGGCTTAGAGAGAATATAGGCAGCAGTCTGAAGGAAGGTCGATGGCATATATTGAGTCACATCAAAATGTTTTAGAAAATTGTAATAAGAAAGGTCTGGAAAAGAAAGAGCTATTTACTCTAATGAGCCTGTTGTAGAATCATGTAGACATACAGTCATAGAGTAATACAGCATGGAAACAGGCCCTTTGGCCCAAACTGGTCCATGCTGATCATGGTGTCCACTCAGCTAGTTCCAATTGCCTGCATTTGGTCCAAACCCTTCCCATCCATGTACCTATCCAAATGTTTTTTAGATGTTGCTATTGAACCTGCCTCAACAACTTTGTCTGGCAGCCCATTCCATATACGCACCACCCTCTGCATGAAGAAGTTGCCCCTCAGGTCCTTCTTAAATCTTTCTCCTCTCATCTTAAACCTATGCCCTTTCGTTTTCAATTCTACATCCCTGGGAAAAAGACTATATGCATTCATCCTATCTATGCCCCTCATGATTTTATACATGCTCCATCCCATGTCTATACCAGTTCTTATCTTTGGCATTTCCAACCATTGATCCCAAAAGGAACAATAATTTTTGCATCAATTTCAGTCTATTCTTTGGAGAGTGGACTCCTATCTTACTTTTGTTAGGCATAATGTATAATATCAGATGTCAGGAAATTTCAGTTCGAAGTCTCCATAGGAATTTTCCAGTTTGCTTAAAAGAATATTTGAAAATATTATTCACACAGCAAGTAATTGAAATCCGGTACTTGCTCCCATGATAATTTGAGATTAAGTCAATTTAAAATGCCAAAATTGAGAATTGATATGTTTTTTGTCAGGCAAGGATATTATGGTTTGTGGAACCCGTTGATGCGTATGGTTTTCTATATGTTAGCCCAGGTAACATATCTATCACTCAGAGTTGTGTTGTTCTTGAGATAGATGCGTTGAAAGCTATTAGTAACACTAACCATTTACACACACTACAATATCTCAGAGAATCTCTACAGTGTGGAAAGAGGCCATTCAGCCCATTTTTTCTACACTAACCTTCCAAAGAGCATTCCACCTAAACCCAGCTCCGCCCCCACATCCAACATCCCAACCCCATAACTCCACTTTTACTATAGCTAATCCACCTAGCCTGCACACTATTGCAGGCTGAACACTATTGAGCAATTTAGCATGGTCACTCCACCTAACCTACACATTTTCGGACTGTGGGAGGAAACTGAAGGACCCAATAGAAACCCATACAGACATGGGTAGAATGTGCAAACTCCACACATACAGTTACCAAAGGCTGGAATCGAACCCAGGTCACTGGCATTATGAGACAGAAGTGCTAACTACTGTGCCACTCTGGGTTTTTTTGTGTGAATATTTTTATTGGTGTGCATGACTATCCAAACAGATTCCCTAACTGAAATTTGCTGATGCGTATAGAAGTGAAGTTTGACTGTGTGAAGATTAGAGTACAAATGCCACATTCACACTTACGTCCTTTGTCAGCTGTTTTACCGAAGACTTCTTATGAAAGGGTTAACATCTCTGTTAAAATATAACAAAGAGTTGTAAGGGTTTTATTTTATTATTTCAATAATTATAAGGTCTTTATGTACTAACAGGATTTTCAAATTTAATACTTATTTCTGGCTTTTTAAAATAAGGGCCAGTCATATTTAGAATGTTGAGAACAAGCTTTGTTATTTGTAATAATGATGTCTGACAACAACACAGTCTCCAAAGGCTGGAATTGAACCTGGGTCCCTGGTGCTGTGAGATAGCAGTGTTGATCACTTATATACATAGTTGGATCTGAGCTTGCCGATGTTACCGTGCCTTATACGCATAGTCTGGGATCTGAGCTTACCGATGTTACCGTGCCTTATAAACACATAACTGACTGACTCAAGACACTACACTGACTACATAATATTGGTAAAACAACTGAAGGCAAGATGATTATCTTAATACCTGAATGTCACATGTTATAATGCCATGTCACTATTTTAAAGGTAAGGCCTGTATGCTGTAAGGATTCTAAACTATAATACAACTGAATCTAGGTGAAGTTAAAATATAAATCATGCTTTTATGGAAAAGCAAACAGGTCTAAGAGGTAAAATAGCTTACTTTTGTCCCTATCTTCCAAACACAAAAAAACTGTCCCTATGATGTTGTTTCAGATCAAAATTTGCAAGTCAGACAATGCTCAAAATTCAAGCAGTCAGCTGATCCAAAATTCATCAGTAGAATTAAATTGTCTGCTGACTCTCTCTGTCTCTGTCTGTGTCTATCACCTCTATCTACCATTATCCCGACCCACGCTATTCAGTAGAGCACGGATGGAGGAAATTCAGAATGAAAAAAGATGTTTTGAAACAAAAAGTATTTTCTAATTGAATCCAGCTTTCAACACACCAGTGGGCAGAACCTGAGGCCACACATTGCACAGGAGGAGCTGGCCCCATACCACCTTCAGCATATTCGCACAGCAGTGTCACGCAAGCTTCACTGGGGCCTGGCTTAAATCCAACTTGTTAGCAGCTGTCTTGTTAGAAGAGGCTTTTGTTTCACCTACTAATGTGTTACATTGAAATCTGCAATACATCATAAAGTTACAAGTAAAATACGTTGCAGAACAATGTAAAGAAACTGTCTTGCCTCAACTCCTATGTTTGGGGAGGTGGAATAGTATAGGTACCCCAGAGTCACAGCTTACAGGGCCATGGTTAGCACTAATTTGGCTTTGTGTGCCTCATGCTTGCAAAGAGAGAAAGCCACATTCTTTCTATTGCCCTCGTAATGCTCATCATTTGTAGTGTACGCTGACCCAACCTCTACATATTCAAAAACAGGCTTTAGCAAAAATAAATACTACCAAAAACTGTATGAGTCAATTTATGAAAGAGTTGGAGACTAAAGATACTTCCTTGCTGTGCCTCATTTTCAATCACAGAATTGCTCCCAACTTTGGCGCATTGTTTGGAACAGTGTGAGAAGGATGTTAAAAGTGGCTTCAGTGTTCCCAGGCTACAGCGAGAAAATCAACCATGGTTTTTGCTCTTGGTCACAATCTAGACACCATTGTTTGAAAATCTTCAAGTCTGATTTAACGTAGTGACAGTCAAGCACTCATTATTTAGGTGAGGAAATAGCCATTAGGACAAGGACAATCAATATTTGTGGATCTGTATCCCAGAAGGACTTAATGCCTTCAGAAAGAACAGGTGAGAAGATTGCAGAGGGAGTAAAACACTTATTGAAGAAACTACTATAGCTGATTATAACCTTTTAACACATATACAAGAGAAGGATCAGTTTCTGTCATTAAAATCGCATTAAACTGGATATGGTCTGTGCTGTACTTTTCATTATTAGTGAATGGTGTTACCATTGACTTTTGGGTTCACATTGTTTGAAGTAGAGAGCACATTTAGTTGTTGAAGAGGCTGATACAACCCTCAAAGTGACTTCCCATAAAGCCCATGAGTTCTACATCCGTCGTGCTACAGAGTGAAATTGAGTTTTGATGGTGCTGTCTTTCAGATGAGAGAGGTAGCAATGCACCCTCAGGTGACTGAAGAAGATTCCATGACATATTTGAAGAATTTTACGAGGGGTTTTCCTGGGCCCATATTTAGCCTTCAATGTACATCAAAGCAGATTGTGTGGTCATTGTCACATTGCTGTCTGTGGGGTTTTTCTGTGCATAAATTGGTTGCTACAATTCCTACATTAACAGTGACTTCACTTCAAGAGTACTTCATTGGCTGTAGAGCACTTTGAAATGTTGTGGTGCTAGTTAAATGCAGGATCTTTAAGGTCATGGTTCTGAAGGAACGAATGTTCATGTTACATTGAGCTCCACTGATTCTGTTGCTATCACGCACAGTTTGTCAGCAGAGACAGTCAGTTCATTGCTAGAGTTCCTTGGAGTAGATATATTTTGCACAGCTCCCATGAAACTCAATAATTGACACAGAATCATGGAATTGTTATGTTCCAAAAGGAGGGCATTTAGCCCCTCATGTTCACACCAGCATTCTGTGCATTTTGACTGCCAAACTCCCGTCTTTTTCCCATAGACCTGCATATTGTTCTATTCAAGTAATGATCCAATAACCTCTTAATGCCTCGATTGAACCTGCTTCCACCATCCTTTCAGGCAGTGTATTCCACACCTTGACCAATCACTGGGTTAAAGGGATTTTCCTCACTTTGTATTTGTGTTGATGCAGAACCAGTTGAAAGCTGGGCCTTCTGGTTCCTGATTCTTTTATGAGTGGGAGAAATTTCTCCCTAGCAACCTTTATGAGTTTGAAAACTTCTATCAACTATCCCCGTCAGCCTTTCCCTATGTGAGGGAAACAGACCCAACTTCTCCAATCTACATGGTAACTGAAGTGTCTCATCCTTAGTTTTATTCTTCTACTGATCTTCTGCACTCTCTCCAATGTGTTCACATTCTTCCTATAGTGTTGTGTCCAAAATTTGTATACATACTTCAGATGAGATCTAACCAGTATCTTATATAGGTTCAGCATACCCTCTTTGCACTTGTGGTCTGTTGCCCTGTTAATGAAGCTTAGATGCTGCATATTTTATTAACAGCTCTCTCTACCTGTCACTTCTCATGACACATGCATGTGAACCCCATGTCTCTGTTCCTGCACACCCTTTAGAACAGAACTCATTATTATACCTGACTCGTCTGGAGTTGTATTCATTGTTATAATGCAATAAGCCATCTTATTAAATCAGAACAGTGCCTATTCTGTGTAGACTTAGTAATGGTGTATGCTCTATCACTGATCATTGGACAGGCCCCATTTTCAAAGGAGGAGTGGTGACAGCAAACTGTAACACAGAACCCTGACTCTGAACCACATACAGACGGAGGTGTGAGATTTCACAGGGTGCCAGTGATGCTGATCAGGGTAATACCATGCTTTGGATGTTATATATTTTGTAAATTACAGTATCTTAGTGTGGAGTAAATTGCAAAACATTTAACTTTCTATGTGGCAACTGTGGCATTGGCCTTTGAATATGTCCTGACCATTGTAACAGGGTGTGTATATCCTGCAGTCCCTTCTTAACAGAGGACTCTCAGATTTGGCACATTGCAGTAAGTCTTTTAATTGTGTTACAATCAGAGATAAGCCAATTTCATTTGATGGTGATCAAAAGTGAATAGTATGGTGACGGTGGGAGATCATCGATCTTGCACATTAGTGTAAAGCATGCACTATCAAACTGAGCACCCATTAAACATTATCTGGATGATCCAAAGTCAAAATTACCCCCAGTGTAATTTGAAAGTGAAATATGATTTGTGTGGCATACAGGCTATCTACATCAATCAAGGCTAAGTTTGTAACATGTTTGATTTAAAGCTGTAAAGTTGTGAGGTTCAGTCCCATTCCTGGTCCTGAGCACAAAAATGAAACCTAATGCCCCACTGCAGGCCTGCACTGTCAGGGATACCATCTTCCAGTTGAGATATTGAAAAAGACTCCATCAACCTTTTAGGGTGGTTGTAAAAGACCACATTGCACAATTGCAAAGAAGAGCGATAGAGTTGTCCTTATCACTAGTTAGCCTTCAAGCACTGTGCACTGAGTAGCTGTATGATTCGTACATTACAATGATGACTACACTTGGTTGTAAGGTGCTACAGGATATACAATAATCCTGAAAAGTGCTATATAACTCCATGTCTTTCAAATCTTGTTTTTATTGATCTACACTGGAGATTAGTTTGAAAGGGCTAAAAGAAGATTTTAAACAAAAATAGTTTTGTAACCCTAGGGTTGCTTACCCTTGCATTGAAGTGCTGTTTGGTGTATCGAATGAAGAACTCCTGATCAGAGCATTTTCTTTTGTGAATGCTGTGATGTCAATTAATGCTCATATTTTAAGAAGCATAGACTGTTCAGCTTAACAGCAGCAGCTGGGTAACAGTTATTGGAACTGTCAGGAGAAGACTTTGTCCAGTTAAAGGTTAATAGACTAGTTCATCACCCCAAAAGGCACCTAAATACTTTTATTTTCACAGGTTGCACAAACAGACCAAACTTACTTAGTGACATTGGAGGACTTCCATAGGTCAGCTAGCCATATAAGTCAGCTTGATACCAGTGTGTTCTGGTCATTTAACGATATTTATTCCCATTAAGCATTTCCATTGTATAATCAAGTAAATGTCAGTGTTGGGTTGTAATTATTTATTTTTATTATTTAGGACTCAGATCTCAATTTTAAAATTCTTATCCTTTCTCTGGCATCTTCCACTGTTTGCCTCCCTCCCTACCCATGTAATCTTCACTAGCCTCACAACCCTCTGTGAATACCTGTAGTCACCTAATTCTGGCCCCTTGAATATCTCCGAGATTTATTGCTCCAACATGGGCACTGAGCCTTCAGCTACAGAGGCAGAAATTCCCCTCCTGAACTTCCAAGTACCACTCCTACATTCTTTAACACTCTTTAAAACCTGCCTCTTCCTAGAAGCTTTTTTGGTCATCGAATATCACCTTGCGTTGATCAGTGGCTGTTTTTGGCTTTGTAATCCTTGACTGTTTTATTGTGTTGAAGGTGCTATAAGGATGCGAGCTCTTGTTGGTGGTAAACTAACTAAAGTACTCAGACAGAGAAAAGCCTGACTGATAGCTTTCAATGAAGTTTTGTAGAAGGAGGCTAATGTAGAGAAACAAAATCACTTGTATGGATTAGTTGGGCCGATTTGCCTGTTCCTGTGCTGCATTTTCTGCCAATTCTTATGAAACAGTTGCAATGTTCTTGTCATTATGTGTTGCTTAAGAGAGGGGTGAAAAGCATTACCAAAAATGAAAAAGGCCTGTGTAGTGATTGGAACCAGGTAGACCTCATTGACTATGAGGTCTCTGATTGGGGGTTGTTAACCTGGGCCAGTCAGGAGGCACTGGCTAATCAATGTAAACAGAGGATTTAGAATCCCCTCAGTTCAGGGGACTGACTCCGAGTTGGCAGGCCACAGCCAGTGTACTGTGCACAAGTAAATAGAAGGTGACTTGGTGATGGGATACTGGCCTCAGTGCAGTTATTTCAGCATGCATAGTGTTGTTCGCTTCACATAAGTTCATAAAACAGAATTGTTGCAGCACAGAGGAAGCCCATTTACCTATCATTTCTGCACTGGCTATCTAAATCAGCAATTCACTCATTTCCATTCTCCTCCCTTCCACCCGAAAACCTTGTGCATTCTTCCTTTCTATAAAACAGTCTAATTCCTTTTTGGAAAGATCAACTGAGTTTGACTCCACTGCAGTCTTAGACAACACATTCCAGATCTTGAGATAACAAAGTGTAGAGCTGGATGAACAAAGCAGGCCAAGCAATATCAGAGGAGCAGGAAGGCTGACGTTTCGGGCCTGAAGAAGGTCTAGGCCCGAAACATCAGCCTTTCTGCTCCTTTGATGCTGCTTGGCCTGCTGTGTTCATCCAGCTCTACACCTTGTTATCTCAGATGCTCCAGCATCTGCAGTTCCTACTATCTCTGAAACACATTCCAGACCTTAACAGTTGTTATGTGAAAAAGTTTTTTTTTAAGCTACTTTTGTCTCTTTTGCCAAATTACTTTTAAGTGTGTACTGTCACATTCTCAATCCCTTTATAAGTGGGAACAGGTTCTCCCTATCTATCAAAACCACTCATGATTCTCAATCCCTTTGTCAAATCTGTTAACCATCACTTCTTGAAGATAAACAGTTCTAACTTCGCCAATCTATTTTAAGATCTAAAATTCCTCATCCCTGAAATCATTTTGTGAATCTTTTCTTCACTCCTTCCATGCCTTCACATTTTTCCTAAAATAATTCCAAAAGCCCAGAACTGAATACCAGACTCTCGTTGAAGCTGAATCAGCGTCTAGCACATGTTTAACATAATCTCCTTGCTCTCGTACTCTGCACTACTATTAATAAAGTCTATGCTGCTACAGGTTAACAAATGAATTATGTGCAGAGTTATGCCACTCAGCTCCTCAAGCCTGCTCCACCGCATTGATTTGGTTTGCTGCAGATTTATTCTGAGTACACTGCATTGCTCTTGAATAATATTTCACCTCCTTTCTTGTCAAGCAGATATCTACCTCATCCCTTAAACATTCAAAGAATATGCTTCCATTACATTTTGAGGAAGCGAATTCCAAAGACTCTTAACACTATGTGAGAAAAAACATTGTCCTGATCTCTGTCTGAAATAGACGTCTCCTTCATTTTAAACATTACCCCTGGTTCTGGATTCTCCTACAAGAGGAAACACTTTTTCCACTCTACCTTGTCATGCTGCTTTAGGACCGTAAATGTTTCAATCAAATCGTCTCTTTTCTAAACTCCACTCCTTGGAATTTTTCTCTCCTCATTGGATTGCATCAATTCTCTGGATGCTGAAATTTCCTCTCAAGTCCTTATAGCTATATTTACCACGCTCTCAACCTCTAATGTCAGCTTTACTGATTTATGTACATATATATGCATGTCCCTCTGAGTCTGCAATCCTTTTTCAATTGTATCCTTTATTTTATATTGTTTCTCCACATTTTTCCTAACAAAATGAATTACTTCACATTTCTCTGCATTGGACTTCTCTGCAACTTGTTCATTCCTTATGCACTTCTATATTACATTAATTGGCAGCAGTGCTTTCAATTTTCTTATCAGATGCAAACATTGAAATTGTGCTCTGTACATCAGGATCTAGGCCATTGTTTACTCCTCCCTGGGGAACTCCACTATTCATTTTCCTCTGGTCTGAAAAGCATCCTCCAACCACTATCCCGTGACTCAACCAATTCTATATCCATGTTTGTACTGTTACTTTGATTCCATGAGCTATAACAATGTCCATGAATGTGTTGTGTGGCACAATATCAAATGCCTTTTGGAATTCCTTGTACACCACATCAACTGCATTACCCTCATCAACTGTACCTTTTCAAAAAAATTCCGGCAAGTTAGCTTTACATTTCCCTCCAGAACTCCATGTTGGTTTTCTTTAATTAACTTGCAATTTTCCAAGTGAATATTCATTTTGTCCTGAATGATTGATTGTTTCTGGGAGTTTCCACAGATCAAAATGGCACACCAATAGTTGCCAGGCTTATCTTTGGACCATTGTTGAACAAGGGTGTTACATTTGCAATATCCAATCCTGCAGCACCACTCCCCATACCTGAAGAAGACTAAAAACTTATTGTCGATGCCTCTGCAGTTTCCAGCCTCATTTTTATTTCTTATTTGCTTTTTGATCTTTCTTCTGAATATTTTACATTCAGCCTGACTCAATTGTATTTTCTCTTGGACATCTGTCATAACCATGCTTATTCTTCTTTATCTTAATTTCCATCTCTTCTGTCATCCAGGCTTTGTTTACCTTACATTTCCCTTTTGCAGGAATATACTTTGCCTCAATGACTCTGCAGCACTGAAAAGTTAAATATAGACTTGTACTCTTCAGGGGCACTTATTGTACAAGCTACGTATAGATGTGTATTGGTTAAGGAGTAAATCTGCAGCAACCAAATCAAAGACACACATTTACTTGATGCATACAATAAAACACAGTTCTTTTATTGCCCAAGCACAAATCATCACGCCTTGCACTTCAACACACCAATGATTTAGGTATAAATAATGTAAGAAGCTAAATCTTTCACATAGTATGTGATCACAGTGCAGTTTTACATATTGAAAGCGTATTTCATCTCTGTTATTTAGAAATATGTGTGATACCTAAGCACTTTACTAATGCATAGAATCTTGCAGTGTAGTGAGAGGTCATTTAGTCCATGGTATCTGTGGCTGTTTTTTGTCTCACACACTGCCCTTCCCATGTAACTCTGCAGGATTTTCCCCTTCAAGATTTTATCCAGAGTCCTTAGGAAAGTCACTGTTAAATCACTGGGGGTTTTACCACCCATTCAGAGGGTCAATTTTGGATCATCAAATGTGCTGCAAAAAACAAGTTTATCTCATCTTGCCTCTGAGACGTTTGATAATTAGAATTGCTGGTAGAAAGCAATGGCATGAGCATATAATCCACTGTGTTGAGGCCCCCTTTTATCAAAAAAGTTGAGAAATCAAGGTGAACGTTCAAGTCACAAGTTTAAATCACTGCCCCCCCACCCCACTGATGAATGTGAAGACAAGACAAGCTAACTCAGCAATTCCAGCTTAAAAAAATCACACGACACCAGGTTATAGTCCAACAGGTTTATTTGAAAACACGCAAGCTTTCGGAGTCTCGCTCCTTCTTTAGGTGTTAGTCAGAGAGGTGGCATCAGACACAGAATTTATAAGCTAAAGATCAAACGGTCATAGAACTGATGCGAATGTATTGAAATAACCTAAGGTGGCTGTTAAATCTTTACTCACTTAGAAAGGTGATGCAGGTTTCGATTGATTAATATGCAAATCCCAGGATTTCTTTCAAGTCACTGCCTGAGATACCTAAAGGTTTTGTCAGTATACCAGAGGTGACATATCAGGTCAGACAATGCATTTTAGGTGTGAGGCCTTGTTTAGAATTTGTCTGTGTTTTAACTTTCAACCACAACACCACACAACCCTGTCACCGGAACCTCTGCAAGGCATGTCAGATCATTGACATGGATACTACCATTTCACGTATAACCTGGTGTCGTGTGTCTTCTGACTTTTTCCACCCCAGTCTGACACTGGCACCTCCACATCAGAAATTCCAGAGTATGAGAGCTACTAAAAACAAACAGTTATTTGGAATAAAAATACAAAATTGTGAGAGAGATTAAAGTGGGATACAGTGTGAGATATTACAAGAGGAACAAGTGGAGTATAGAGGTTTGTGCAGAGAGAGCAAGGAGGAATGTTCAGTCCAATGGTTATCACTGTCAGCTCAATGGCACAAGGTTTTGATTGAAGAAAGAAAGATGGAGGCCTGATGTTAGAGAGAGATGCGTGCGTCTTTATTTCTAAGCAAGTACGCTTGACAAATCATGACCTTCTCCAGTTTCTGCTCCAAGCTGTGAGCCTGAACTTGTGACTTGCTGTCTTTTTGTTGAATCCTGAACAAACTTGCCCCTTCTTTTCTTGCTGGTGTTGAATCCATGAAGCAGAAGATGAGTGTTTTTGACATGCAGGAAACTAGTTCACTTGACCTTAAAAGCGACTTGCATTTAAAAAATAGCACTTTTCATAACCTCAGCATGCTTTATAGCCAATGAAGTACTGTTGAAGCATTGCTGTGTACGAAACACAACCATCACATTGCACCCAAGTATTGAGAGGTCAAAACTGTACCTGTGGGTGGAAGGATTGGGAATTAGAAGGCAGTCTAAGAAGCTTGGCAAAAGAACTGAATGATGAGATGAGGGAAGATAGCAAGTGTTTAGGATCTGAAATGGACTGCCTGAGAATCTAGAAGCAGATTCAATTGTGAATTTCAAACGAGAAAGGGATAAGTACCTGTCGAGAAAAGAACTGCTGGACTACGCAGAATGGGCTGGGGAGAGGGACTATCTGATTCACTCTTGCAAAGAGCCAGCCTGGGCACATGGGCCAAATGGCCTTCTTCCTGTGCTGAAATCGTTTTATGATTCTATGATGCAAAATCATTTCAGCAATCAACAATTGTTTCGCTGGCCGGAAGTTCATTCCAGCAGCTTTATTGAGTTGATGGCTCTAATCTTTTCATGAGAATGTTCACATTATAAAATTATGAGCAGGCCAGTTTTTCAGGTTAAAAAAAAACTCAAAATTGAGAAAGTGGTTCTGCAAAATTGGCTGCCAAGACATCCTATGGGCCTCTCCCTGTGTAAGAAAACTGATCACAACTCCCATGACAGTGAAAGCATTTAATTCAGAGTAACATAGGATTATACAGGACATATAACATAGAAACAAGCCGTTCAGCCCATTGTTTTACTGATGAACTTGTCTAGACTTAACGTAGCCAAAAGCCACAATTTCAATAATATCTGACAACAACAACAAGGCAAATAACCAGTAAAGTTATTTTTGTGGGTGGTGTTTGAGAGTGGATAGTTGGTGAAGATGATAGGCGATTTGCTTCCAGATACATGGTGACGCAGTGGTTAGCGCTTCTGCCTCACAGTTCAGGGAGCTGGGTTCAGTTCCAGCCTTGGATGACTGTCTATGTGGAGTTTTCATGTTCTCCCCATGTCTGTGTGGGTTCCTGCTGGGTGGTCGGATTTCCTCTCACAGCCCAAAGATGTGGAGGTTAGTGGGTTGGCCATGCTAAATTGCCCATAGTGTCCAGGGATGTGCAGACTTGGTGCATCAACCATGGGAAATACAGGGTTATAGGGCTGGGACTGGGTGAGATGCTTTTCAGTGTGGACTCGATGGGCCAAAAGGCTTCTTTCCGCACTGTAGGGATTCTATATTCTGATAGAGTAAACTTGTCAGCATCACTAAGATAGTTAACACCTTCACAGCAGACACTACTATCAGGGAATCCTACAGTGGTTTCATTTAGCAATATTGACAGAACTTGATTGTTTGAGAAATGTCAGTGGCAGGTTTTTATGGATGTAAGTCCACCAGAGAAAGTGAAGGGTTAAAAGAGCTTGACGCTGTATTTTAGAGCAGAATAGCTATAAACCTAATTGCAAGGATCAGTAGTCTGAGCCATAACAGAACAGTGATATATTGGGTTGGGAAATAAATGCAATCTATTTGAATGCTTCAAAAGATTTTTAATTAAAATGATAAATCAGAAAAGATCTTTAATTATATGTCACAGATCCTCGTTGAAATTCTGTGCACAATACTAGCAGCTCAGAAGCTTAATGCATGGCTAATAATTTTGAGGAGTTAAAATCATACATTGAGAATAATGATAAGCTCTTTTTGATATGATTAAATGTAGTTTGTTAATTGTTGTTTGCTATTTATAGGTGTGAATAAAACTTTTATAAAATGCTTTAGGCTTCATGTGTAATCACTCCAGCGGGCAGCAATCTCATCTGTTACCAAAGGCTTGTTCTCTAATGACGCCCACAGAGGTATTCACTTGAGGGTTGTGTAATCAGTAACTCCAACGACTTTTACCTTTCTCCTTCAGCAGAGAGGTTTCTCTGTGACCTTCCACCCCAGCATGTTTTATGTAAATACTCCAATTGAAAATGACAAAGATGAGCAGACATTGCTTCTCAAATTCTGTTAGAGCCTCAAAATGTTCTCACCCCATTCCTGTTGATTTTTGTCACCCACAGTTTAGATGACAGGTGTGTACTTGCTTTCAAAGTTGATTTGCAGAAGTCTCTGTGTACACTCTCACGATGAGTGCTGGTTTGAAGCTTCCACCTCCTAAAAGTTCCATGCAATTACCTACACACTAGTGAACAGAAACAAAGAGAGCCAACATAACTGGCTACCCAACTGACAAAATCAGTGAACACTGAACAGGTTAAAAAAAAATCCCAAAAGATTGGTTGCAATGTTGGTTACCACCAGCTGCATCTATGTTGGAGGTAAAGCCATGTGAGACGATTTCCGGGAGCTGGTCTCATACAGTTTGCGTAAATTTATTCTGGTGAATTCACAGCCAAGTAACACTACACAGTTTGCATCAATGCAAAGCCAAAACCACTTTGCATGAATTCAGAATGTGTTGCATAATTAGCCAAAAATATTCGCAGTCAAATGAGATGAACTTTTCACTTGGAATGTGAACTAGTCATAGTAACATTTTTCTTTGCTGTTTCTTTGTTAACAAGTTTCTCTGCTTTATTTCACACCGTTCTCCATGTATGAGAATTTGGAGATAGTTGGACAAAGGCAGCTTATTGCTCAGCGAACTGACCCTTGAGCAAATGAAGCGACACAGACAACAACTTGCATTTACACAGTGCCTTTAACACAGTAAAAGCTCTTAGGCATTTGGTGGGGAAAAAATAGATTGTAAGCAGCAGATAAAGAGTTAGAGAAACGGATTGAAGGGACGATCTGAGAAAAAGGTCTGCCCAAGTTTTTTTCTGGCAAGTTGGAAGCCTGGTGAGAAGGACGTTATTAATTAATTCTCAAGCTAAGGATGTGAAACCAATAAAGAATGTTGAAACAAAACTCAAGGGAATTGTTCTGGGGATAAGTGACTTCAGTTATGTGGAGAGGTTGATGAAGCTGGGACTGTTCACTTTGAATAAGAGAAGACTGAGAGGAAATTTGTTGGAGGCATTCAAAATCATGAACAGAGTAGACTGGGAGAAATTGTTCCCACTGATGGAAAGGCACAGAACCAGAGGTCACCCATTTGAGGTAAATAAAAAGACAATCATCAGTGACATGAGAACATACTGTTGAATGGCTAAGGTCTGGAAGGGGCTGGCTGAGAATGTGATGGGGGGAAATTTAATCATGGCTTTCAGAAGAGAACTGAATAATTATCTGAAGAGGAAAAAGCTGTAGAGGAATGAGTCGAGCCAAGTTCCTCTTACAGAGACTTAACAGATCAAATGGCTTCAATCAGTGCTGTACGAAGTCTAAGGTTCGACATGGATTTTGCCAGCAGCCCAGCATTTGCTGCCAACCACTGTTGTCTTTGAGGAGGTGATGGTGTGCCTTCTTCTTGAACCACTGCTATCTGTATGACAGAGTTATTCGCATGTCCTGGTCTCCCTACTTTAGGAAAGATGTTGTGAAACTTGAAAAGGTTCAAAAAAGATTTACGATGATGTTGCTAGAGTTAGAGGGTTTGAGCACAGGGTGAGGCTGAATAGACTGGGACTATTTTCCCTGGAGTGTTGGAAGCTGAGGGGTGACCTTATAGAAGTTTATAAAATCATGTGGGGCATGGATAGGGTGAATAGTCAAGATCTTTTCCCCAGGATAGGGGAATCCAAAACTAGAGGGCATAGGTTTCGGGTAAGAGGAGAAAGATTTAAAAGGGGCAACCTTTCCATGCAGAGGGTGGTGTGTATATGGAATGAACTGACAGAGGAAGTGATGGAGGCTGGTACCGTTGCAACATTTAAAAGGCCTCTGAATGGATATATGAATAGGAAGGGTTTAGAGGGATATAGGCCAAACGTTGGCAGATAAGATGAGATTAATATTGGATATGTGGTCGGGATGGACAAGTTGGACCCAAGGGTATATTTCTATTCTATACATCTCTATGACTATGTTCTCTTAGGAAACATTTTGTCTCAGCGAAAGTGAAGTGACCATGCTAGCTGGAGGTTCTGTCACAGATGGTCATGCAAAGGAAGAGTACAGTGAGCCATACTTGGTAGGATGATGGATATAGAGGATATGAAGCCAGTGGTGGTTGCAGATACAGAGTGAGCACCAGTGAAGTCCCAGGTGGAATCCTCAGTTTGTGCTGAATTATCTGGGTGGCAGCAGGACTTTCCTATGAATGTGAAGAGCTGCTGTTTTTCCCAGAAGTACAACCAAAGGTGGCCGCTATACTGGCGCACAGTCACAGTCCCAAAGCTTCACAACAAAATAATATGCAGCAGTACAGGCTCTAAACTTCAATCACTTGAACATTAGGCTCCATGATTGCTTTGTCAAAGAGTCAAAAAAAATCTACAACCATCTCTTGGTAGAACTGAGATCACCAACTACTACATCTTTAAGCTCAACGGCTGAATGAAGTATTACTGAAATTTCTTTTCCGCTTTTGTCAAAGAAACAGTCTAGATGGATAGAGAGATTGCTGCAAAACCTCAGCAGGTCTGGCTGCATCAGTCATATCTGGCTTGAAATGTTAACCCTGTTTCTCTCTCCACAAATGATGCCAGAGCTGCCTAGTTTCTCAAGCATTCTCTGTTTTTTTTACCTCACATTTCCAGCATCCACAATATTTTGCTATTGCCCTTAATGGATGCTTATTTTATCATCAATAATTTTGTTTGTTAACCCAGAAGTGGTAGCCTAACCTTCATTTGGCATTTGCTGGTGCACACCATACTGTCCAAGATTGAATCATGTAACCAACAGTAAAGCGGAAATAGTGTATTGGATTTGACTAGTCTGTGAGGGAGAGGAAAGAATGGGGACCATCCCCAGGAACAAAGTTAACGGCCAGCCAATAGTTGAAGAACAAGCCTACCCCTGCAGGTGTCCTAAAGAGTGCAGAATGGGACGTCCCTTGGGAAGGAAGTCACACTTCCTAGTCATACTTCAACACACCACCATGTTCCCTGGCCAACATCTCTGTCTCAGGTTTGCTGTAGTGCTCCAGCAAAGGTTAGCACAAGCTGGACAAACAGCCGTCTTTATTTCTGCTTTGGAACTCTACAACCTCCTGGGCTCAATATCAAGTTCAACAATTTTTGGGCTTGAGGCACCTTCTCCCATGTCCTTACCCCAATCCCCACACACCAGGCCTTGTTATCACATGGTCTGCTATTATACATCACCCATTGTTAGCTACTAATTGTCCCCAATAATAGAAATTCATTCTCCCAGCCTGATCGTTATCCACTCCTTTGTCTGTCCAACTGTTCTTCTGTCTCTTTGGGCGCTATTTCCACCTATCATTTATTCCCGCTCCCCCACACCTCCCCCCCACCTCCTCTGCACAAAAAAAAACAACCTTTTCCTAGCTACCATCAGTTCTGAGGGTCACTGGACCTGAAACGTCAACTCTGATTTCTCTCCACAGATGCTGTCAAACCTGCTAAGCTTTTACAGCAACTTCTGTTTTTGGTAAGGAAGTTACACTGATTGGCTCCATACATCCCAGTGGTGCCAGAATCTCAGTTGTGACTGCTATGGGTAATGTGGGGAGGCTTAAGGAGCTCCATGGATCCCAAATATAGGCTTTGGTGTGGTTGGGGGGTGGAGGGCAGTGTAATGGGTGTGGAGGTCTTTGGATTAGAGTTTTACCACCAGAAGAGTTTGGAAATGTGTCTTTTGGATTGGTTGGGGGAGGGATTCGGGGAGAGGGGATGTTGCTCGCAGAAATGTTTGGTTTAAAAACTATGTAAGTAGGAAGGAAGCAGTTGTGTATTTTCTTCTGTAGGAATGGCAGCTGTTCCTGATGGCCAAAGAGTAACCTCCAATGGTAGCACTGCCTTCCTTCCTAATTTTTTTAAAACCTTTTTTTAATATCTGTTTCGGACTTCTCATCTGCTTTTAAGTAGGTCAACTGACCCTTCATTATTTATGCACATATGGGTAGGCAATTGCTGATTTTGGCACCTGTCTACATCCTATTACAGGGCTGAACTCAGGAATAGCTGGGAAGGTGGATGAGCTGGACGCTTGACCTATTTCAAATGCTCTCCCCTCTTCCGCCAATTAATACATAACCAGCAAGAGGCACATGTCATCCAACCCTGTATCTTGCTGCAATCTTTTCTCACAAGTAGCTCCCTCCCAAGTCAGGTACATTTTCTCTGGATAATAAATTCAAATCATAGTTCCTTGTAACTTTGGTACTTCAGGGTGTTTGCTGAATGGTTCATGGTTCTAACAGATTTCCACTCTCCACTTGGGGTCTGCATGAATCAATTCCCTTTGATGTCACCAAAATTTCTCCAAAGTCTGTGTGTGTGTGTGTGAGTGTGTGTGTGTGTGTATGTGCATGTGTGTGTGTGTGTGCATGTGCGCGTGTGTGTGTGTTCAAATTATTCAATTTTGATTTACATTAAAACATATCGGTCTATCGTGTGCCATTTTAAAGACGCAAAGGATGTACGGAAGCATTGCCATGAGTCAGTCTTCCTGTGTTAGCTCTGTTGTCTGTAATCGAGTGAGCTAGGCTCCTCAAGAAATCTAATAGGAAGATCAAATGGGGATTGAGACTCAAAGACAACAGCAGAAACATCCTTTTCACTCAGATTGTGCTTGATTTAGATTATATCAGGGTTGGCACAAAGTGTGTTGTTACCTACCTTGAAGTTATACCAAAATCAGCAGATCTGAAGATCAGCCATGGAGTTTATTGGCCGGTTGATTTATTTGACTGCTGAAACTTCTGCTCCTTCACCTTTGCTCATATGAATTGGGGGAGCTTTGCTAATGTCTAAATGTACTATCCTTCCACTTACTCATTTCACTCCAAAGGCCATGCGTTCAGAAAACAACCCAAAGCAAGCCATATATCTCAACAGCATGCACAACAAATTGATGCCACCAAAAATACTTGGTACACTCCAACCCAGCCAAATCTAATAGATCTCAACTGAGCTCAAATAGATGGTGATTAGAACTAATATTTGTACCGGTGATGACAAATAAAAAAACTTACAAGGTGTTCACTTAATGCTGCCACTCAATTGAGAAGGCAGTATGGCAGAACTGCCTCTAGTCATTTACACCACTGTTAGACAATGAATAAGCAATGTAGTAAAAACCGAAAGAACTGCGGATGCTGTAAATCAGGAACAAAAACAAAATTGCTGGAAAAGCTCAGCAGGTCTGGCAGCATCTGTGAAGGTAAAAACAGAATTAATGTTTTGGGTCCGGTGACCCTTCTGAGGAACACCGGACCCGAAGCGTTAACTCTGTTTTTTCCTTCACAGATGCTGCCAGACCAGCTGAGCTTTTCCAGCAACTTTGTTTTTGAACAAGCAATGTAGTGTTGTGAGGGAAAGTGAAGACTATGAGCAGCTCACTTTAGATAAAAATGTTCTTTTTATCACATTAATGTAGGATGGTGCCAGTAACTCACACCTACAAATTCTGTCACCAAGCTTCTCTGAGACATTTCCAGATTAACACTGAGCTCAAAACAGAAAGAACGTGCTGCTTCAGTTATTACAGTTCCCATGAACCAGTCCCTATGCAATGTGTTACTATGGGAGCAGAATGAGCACATCTCACTGCCACGTTGAAATGAATGATGTAATAATTTGAAAGTTTCCTAAGGCATGCTTATCATGTAACTAACTGGAGAGTACTGCAGAAATTGACACTGTAACTAATTGCAGAGCAGGGTTAGAGTCAGTGAACAACAAGAACAGACACATGCAGCGATTAGAACACTGTCTGTCAAGCAGACCGCAAAGCCAGGTAACCACCAAAAACTACATATGCACATTGGTTAAAGGCAGAAATAGCACCAATAGAGCCCAGAAATTAGTGGTAGAGTGCTGAGGGAATGTTATTAAAGAATAAATATTTCTATTCTGCAACTGCTGTATAAATTAAAATTTAAAAAATGTCTGTATGAATAAATTAAAGTGAAATGCACAGCCTGTTTAACCCTAAATTAAAGCTATTACAATGATGTTCAGTAGCAGTGTGTAAAACAAATTGCATTTTAGAAGATATGAAAGAGTCAACATGGAGCCAAATGGGGAGGTAATTTTGTCATTGTCTAACTCATCAATGAGTTTACAATACAGAGTGCAGATTTGGGCACCACTGTTTGTCAAAAGCTCAGTTGAGGTTTTCGCTTTGATTGTACTGATTCATATTTTATCAAATAATGAATACACCCAGGAAGACTTGGGTAATTTAGATTGCACACTCTGCATGACAACACAACAATGTCATATTCCTTTTTACCCTCTAATTACTGGAAACTTTATCAATCAATGCAAACATACAAATTTGGAACAGAAGTAGGCCATTCAGCCCTTGAACTGCATTCAATAAGATCACAGCTGTTCTATTTCTGTTTCAAATTTCACGTTTCCATCCTCTCCCAATTACACTCGATTCCCCTACATAACAAGAATCTGTCTACCTCTGCCTTAAAAATATTCAGTGACCCGCCTCCAACATCTTCTAAGGCAGACAGTTCCAAAGTCACACAACCCTCTGAGAGAAAGAAAAAATCCCCTCAGCTCTGTTCTAAAAGGGTGACCTCTAATTTTTATGCAGTGCCACTTAGTTCTGGAGTCATTCACAAGTGGAAACATAATTTCTGTGTCCCCCTTGATAAGTCCCTTCAGCATTTAAATACATCAATCAAGTCATCCCCACTCTTCTAAACTCCAGTGGAAAAAAACAGCCCCGTCTGTCCAACATTTCCTCTTAACACAACTTGCTAATTCAAGATGTTGATCAAGTAAACGTCCTCTGAATAATTTCCAATGTATTTATATCCTTCCTTAAATAAGGAGGCCAAAACTACTCAGTATTTGAGATGCAGTTTCAACAATGCTCTGTGAAATTGAAACATAATATCCTTCTGCGTTCAACTCCTTTCATCATTAAGAATAACATTCCTTTAGCCTTCTAATTATTTGCTGTACCTGCAGACTAATGTTTTTTGACTTATGCACTAGAACATTTAGATCCCTTTACACCTCAGAATTCTGCAGTCATTCTCAATTGAAGTAATGCTCTGCTTTTTTTCATCTTTCTCCCAAAGTGAACGATTTCACATTTAGTCACATCATGCACCATCTGCCAGATCTTTGCTGTCATTCAGTCCATATTGGTCTACAACTTCCTTATGCCCAGTTCATAATGTGTTTTTCTATCTATCATTGCAAAATATACACATTTAATTGACATCCTTCCACTCCCCTTATCTAAAGTCATTTTCTAAAATTCATTCATGGACATTGCTGGTTAAGCCAGCACTTATTGCTCAGTGGGCATTGCAATGGTCTAGTGTCACATGTAGGTCAGACCAGCTAAGGACTGCAATCTCCATTCCTAAAGTACATTAGTAAACCAGATGGGTCATTCCTGACAATTGGCAGCAATTTTATGGTCATCATTAGACTCTTAATTCCAGAGTTTTATCTGCAGTGGTGGGATTCAAACCCAGGCCTCCACAACATTACAACATCGGTGGATTAATAGTCTAGCAATAATACCACTAGGCCATCACCTCCCCATCTCATTGGTATAAATTGTAACAGGTTGAGGCCTCATTGGGACCACTGATCGCATCGTCACAAAATCACAGGGCATCTTTCTCTAGAGTTGTGAATACTAGATACATACCAGTTATAAACAGAACAGGTTTATGCTGTTTATATGACTCAGTAGAATTGCATATATTAAGTTTCATTTTTCTTTACAATGTACAGAATACTGGGGAGAATCTGCATGGTGTAGTATTCAAAGCTTGCTGGACTAATATAAGTATTGAAGTATTTTTTATACATATTGTTCCTTGCGGTATGTAACTTTTAGAAATCCTAACTGAAGATGCAATTCATATGCTAGACTATACAGCAGCCAAAAGGGAAATTAAAATGAGAGAGTGTTGCACATAAGGTGCTCTGAACCTTCTGCTGTTGTGGTGCAGCAAAGTAATGTCAATATCTATTTGTACAGCAGTTTCCCGGAAGTACATTTTACATACCATATGCATGAAAGCTTTTTCTGTGGTGCCACAGATGGCCCTGATTTTGCTGCTTCGCATATGTTGCCCTCACTGTGTGATGAATGCATTAAACACTTTATTACATAGAACTAGGGCTGAGCTCAGCTGCTCATTTCATATAGAAATAACAAGTGCACATGTAAGTTTGAGTGTAAAGCAGAGTAGCCTCCTTTCTTTACTCCGCCTGTCTCCAGTTTGCAGTATATTTTCCTCAAGTATTACATAATTTTCTGCTCAAGCTAATGTGGACATTACTAAATCGAGGAAAATAGGTCCATTAGTTTCTCAATCTGAAACTGACTGATTCCCTACCAACATACTGACTGAACACTGAAGATAAAGCTGCCTGTGTTAACATTCCTTAGCAGCCAGTGTTCCATCTTAATTAAAAAGTCTTCACCTCTCTAGAATGTATATCATTCCTGGAAAACTTTGGCATTTCCTTGCTCCAACATAATGTCTTTGTCTCTCAAGATGTTAAGCATCTTCCACAAATTAGATGTCTGGAACCTGAAATAGAGTGAAATATAGGTTACAGCTCTTAGAAGGTCGATTAAAACTGAAAACATACAAGGCCACAAGAATGCAGAGCACTTTAAGTCTGCTGCACCCTTTGGTGAAATCATGGCAGATCTGGTCGTGGCCTTAACTCTACTTTCCAGTTTAATCGTTATAACCTGCAGCTTCTTTGCGAACCCAAAATCTCACACAGTCTTTAAAAAAAACAGTGACACAGCCTCTGGGGAAGAAAGAATTCCACAGGCCAATAAGACTCTCAAAAAAATCTTCTCATCTCTGTCTTAAAGGGGAGGATCTTTATTTTTTTAACAGCTCCCCCCCACCCCCCACCACACTCCCAGTTACAGTCATAGACTCAGAGTCTTGGAAACAGAGGATTACAGCATGGAAACAGGCTCATCAGCCCAACTTGTCTATGCTGCCCAGTTTTCACAACTAAATTTGCCTGTGTTTGGTCCATATCCCTGCCTATCTATCCCATCCATGTATCCAGTCTCTCACAAAAAGGGACATATCCTCCTAGCATCTACCCTGTCAAGTCCCATCATTAATAGGATCACCCTTCATTCTTCTAAATCTCAATGGTTACAGGCCAACTTGTCTAACCTTTATGAAGTAAAGAGATTTCTAAAATATAGGACCACCGTATCACATTTCTTTGATGGTCCAAGCAAGCTCATAAATATGAGTATTTGGCATATTTGTGGCAGAGTGGTAGTGCCCCTACCTCTGAGGTTCAAATCCTACCTGCTGCAAGGGTTTATCATAACACATCTGCACAGGTTGTTTAAAGATATTTATAAATGTGAACATCGAGATCTTCCTGCAGAATGATGAAAACAGTTTCAGCCTGTACACAAGATAGTGTTAATGTTTTGAAGAAGGGTCACTGGATCCAAAACATTAACTCTGCTTCCTCTCCACAGATGCTAACAGATCTGTTGAGTTTTCCCAGCAATTTTTGTTTTAGTTTCTGGTTTCCAGCATCCGCAGTTCTTTTTTTGTGTAGTATTAATGTGCGATTGACATTGGCTGTTCTGTACAGCCTGAGCTTATTGCAGATAAGAAACAGTGATTTGTTTTTCTATTCAGTATAATGTGATATGTTGAGACCTGAAGTAATAGCATGGTCATTTTATTGAGAGGAAATGGGTCTGACTTAGGGATGCAGAAGACTAGTCTACTCCAGTTGAAGCAGAGAAACTGTGATAGCCACCTTCCCTCTGACCGACTGAGTCAGCGACTTGAGAAACCTCAGGCAAGGAAGACACAAATCTGTGTATTCAGTCGCTCCTTTTTTTAGGTCAAACACAGGGCACACGACTCTGAAAACACAAAATACAGGCAAGACACAACATGAAACAGAAGGGGAGTGGAGAAGACCTGTGTCCAAAATGGGTATCCGAATAGGCAAGAGAGGCACAAGTTGGAACCTCGGGCTTTCTTTAGAGGCCCCTGGAAAAATACAGGCTGGGCAGAGGGATGTCTCTGCCTGAGCTTGCCAATTGGAGATGACAGAAAATTGCCTGCGTTCTACACTAAGCCAGCAGCTTTCTGAACGAGTTGATCAGCACGGGATTCCTGCCGATTTGCACTCGATAACAATGATCCTGCCCAAAGGTATCTGGTTTCAACAACCTTACGCCTGTTTCATACCTGGGCATTGACAAGCCTGCTGGTATATGGCGTTGTTGACTCTGTGACCAGAGTGTCCGAAAAGCCCCACCTCTTAAGTTTGTGAAATGCTGGATGCTTCTCTCCTCAGCTGGGTGATGAACGGCCAGAGCTAGATCCCAATTCCCCTAAGGGCTGCTTCCTGAATTAGTTCTAATACTCAGTGTGAGCAAGGATACTTATCACAGACCTCTGTACCTTTTGGTTCATCTCCAAGGTTTCGCTAACGAAGCGCAGATTAAACAAAGAGTCTGCACGGAAACTATCAAATGCTGCTAGGCTGAATGTCGGTTCTCAGCATTTTCTGGTTTTTACTTCGGATTCCCTAAGTCCTCACTGTTTTTGCAACTTGTTTGAGTTTCAATCTGTCTCCCTTTCCGTCAAAAATAACGTTTCTTTATTTTCGAGAGCTTTTCATTCAGGGAGGGGTTACTACAACAACAATGCAGGAGCGAAATACTGTAAACACTGGCGATCGCAAATTAAAACGGAGATCGTTTGGAAATCCCCAGCAGATCAGGCAGCCTCTGCAGAAAGAGAAATAGATTTAAGGGCTGAATCACGCAGAGACCCCACAGCCAACAATTTAGGGAAGAGTCCTACTAGCTATGCACCCATTTAATGACCAGTTGGCTGCGAGCAGGCTGGAGTTGGTATCGCAGTGCCTCAAGGACAGGGGGTCTGTCTCCAAGAGATGCCAGGCACTTAGAGGCCAACAGTTCCCCAGCAGTCAAGCCTGTTGAGCTACAATTATGATAAGAAGTGCCGAAGAAACTCAGCACACTGTAGAGAAAGAGAAACAGTGATAATATTTCAAGCCAATTACTTGGAACTGAAAGGAGCTGGAAAATGTTTTTTTTTATATGCTGCTAACAGGGGACGGGAGTGGATGTAGGAGGAATAAATGGATCAACTGGTGAAGGTGCCCAGGTCCAAAAACAAAGGCATTGTTAGTGATGGTAAAGGAGTGATAGAGATGTAAAATGGGAACCAAATGTTAGCCGAGAAAAGGAGAAATCAGTCCTCTCTGTTGAAAGCAAAACCAACAAGACACAAACAAGACACGGTCAAGGGAGAGTATGCAACATCAGGAAGATGGAATACAGAAGACGTGCTGCGAAGGTGTGGAACTCAATATTAAGTTCTTGAGCCTATGAAGTGTCTCAGAATCTGCCAATTGTCCCTGAAGCACCTCAGTTGACTGGTACAATTGCAGTTGGGACAGGAGGGCTATGGGCAGACCATGTGCTGGAATTAGCGAACCCCGTACCCCACCATCAGGCCCGGCACTGAGACAGGCATTAAATCCAGCTCCTTGCTTCACTTCCTTGGTCTTTCAAACCCAGTCACATCAATCACTGAAAGGTGAAAATTTCGAAGTGATTTGTGTTTTCTGTCCTTGAAGACTGAATGGAGAAATATCTTACTTGTAGTGTTTCAGTCATGATGGGTGTTAGGAATTAAGAAGGCGTCGACGTGTTCATACATTTTCCCCACGATTTTAACCTTTTTCAAATCAATTTGATCATTGTTATTTTCACCCAGTGCAACTTCAATGGTTGTGTTGCTGCTAAGGTGTTGTGTTCTGTGTATGTTCACTCAGAGGGTGTTGGGAGTCTGGAACTGAAAGGGTGGTTAAGTAAAAAAACTCTCATAACATCAAAACAGTATTTGCCGAACTCAGTATAAAAACGTATTGGAAGAGAATGTTCAGGCATGTTGTTCATCCAGAGGAGAGCTGACTTGGCATAGCCGGGGGCTAGGACAGACCTGAAATTGATTGAAATATAATTGCAATTGAATTACCACCTCGCCACTATCCTGAGCTGGCGGATCTTGCTCCAGCACATTCCTCGATTTCATTTCCCGATTGGAAGCAATTACTCGGCTAATAAATCGATTCGACGGTTGAAAGTGCCTTTATTGTGGAAAACAGCGTTTGCCTTTGGGATTTATTCAACGTGACCAACTGATCTCCCCTTGCGGTCAATAAACCAGTCATTACAGTATGTTAACTGATCCTGAGTCCAGGCGCTGGACTAACAGTATTTCCAGGAGTTGACAGCAATTAGTCAATATGTTGTTTGGATTCTTGTATATTCCAGATATCAGCAAGTTCCATCTGCGATAAGACAGCAAGCATTATTGAATCTTTCATCAGAACCTATCGGTAAAATATTGACTGGACGCAGGTGGATGATTTAGCATTTTGTTTCCTGTGTGATTTGGCTTGTCTGAAGTGTTCCGTTATATTCTGCAATATATGCATGTACGAACCTGTGCCTAACAGTTGCAGCATCAGTTCCGTGTAGGTTCATTGACAAAGGAATATTCATTGATAATAGTCTTTCACAGGAGCATTTTATTATTAATGCCTCCAAAGTAGCAACATTTATTCTGTTCTACAGTATTCATCATCTTAAAGTTGAATGCAAACTCTTTGGGCTGAATCTAAAGCCGTCCCCATGGTGAGTTGGCTGGCAGAGATTGCACTATTTAATCATGTAGGAAAGTTGCGATTGGAGACCTGCAGCCTTCTTGCTTCTAGCATATGTTTATGACAGGTAGACCCATGGATGGCCTTCCCCATCACCAATTGAGGCTCTGAAATTGGCAATTAATGCCCTACTAATGCAACATCCCTGGGGTGGTGGGGGTTTACCATTGATCTATATCCCTGGGATACTGCAGTGATGCAAGTGAATATGCAAATACTTTTTGTATGTTATGAGAGTTTCTGACTCAACCACCCCTTCAGGCAGCAAGTTCTAGAGTTCTATTTCACCCTCTGAGTGAAATAAATTCTCCTCAACTCTGCTTTTAGCCTTCCACCTCTTACTTTAAATCTGGTTATTGATCCTTCTACTAATCGAACAGTTGCCTTCCTATCAATGCACCTTATGATCTTATAGAACTCTACAAGGTTCCCTTTCGACCTTCATTGCTCCAGGGAAAACAGCACCAGACTATCCAATGTTTCGGTATAGCCCAGACTCTCCAGCTCAGAAGCATCTTGGTAAATCTTCTCTGCACCTCTCAAATGCAATTCTGTCCTTCCGACAATGTGGTGACCAAAACAGGATTCCAGTTGTGGCCTAACCAGTGTTTTATACAATTATGGCATAACATCCTTGTTTTGTATCCTGTGCCTCAGCTATTAAAGGCATGTGTCCAATACATCTTCTTTAACCACCTTAACTGCCAGTCCTGCTATCTCTAGGCATCTGAAGATATGTACACCAAGATTCCTCTCATCTTCAGTACTTTCCATTGTTCTAACAATTCATAATGTAATCCCTTGCCTTGTCAGCCATCTCTTAGTGCATCACATCACACCTTACAAGCTGAATTCTCTTTGCCATTGCTTTGCCCAGCTAACCAGTCCATTGATATCCTCCTGCAGTTTACAGCTACCTTTTTCACTATTCACATCCTACCAACTTTCCTGTCACCTGCGAACATCTTTATCATACACACTACATTGAAGTTGAAAACATTAATGTACATCACAAAAATCAAGTGTCCAACATCATCAAGTTCTATTTCCTGTTTCTCAGCCATTTTGGATTCAGCATCCCACATTGACTTAGATCCCACAGGTTTTTACTTTCTTGACCAGTCTGACATGAGGTACCTTATCAAAAGCATTGCTAAAGTTCACGTAGACCACATCACATGCATTACACTTAATCACGCTGCTGGTTCCCGCCTCAAAAAAATTCAGTGAAAATTTTAAACACAGCCCTCCTTTAACAAACCTATGCTGATTATCCCTGGTAAATCTATGTCTTGCCAAGCGCAAATATAGTCTGTCCCTCAGAATTTTTCTTAATAACTTCCCCACCACTGATATTAGACTGACTGGCCTGTAATTTCCTGGTCTATCACTTCCTCTCTTTTTTGAGTAATGGGACAGTGTAAATGGTCCTCCATGTATCTGTAACCTCACCTATGGTCAGTGAGGATTTGAAATTCATGCCAGGGCTGCTGATAACTCCTCCCTTGCCTGTGTTTAACAGTCTAAGATACATCTCTCTTAAGCCTGCTGATTTATCTACTTTTAACATTGCTAATTTCTCCAGTACCTTTTCTTTCTTCATGTTAATTTCTTCTAACATTTCACAGTCTTCCACCCTGATGTTCTTACCTGTGTTTTACCCATTTCCATTTTAAAGACTGATACAAAGTATTCCCTGAGGACTGAGCCCATGCCTTCCTCTATGGCCCCTAGTAGGCCCTACTCTTTCTTTAGTTGTGTCTTGCTTTTTACATATTTAATGAAATGCTTTGGCTTACCATTTATACTACTCACCAGTGCTTTGCCATGCACTCTCCTTGCATTTCTAATTTCCTTTTTATGTTCTCTCCTGCACTTGTAATTGTCACTATATCCCAAGTGCTACAGAAGTTCAAGAAGGCAGCTCACCACAATCTTTTCGAAGACACTAAATGTCACCAACCAGTAATACCCACATCCAATGATTAAAAAAAGGAAGTCTTGGATTTGGATATGATTCAAAGAACTAGCCAACTTAAGAAAAAACTAAAAGACCAGCCAGGAATCCTCTTCTGATCACCATCTAGTGATGGCCCTCTTAAAAGTTAAATTATGCAAACAGCAGTTGCAAACAATTGATTATCTTACTGTCTGGTTTCATACAGGAAGACATACAGTACTAGAGAGAACCTGGTGTCTACAGCGTGCTATACTAGCTCAAGTCCACAGAGTACACTTACGTGCCAGCAATTGATGAGGCTTGGGATTGGGGGCAGTGCATAGACATGAGAAGTAGTTAGCAGACAGAAAACAAATAGTAGGAATAAACAGGCCATTTTCTCAGTGACAGGCAGTGACTAATGGGATAACACAGGGATCAGTACTTGGACCCCAGCTATTGACAATATATATTCATGATTTAGTTAAGAGAATTAAATGTAATATCTCCAAATTTGCAAATGACACAAAGCTGGATGGGAGGGTGAACTGTGAGGAGGATGCAGCGATGTTTCAATATGATTTGGACAAATTGAGTGTGTAGCCAAATGCATGGCAGAAGACTTTGTCCTTGTTTACAGCATCATCTGAACTCAAATAACTGTTTAATGGCTGCTTGTTATTGCATCGCAACCCATGGAAATAATCTTTAATTTCACCTCAGAGTTATTTTTAATTTTGTAAACTTCCATCAGATTTCTCCTAAGCCTTCTTCATACAGTGAAGCAAGCAATAGTGTTTTGAACCTTACTTCTTAAATACTCTGCAACTGAATTTTCACTCGAGCCTTTCTGTAGCTCTAGCATCTTGCCTTTCAGGGAATATCCAGAACTGCTTGATGTTACCTAAGCATTGCCTTGTACAAATTCAACATAACCCACTTGCATTTATCTTCAATACCTTTACATGTAGCATCAAGAATTCTGTTTATCTTCTTCTGAATTCCCTACCTGCACCCCTTTAACTATGTGTATATATTATATACATACAGATCTTTCTGTTTTTCCACTTCATTGAATCATGACAATTCATTTCAACATGTTCAAGTCTCTGTTTATTCACATTAACTGCATATGCCATTTATCTGACCCAGCAATAACCTTATCTATTTTGTTCTGTAATCTCCTGTACCTTTGTTACTATTTGGTAAAATTCCAAATTTGGTATCAGTAAAGATCCTTGAGGGACATCAGTTTGTAAATGACTTACGTTGGGTTAAAACCCAAAACTTCCTACCTGAAATTTTCATTAACATTGCAATGTTCCCAGGTTCCATTCATTAAAATAACATGTAGCTTGCTAAGAAATCTCCAGCATATGCAAACATCAAAAAAAATTGGGTTTCCTACATTCAAACTCATTTTGAAGAGCTCTGAATTTATATCAAAACCTAAGGCACATAAATCTGAGTTTTACAGTGATTACTTTTATTTCACCATTCTCATACCTGCACTGGACATTGCACATCTTTGAAAACCACTTCACATCAGACACTTCGTACATGAAAAAGAGGTACGCTTTTACAATTGAATTTTCTTGTATCAGGCTGTGCTGAATGTGCATATGTTTCTCAATATCCTTGGACTCAATAGGTTTATGCTGATTCTAACTTTTATGCCCAGAGGAAATTCCAATGCAAATGTCAGAAGCCAACATCATTGTAAATGTTGGTATATCTTTGTCACACTGACAAAGAAAATTCAGGCCCACTGAGTTCAACTTTTCTGATGTAGGATTCCAACTCATGGCCTCCTTTGTTAGCCTAGTAGCATTATTGCTAATTACAGCTGCAGTAGTTTTAATTAAGGTAGAACACCACTTTAAAATATCTGCAGTGCGTGGTATTTGACAGTTTGAACTGTATCTTGATTAACACACATTGGGTTTGCCAAGGCAAGTTTGCTTCAGTCAGGGCTTCTGAAATTCTGCAGATACAAACGACCCACTTAATCATTCACTCAGTGAGTCAAAATTAAATAAACAAACACCAAAAGTGTCACCAGGAAATAAAACATAACATTCTATTAAAAAAAAGTGATAAAATTACTCATATGTGCTATCTTGAGGTGAAATGTGACAGTGGAAGGCTAGGTATGCTGAGCGCCACAGAACAGACAATTAGGAAACTTTTTGTGCATTGATCATGATTTTACTTGACACAGTTCTGCTGCAGTCAGGAATTCAATACAGTTGCAGTGAATGGGGTTAGTCTGTTATACTCCTTGATCTATGTAGTGTTGAAAGGGTGGAATGTGAATCAGTAATTGAACCTGAATCTGTATTTTTTCATAAATCTGCAAAAAAGTTCATTATGTGGTCGTGATCTCTTGAAGGGCAGGTCTTCTGTTTATTCCTTCACACTTCATCATCTTGTGCTTTCCTGTTCTGCTGCTCATAGGAGACCCTCATTTTCAATTTTACTGAGCAACATAGTTAGGTATCTAGGGAAAACAATACCTTCCAGTTGCCATCCTCATGTGTGTATTTGGAAAATGAGTCCTCTTCCCAAAGGATCCTCTGCCTGCATACTGTCCCTGGAGGTTCTAGCTGCTCCTCCCAGAAATGTACCCATTCTGCTTTGATTTGTAACATTTGTATAGGACCCTTAGCTGTGCCTAGGGCCACTCAGGGACAACAAACCAATGAGATCCTAATGACCCTGCTATTCTGGTGACATGTGTTCAAGAATTGATCTGTCACCTTGCTTCATTTCTGTTAGTGATTGGTGTCCAAGTTGCATAGTGAAAATGGAATTGCTGATGAAGAACAACAAAAGCAGATTTTATCCATAGGTAAATTGCTCCGGATGGGTAAGCCCTACTTCACCATGACAAACAGAATTGCTCATCACAGTTTTAAAAAGCAAGGAAATAATTTACTTTGAAAGCTTCTTCAATAGATCTGAGCATTGGTGGTAAAACCAACACTTGTTGTCAGGCTCCAGGTGCACCGGAACTGAACTGCTTGCTAAGTTGTTTTAAAGGGCAGCTCAGAGTCAACCAAGTTGCTGTGGATCTGGAGTCACAAACAAGGCCAGACCAGATCAGGACAACACATTTCATAAGGAATTTTCTTTTTAAACATGACAATTAAAGCAATTGTCATTGTCATCATTACTCAAGCTAATTCCAGATTTATTCATTGAATTTAAATTTTACCAGCCGCCATGGGGGTGATTTGAACCTATGTTACCAGAGTATTAAGCTGGGGCCTATCCATTACTAGCCCAGCAATACTACCACTACGCTGTCACCTATGTTGGTGTGAGTGGAAAGTTGTGTGTGATAATGACACTTACAGGGATTGGCCCATTTAAAGGGGAGTAAAGTAAAAGGTAAAGTTTTTGAAAGTCTTTGAAAAATCTCAGAAGCCACCCCAGCAATTTGAGTGTTTTCTACCAAGGCAGAGGAACATGAAATACAGGCAAAAACACCGGGAAAAGGAAGGCATTCAGCAAATGTCCAGATAGGCTGCAAGACTTTATTCTAGGATCCTTCAATGTCATTGAGACACATTCCCAATCTTCACCATTAAAGGCACACAGTTCACTTAGATCGGTATCAGGACTATTATTGTTATTTATAGTAGCGATCTAAATGTAGATACCGGGGACACAATCTGCAGGTTTGCAGATGGTCCAAAGATTTGTGAAGGGAGCAGGCTGCCAGCTCATGTGATGCACATGGATGATTTACTGAATTTGCAAAACCTGTTTCCAGCAGGGCACAGACAGATCACATTGTCCAGAAGGTAGGTAATTCTTAAATCCCCTGGTAAGGTCAAAGAAAGAACAGTCATGATTTAATGTAAACTTGCTAGGGTAAATCTATCAGTGTCCCTTCCAGAGACCATCCACAGCCTACGTCTGACCCAGCCCACATGGAGAAGGCTACTTCCCTTTGATACCTACTTTGAAAGGACACATTTTCATTCAGGCCAGATGGAAGGTTACCATTGATCTTAGTTGAATACATAATAAATACGTAACGAAGATATCAATACATCACTAAAGACAGTGGGCACAATGTTCCCCTCACCGAAGGTGTTAGGAGAGGTAGGAAGAAGGGAAAATAATTGTGTGACTTTATCAATTGGAAGTGAAAATGGTCCACTTAATGAACTTGACAGAAATTAAGGCCATTGGGTACTCAATTACCAGCCAATTAGGGGCCTCTACTCACACTTCCCAATAGCCTGCCTTCCCAGCAGTTGAGCAAAGTGGTGGGACCCAGCTGGGAAGCCAGGGTGAACTGCCTGCTGGGGTGGACAGAGTGTGGCTTCCATTTCAACCAGTGTGGTTCAGAGCAATCAAAGGCATGGCGGGGGGGAATGGGGTGTAACGTGATGGCTTCTAAAAGCCAGCTGTTTACCCCTTCCTCTCCCACTTCCATCACTCCATAAGAAAACACCTACCTTCTTCCCATTTGATCCATTGGAGAGTAGGCCTCAAACAACAGTCTTTATAAACCAGAAGGTTCTTTCTAATGTTCACTGGCCATGTCTTAACAACCATTTGGTGATCTGATCAGCTTTCATGGCAGTGGTGCTGGTGAGTTAGGTGACCCCCAGCCCCATATTTAGGAAAAGAAAAATTATAACCAGCATTTCCAGGGATATGAAAAAGAAGACAAACACAATTGACAATTGTTATCTGGATGAAGCCACTCAAGGCACATTTCGATATAAGTCAAGTAAAGTGCTTCCCAGGGCACCTTCTGCTCAGGAATACCCCTTTATGCTGATTCTATTTAAGATAAGAATAAGCAGCCTCCACACGCTTTCCTACAAACCAGAGGATATAAATCATCTCAAGAAGAAGAGTATTTGTTCTCCAATTCTCTCTTCCAAAGTACTTAAACATTCAGGAATATCTACTGTGGATGAAACCGGCTTTGTTCTCACTGCTGACCAGTCATTTGCAAAAGGCTTTGGCGATGGTTGGCAAAACTGTACAGCTCCACATTCACAAGGAGTAATTTGTAGCTCATCAAAGGAGTAACACTGAGCAGTGTGGCTGCTGAAACACACGAACTGAGGAATGCTCAGCTATTCTAAATGTTGTAATGGGGCAATGGTGGTAGTGTAGTACGTTGTTGGATCTGTGACCTAGATACCCTGGCTACTGCTTTTGGAAAAGATGTTCAGTCCCATGATGGCAAGTGGTGGAATCTAAACTTGATTACTAATTCTGGAATTGAAAACTAGTGTGAGTAAAGAAAGCCATGAAACTATCGTTGATTTGTGTAAAAGTCCTCATTATTCCCTTAGCTCTTTTAGGAAAAATAGTCTGAGCTGCATGTGTGTCCAGACCTAAAGCAGTGTGGTTGACTTTTAATTGCTCACTGAAATGGCATAGCCAGCTGCTCAGTTTCAAGGGCAGTTAGGGATGGGCAACAAATGCTGGCCTTACCAAGGATGACCACATCACGGCAAATGGGAGAAAAAGAATAATTTTCTCCAGTTAGTGAAATGGACAATTTCCTGAAAACTTGATGCAGTGCTTCTGTGATGTGAGGCATTTCCTTTTGAGTGAGATATAAGGCAACTTCAGGCAAGCTTTTCACTTAAATATCCCTTCAAAATTCTTACAAAGGAAACTACAAACAAGAGAAGCTTATTGGCCAACTTTAGAGGCAAACATCTATTACACCTTCACAGTATCTAACAACTTCTATAATAGCTCCAGTGTAACGCACAGAAGACCATTTCAAATATTATTATCTCTGTCTGCAGTTATTTGGGATGGAGAGCTCTCAAAAAGGATACTTAGTCCAACTTGTCTATGCTGGCATTTATGTGCCAGACTGACCTTTCAATCTTCTTCATCGAATCCCATCATCTAGTTTTAATAGTCTGTACTCATTCATGTGCTGATCTAACTTGTCTTAAATGCATTATACCAGCATACAAATTAGGCACACAATCAGGCCATTCGGCCCCTTGAGCCTACTCTGCCATTCAATAAGATCATAGATGATCCAATTGCTCCACGTTCCTGACTACCCTGGATAGCCTTTCATACCCCACTGCTTTTTAAAAATCACCTCTCATAATAGAATATTAAAAGACTCTGCTTCCATTGCCAATTGAAAAAGAGCATTCCAAAGACCCAGTCCTTTCTGAAGAGCAATTTCTGCTCATCATCGTCTTATATAGGCAACTCCTTATTTTTAAACAGCGACCATCATCCTAGATTCTCTAACAAGAGGAAACACCCGCTCCACATCCCACCCTGTCAAGAGCCCTTAGGATCTTATATGATTCAACCCAGTTGCCTCTTAACTCCTCTAAATTCCAGCAGATACATGCTAGCCTGCTCAAGCTTTCCTCATAAGACAAGTCCAAAGTTCCAAAAAAATTAATCAAATACATCTTCTCTGAACTGCTTCCAGTGGTGTTACATCTTTTCTTAAATAAGAAGACCAATACTGTAAACAGTGCCCCAAATGTATTCTTAGCAGTGCCCTGTATAACTGAAGCATAATCATACTACATCTGTAATCAATTCCCTTTAGAATAAGTGTTAATATTGCATTAGCTTTCCTAATTACTGTATCTGCATACTAACCTCATGTGATTGATGCACCAGGACACCCAGATCCCTTTGCTTCACAGATCAATCTCTTGATAATCTCTCGCCATTTGGAAAATTTTCTTCTTTTATTTTCCTGCCAAAATATAAAATTTTTCCATATTATACTGCAATTCTCAGAAATTTTTCCCTTTCACTTAAACTTTCTTTTTACATATCTTTCTGTAGCTTCCTTATATCCTCTTCACAACTTTGTTTCCATTTATTTTAACATCGAAAGCAAATTTGACAACTATGCAAACCATCTCTTTATCCAAGTCATTTATATAAATTGAAAACAGTTGAACTTGTAATACCAGGTCTCTGTACTATACTGCTTTTTGCATTTTACCAACCTTTCACATAGCAACTTATATAATACCTTCTGGAAATCTAGGCCTACTACATTTATTAGCTCCCCCTTATCCACAGAATGTGTCATTTCTTCAAAGAACTCTAGTACCTTGCTTAAACATGATTTCTTTTTCCCAAAGCAATTTAGGTGGATTGGCCATGGTAAATTATCCCGTAGTATCCAGGGATGTGTAAGCTAAGGGGGTTAGCCATGAGAAATGCAGGGTTACAGGAATAGAGTGGGGGGTTTGGGTCAGTGCAGACTTAATGGGCCAAGAGGCCTCTTTGCACATTGTAGGGATTCTATGATCTCTTCTTTGATAAAATCATGTCAACTCTGCCTAATTACTTGAATTTTTCGAAGTGCCCTGCTCTGATGTGTTTAACAATAACTTCTAACATTTTCCAAACGGCAGCTGCTAAGCTAACTGCCCTGTAATTTCCTGTTTTCTGCATCCCTTTTTACATAACATAGTTATATTCACTACTTTCCAATCAAATAGAACATTGCCCAAATCTAGGGTATTTTGGATAATTACAGCCAACACATCAACTATTTCTTTTATGACATTTGTAAGAAGTCTGCCAGGACCTGAATACTTGTCAGACTGCAGCTCTAACAGTTTGCTAAGTATCACTTTCCTGGTGATTATAATTTTCTTGAGTTCCTCCTTACCTTTCAATTCCTAATTTAACACTATTTCTTGGATGTTACTTGTATGTTCTATAATGGAGACTGATGCAAAATACCAGTTCAGTTCATTTGCCATCTTGTTATTTTCCATTGTTAACTTTCCGGGATTATTTTCTCTAGGATCAAAGATCACTTTGTTAACTGTTTTGTTTTCAAAGCATCCATAGAAAGTCTTGCCATTTGTTTTTATACTCCTAGTTAGCTTTCTCTCATATTCTAAGTTTCCCTCATTTATTTCTATCATTCTTTGCTTTTTTTATGTGAACAGTTTCCTCACCTATACTTTGCATAATTATATGCTTTTTCATTAAGTTTGATATTTTCTCTAACTTTTTAAGTTAATTATGAAAGATTCCCATCAAGATATCCCTTTGCAATTTTTCTTTCTCATTGAAATGTACCTATTCTGTGTTTTCTGAAATATCTCCTTAACTATCTGCCACTACATTTTAACAACCTAACCCCTAACCAAATTTACCAAATCACCTTAGCTAGTTCTGCTTTCATGTCTTCACAAGTTGCTCTTAACTTTAAAATATGAGTATTGGATGTACATTTCTTTGTCAAACTGAATCTAAAATTAATCAATATGCAAGTAATTAATGTTCATTCACAGACGTGTCATATTATTATTGCTGCTACCTAGATACAACTCAATTATGTGACCATTAATTAAGTAGCTTTTTGCTCAATACCAGATCTGTTTGGCTCCAGATCATATGTTCTAAGAAACAATCCCAAAAAGCATTCTTTGAACTCTTCATCTAGGCTACTTTTGCTTTTTTCCAGTCTATATTTACATTCAAATCTCCCACAATTATCATCTGTCTTTTTGATAAGCTTTTGATGGCCTGGATTTTCCAATGGCGATACAGTCATTATTCCAGTGTAGATAGGAATTGTGCATGGGGACTCTATGGGATCCCTATTATAGAAGACTTTGAAAGAATTGCCTTGAAATATGTATATTCCCATAAGCAATTCCTCCATGCCTGGATGCCTCCGAAAATCTGTGATGAAATTAAGTGAAGTAGTTACTAAGGAAATTTTTGTGTAAATCCTGAGTAACCAATTGATCCCTACTTAACTCTCACACACCCAACTACACCTCCCTCATGCCCCTTTACACCACACAAACTGTTACCCAACAGCCCGTGAGACTCAATTCCTCACCACACACCCTTGGAACCTAACCCAACACCTCCCCACTGTCCCCACCCATACTGCTGAACCCAACCCAATCCAACCAGCCCACAACGCCCCAGACCTAACCTCACCTGACCCTACCTAAACCTTTCAAATTTTAAAAGTATTTCTAAGTTACCACTGTTTTTTGCAAGGAAAAAGATGCCCAGTTGTTTCAGCTTTTCCAGATATATATTATATATCTTTGGTTCTATGTCATCCATATGTTTTCAAGTATCAAACCTGAGCATTACTTTTACTCCAAAACTTTGCTTTTTGCCATTGATGTCCAACTTCAAATCATGCTATAGATTCATTTTTATATTCTACTTACAATCGTATATCGTTGTTTGCAAAGTGAATTAAAATATTCCATGACACTATTTGTTTAAGAATGGAGGAATCCTTCTGACATTTTCTGTAACATATCTCTTTTAATTTAATGTGTGAAATCAAAACCCACAATTACTGATCATTCATCATCACTTACTCTTTGTATAATCTAGTTGTGCACAAATTGTCCACACAGTTTCCCAGTTGACAGTTTTGAATGTACCTTAGTAGCAGTTCATTGAATATAAAATGATTCAGGACATCCTGGAACTGTGATAAGGCACTTAATGTAATTGCAACGTTCTGTCTTAATGCAAGACTGTTGACTTTTTCTAACAATCACACAAAGCTCAGAGTCGTGTAGTAATGGGAGAAGGGGAAACAATTTGGCTCATCAAATCCATCCCTTGTGGAAACTGTGTGCAGTTTTCCCTGGCCAGCAGAGACATGGCCACCTTCTGCATGATTCTATCACTGACCATACTCTCTGAAGAAACTTAATAGCATGAATCAGACAGTCCAAGAATATGATAGGCAGAATTTAATGTGGACAATGATATTGTTTTTGATGGTTTTCCAACAGTACACATTAACATATTGCCTACCGGTTAGAAAGCCATCAAGACCTCACATCACGTATGGGAAGGCTTGCCACCTTAGGTGTCAATCAGGTTCTTAACTGGGCAATAGTGGGCTTTCCATGGATTAAGGGCCAAATGTGGAATGTCTTATCTGCTGAAAGCTGCCAAGGCTAGTGTCTCTTTGCTGTTCACCAGCACCATCAGATTGGTGGTAGCTGCTACCAGCCATGCCCTCGCCCAAGATCGAGGATTACTGAGGGAACTAGGCCAGCTGAGTGATTGAAGGGTAGCATGTCACAATGGAGTGTGGAGGTGGATTTGGCAGCAAGGTGTGGTTGGAGTGTGGGATATGGTTTTCAGCCAACAGGACTATGGTTTACAGCCAGCTCCATTCCATTTATCACAAACAGTGTCTTTGAACAAAGTGCCCACCTGAAGCCTGCAAGCAACCCCTCCAAGGTTTATTTTCCGGGCTTCTTGTGTGGGAAGTTCCATACCCACCACTGTCTGGATACCACTGGTGGCAGGTTGATGCCCTTAACGGGCTCATGTGTGTCCTTCCCACCAAGTAATTAATTGAGAAGTGGCAAGAAGGTGGTGGGGTCACTACCCACCATATGGGAGAGGGTCTTAAATTCTGTCCAGGATTCCAGAAAAGTTCTTTGTGATGCTCAAACACAATTTAGAAAGATCCAGAATATCAATTGGCTATGGGAAATATCCCAGTGAAAAAGCTATCAGTGCTTGTCAGTCTGCAGGCATGGATCAGACTGAAATATCCATTGTTCATATGCTTTATGCAACGTTTTCATTTGTCATTCACACCTAATTGTCCTCAAACAGGCTTGCTAGTCCATCTCAGAGGGTACTTAAGTCGAAATCACATTACTTTGGACCTGTCATAATGGGTAGTCCAGACAAGGATGGCAAATGTTCTTCTCTAAAGGACATTATCAAGGCAAATGGCTTTTTACAACAATTGACAGTAGTTATCCTGGTCACTATTACTGAGACTAGCTTTATATTTCAGATTTGAAAGTTGAATCCATGCCTTCAGGCCTGAACCTCTGGATTATTAATCCAATTACATTACCAGTATTCCATCATCTCCACAAATAATTGCAACTTCCAGTGCAGAGCTTTAGAGAAAAGTTGGAGATAAGGTGAAATGTGATGCCATTTCTTCACCATTGGATGCAAAATCTGGGCCATTATTATCTACATTAATCTGACCAGTTACTTTCCACAGTTTGTATTTCAATGGCTCCAACTTGTCAATTCAGTGTTCAACAAGACTAACAATAATGCACACTTATATAGTGCCTTTAGCAGAGTCCTATGCTGTGACATGGAGCCTTACATTGATAAAATAATGCAAAAAAGGGTGGGATGCTCTTTAGAGCGTTGATACAGACTCAATGGGCCAAATGGCCTCTTCTGCACTGTAGGAATTCTATGATTCTATGTAAAATTATTAAGGCAGATCAAAGCTTCATCAATGAATTTGAAGAAGGGCTGCACTTAAAGAAGGAGAAAGGAGTAATGAGGTTCAGCGAGGAACTTCCGTATCTTCCTAAAAGACTTGTCATGTCACCATAATAAAGAACTTAGCAGGGAGTCATTCATGTCAGTACCTTCTGAACTGTAGGTCATGAGTGGATCTTAAGCTCTAGCACAGGCCAGTTGAATCAAATGGCCTAGTTCTGTGCTGTAAATTAGAAGTAATTTGCATTTCATTGCCATATTCTTTATGTTTTCTCTCAAATATCAGCTCAGTTAAAAAACATGTGAGATGCATATGAGCTTTTGTAACTTCAGAATTTTAAATGTCAGAATTTGCTTCATTGTTCCACTGACTCAGTCTCGGACCAATGCTCATGCTTAGAGTTCCATATTGATTACTGCGTGCAATTCTTCACTTTATCCAAGGAATGCCATTCCCAATGAAATGTATCTCGTTCTCAGCATTCTCTTTAGTTATGTGGCAGCACCACCTTACAGACTGTCATTTGCGTTGATATAATGGCCACATTGCGTACTATGCTTCAGGCTGCAGAACATGCTAAAAGCTCAAATGAGTAAATCTTTCACCTTCTGCAGTTATTTTTAGAAAATGCACAACAATTCAATCTCAGGGGTCAAGGTAAGATTGCAGAAAGGGAAGCCTGAACATTCAGAGTTACAAATAAAATGCTGTATCGAAGAATGGAGATTTCAATTTAACTCATCATAGCTCCTCTTGTGCTGCTCCTCGCTAACTCCCAGTTCTATACACAATCTTCCAACTGTTATCTTTTAATTATTACATTTTGTTCAGGTCATCTTGGCATCACTGAGGTAAACAGGAGAGGTTCCCAAACCAAAAATATCAATTAATTAGCGCTAGTTAACTGAATTTTTTTTAAAAAAATGAGTACTTTGAATCAAAGGTTATCGACCTGAAGCAGTTTTTCGCCACAGATGTGCATATTCTGCTAAGTATTTCCAGCATTTCTGTCTTATTACAAATGCAGTCATGGTAGGGCAAATTAAATTTCGATTTGAAGGGTCATGGATTAATTAAGGAGACCCAGAATGAATTTTTTAAAGGTAAATACTTCTGTGATTCTCTCAATTCTTCAATCAAGCAGCAAAGAAAATTGATCAAAGTACTGTAGTAGATGTCGTGTATGTGCAGGAACGGTTGTACTTGTTGGAGTTTCAGAAGGATGGGGGGAATCAGATTGAGGCTTATAAAATGCTAAGGGGATTGATAAGGTGGACATTAAACAGATGATCCCCCCTGTGGGACTGTCGAGAACAAAAAGTCGTAGATATGGAGTGAGAGGTGGTAGGTTCAAAACTGAGATGAAGGGAATCTACTTCTCTCAGAGGTTTGTGAATCTGTGGAATTCACTGCTCCAGATTGCAATGGAGGCAGAATCAATCAATACATTCAAGAAAGAAATATATATATTTCTGATGAAAAGTGGGATAAAGGGCTATGGGGTGCAGGCAGGAAAGTGGAGATTAGATTAGGATAAGATCAATCATGATCAAGTTAAATGGCAGAGCAGGTTTGAATGGCTGAATTGCCTACTCTCACTGCTAATTCCTGTGTTTCCTATGTAGTTCTTAACTGCCTCGCAGGCAATGTATTAGCAAGATACTAGAAGTTCACAATATAAAGGAGGAAGTGATTAATACAGAACTGGTCAAGTGATAGAATGAGAGGAATAATGGTGGACAGATTTGGTTTTTGTCATATAAGAAGGTGGTTTGGCAGTATTGTTCTCCAGTGGCCTGTTTTGGGTGCAATACACTTGGCAATTTTTTTCTTAAATGACCTGGAATCAAGTGTAGGGGGCATCAGTAATGAATCTGCAAAAAAATGTGGCACATCAGAAACTAGTAGTCTGTGATGAGGACTGACATAGGTTTGTTTCAGGATGCAGGGTAAAAGTACCTTCATCAAGTGGACTGCAGCTGTTCAAGAAGGCAGCTCACCTTCTCAGGATTAACTAGGAATGGATAATAAATGCTGGCCCAGTCAGTGACACCCACATCACATGAATTAATTTTAAAAAAGACACAGACACAATGGAGGAATGGGTAGTGAGATGGCTGGTGGAGTTCATTGCAGAGAAGTGAAATAAGTTAGGAGGACTGATGGGGGAATACCATGAAAGCCAAGAACATTAAATATGTGGATGAAGAGTAAGGTCTTGGTCAAAATTCTTGAACTCCCTCCCTCAAAACTCTGTGAGTGAAGCCCATGAACTATCAATATTCAAGAAGACAACTCAATACCAAAAACAGTTAGGAATGAGCAATAAATGCTGGTTGACAGTGATGCCTACATCCTGTGAATAATGAATGACATTAAAAAATACATAAGACCATAAACATGGCAGGGCAAGTTGATAAAGTGATAAAATGCATATGGGCTTATGAATAAATTCACAGAATGCAAAAACAAAGAGACTATGTGCAAACTTCATACATCTTCCGTTCAGCATAATCTAGGGCCTCGTGGGTAATTTAGCACCACACTTCAGGAAAGACATTGGAAAGATTATGGAAGAAGTTTACCAGGAAGCAAGAGGGATGAGACTTTTGAAGAGAGAATTAAAAACGTTTGGACTGTTCTCCTTGGAACAGAGAAGATTAAGAGATGAGCAGTAGAAGTTTTCAATGTGATAGGAGACTTTGATAAAGACTTTGATAACTGTGCTCACAGTTATATCCTTTTACACCTTATGAGGATCTAGTAAGCACTGATGTCTTAATAAGACCGCTAACAGGGGTAAAATCAGGTATTTCGGAAATAGCTGTGTATAATATTATTACTCTAGGTGTTGATGATGTTGGGCGAGAATTAAGTTTAACTTATTGGTCTGTCCTAGTCAGCTGTTTGGCCAATGATCAATATCTTCAGGGAAAACAACAAATGCTGGAAATGCTGGTCAGGCAGCATCCAAGAGAAAACAGGCTAATGTTTCGAGTATAGATGTCTTTTCATCAGAGCTGACATGAAGTGGGGAGGGGGCAGCATTTATACTGTTTGTTGGAGGGGGGGAGGTGGAGTGCTGGGGGAGAAAGGATGATGATAATTCAGATTAAGTGATCAGAATGTGAGAATGGCAGGACAATGATATGTCTAGCTGTTAGATTTGAAAGGTATGACAGTCCCTCTGGTGTGGGGGGGAGGGGAGAGAGGACATGGTGATAGAGAATGTAACAAGTAAAGCTAAAAGAAAGGGTAGGAATGGGAGCTAGTTAACAATTTAAAGGTATTCTTCAGATTAGGTTCAATAGTCTGAAGCAAGCCATTTAAATGTATGTGTGTCTATATACATGGCAATATGATAGATCTCAATTTATATCTCAGTTTGGGTCTTTTTTTGACTAAATTGATGTACCACTCTTCTACAGTAGATTGCCAACTCTCCAGGGTTACCCTTGAGTCTTCAGAGATTAAGCATGTATCTAATGGACAGTACTGTAAACAAAATCTGAGAGAAAATCAAGGGAGTTTAAAGAAAGCTTTTTGACACTTAAATATTGGAAAACATCAGTCCAGTTGTTTGTTTGATTGGAGGTTGGAAGTCATGTGAGTAAAATCCTAGGAATGCATCAAACCTGAGTTTTCCACAGCTATAGAATACATGCTGCATATGATTAGCACATGTCCCCATTATACTAGTGTGTGATTTAATCACTTAGCTCTTTCACCTACAAATGACAATTGATCAAAATGTATAATTGTGTTTAAAGTCGTGTGCAATGTTCAACTCTGGAAAGATCCTCAAATTTTATTGAAGTTTCTATTTCTTTCAGGATTCATTGGCTGTCACAGTATCAGGCAGAAATAGCAAGTGATGAAATGTCAGATGACACATTGCATTTGTCTTCAAATGCAGTGACATGTCACATCTGAAACTAGAAAGATGTAAGTGAAAATTATGAGCAGCAGGTTTGTTAGAACATTATGTAGATTTTATTTGTTTTTATTGCTTCAGCACAGGATACATCTTTAGAGAAGGTGTGTCATTTTCCGACCCCTTGGTCGATGATTGTTCGTCATCCTACGCAACTCTCCTACATAATTCTTGTTCTTTGCTGTATCATGTACTTCTTGGATGGAGAAACTGACTAAAATAATGCACACCTGCAGATTACTCATCTAAGTCCTTTTACACCTGTCGCCCTCGGCAGTGAGATTTCACAATATCATGATGTTCTCCTCATCCAATACCCAAATATATGCACTTTCCATCAAGAGCTGACTAGGTACTGAGAGCCTTGAATGATTTGTTCTCTTTAATCTTTTTGGCATAAATGAATTTAAGAGAATGTGTATAAGGGAATACTTGATTAGCGCATTAGGGAGAAGGGATTACCTTACATAGAACATACAGACCAGAATCAAGTCATTTGACCCAATCGTCATTTATGCCAGTGTTCCTTCACTATTCTCTTTGTCTAAACCTATCATCATAACCTTCTATTGCATTTATCAAGTTTTCCCTTGCATGTATCTATGCATTTCCAAAGAAATAGATGGATGGGTTTGTTGATTAATAAAAGTTAAATGTCCATTAGAAAGAGCCTAGACATATAATTTTAGTCAGAGTTTTACTTCCAGTCACAGCGGAAAACTCCAACAACACTGATTACTTGTTCCCTATGTTCCCTTGACACTTAGTGAAGCGCTCAACCAATTATCCCTTAAGTAACATTTCACCTGTTTGCCAGTTCTATTTGGTCTCAGGCACCCTTGCCAAACCCTAGACAACAAGGTGCAGAGCTGGATGAACACAGCAGGCCAAGCAGCATCATAGGAGCAGAAAGGCTGACGTTTCGGGCCTAGACCCTTCATCAGA
>NC_063337.1:16868961-16900852 GCF_021869965.1 Rhincodon typus
TCAGCCTTTCTGCTCCTATGATGCTGCTTGGCCTGCTGTGTTCATCCAGCTCTGCACCTTGTTGTCTCGGATTCTCCAGCATCTGCAGTTCCTACTATCTCTTGCCATCTGGGCTTTAAAATAAATGGTGGGGAGGTGGGTTCAGTTGCATGGAAAATTATGGAAAAAAGCTAAGGTGGGGAGAGGGCTGAGCAGAGGTTATTAAATTTTCCAAAACAGTTAATAGGACAGAGTGTATGGAAAAGGTCAGGAATCTAACATCAGGCACAGCAGATAAGGGGACAACTACGAGAAACGGGGACAGTCGATGCAGGACTGAGGGAGTTGTATTTAAATGCACGCAGTATAAGAAACAAGGTAAGTTAGCTTGTGCTGCTGATTAAAATTGGCAGGTGCAATTCTGTGGGCATCACAGAGATGTGGCTGCAAGGGGATCAGGGCTGGGAAATAAATATCCAAGGAGGCACATTCTATCGAAAGCACAGGCAGGTTTGCAGAGGGGGCGAGGTTGCCTTGTTAGTTAGAAATGAAATTAAATCGATAGCAAGAAGTGGTATAGAGTTGGAAGATGTAGCATCTGTGTAGGTGGAGTTGAGGAATCGCAAAGGAAAAATAATCCGAACGGGAGATATGTACAGGCCTCCTAGCAGTAGTCAGGATGTGGAGAAGAAAATAAATCTGGAGTTAGGAAAGGTATGTAAGAAAGACACTATTACTATAATCATGGGTGACTTTAATGTTTCCCAGATGGACTGGAAAAATCAGGTTCTAGCAGATCTCAAGAAAAATAATTTATTCGTTTGGAACAGCTTGTGGTGGAGCTCATGAGGGAACATGCAATTCTGGATCTGGCGATGTGTAATGACACAGACTTGATTAGGGAGATTAAGGTGAAAGAACCCCTAGGGACCGTGACCACAATATGATAGAATTCGCCCTGCAGTTTGAGTGGGAGAAGCTGGAATTAGATGTAATGGTATTACAATTGAGTGATGGTAACTACAAAAGTATGTGGGAGAAGCTGGCCAGAGATGATTGGGAGGACAGCCTACCAGGGAAGACAGTGGAGCAGCAATGGCAGGAGGTTCTGGGGGTAATTTGGAAGTCACAGCACAAAGGAGGAAGAAACATACTAAGGGGAGGATGAGGCAACAATGGCTGACAAGGGAAGTCAGCGAAAACATAAGAGCAAAAGAAACAGCATACAGTGTGTTGAAAATTAGTGAGAAGCCAGAGGATTGGGAAACCATTGAAAACCAGCAGAGGATAACACAAAAAGCAATAAGAGGGAGATGATGAAATATAAGGTCAAGCTAGCTAGTAATACAAAAGAAGATGTCAATAGTTTTTTTAGATGTATAACAGGTAAGAAAGCAGTAAGAGTAGATATCGGACCGTTGAAAAATGAGGCTGCAGAAGTGGTATTGAGAAACAAAGAAAGGGCAGAGGAACTGAATAGGTATTTTGCCTCAGTTTTCATAATGGAAGGCACCAGCAGCATTATCAGAACTTCAAGAGAGTCGGGCAGCAGAGGTGAGTGTAGTGGCCTTCACTAAGGAGAAGATGCTGGGGAAGCTGAAAGGTGTGAAGGTGGATAAATCATCTGGATCAGATGGACTACACCCCAGAGTTCTGAAGCACATAGCTGAGGAGATTGTAAAGGAAATGGTGGTGATCTTACAGGAATCATTGGAGTCAGGGAGGGTCCCATATTTCTGGAAAATGGCTAATGTAACACCCCTGTTTAAGAAGGGAGGGAAGCAGAAGACAGAAAAATATAAGCCAGTTCAGTCATTGGTAAGATTTTCGAGTCCATTATTAAGAAAGAGATTGCAGATTACTTAGAAGTGTATGATAAAATAGGGATGAGTCAGCATGGCTTCGTCATGTGGAGATCAGTTTTGACAAATCTGTTAGAATTCTTTGAGGAGGTAACAAGCAAGTTAGACAAAGGAAAGCCAGTGGACGTGATCTATTTGGAATTCCAGAAGGCGTTTAACAAGGTGCTGCGTGGGAGGCTACTCAATAAGATATGAGGCCATTGTATTATGGCAAAGCACTAGCATAGGTAGAAGACAAGCTGACTGACAGAGGACAGTAAGTGGGAATAAAGAGATCTTATTTTCAGAATGGCAGCTTCGTGGAGTTCCACAGGGGTCAGATTTGGGACCACAATCTGGACAAAGGAACTGAGAGCATTGTGCTAAGTTTGCAGATGACACAAACATTAAGTGAAGGAACAGGTCGTGTTGAGGAGGTGAAAAGGCTGCAGAACTACTTGACATGTGAGGAAAGTGGGTAAAGAAGTGCCAGACGAATACAATGTGGGAAATATGCACTTTTTTTTGGTCAGAAGAATAGAGGTGTGGACAGTTTTCTAAATAGGCAAAGGTTTCTGAAACGTGAAACAGAAAGGGACTTACGAGTCTTAGTTGTTAAGGTTAACTTACATATTCAGTTGGCAGTTAGAAAGGCAAATGTAACATTGGCATTCGTTTCAAAAGGGCTGGAATGCAACAGCAGAGATGTACTTTTGAAGCTGTTAAAGGTTCTGGTCAGACCATGTTTGGAATATCATGAGCAGTTTTGGGTCCTGTATCAAAGGAAGGATGTGCTGGCAGTGGAGGGTGTCAGAGGAGGTTTACAAGATGATCCCTGGGATGAAGGTCTTATCTTATGAGGAGCAGCTGAGGACCCTTGCTCTGTACGTGATGGAGGTGAGAAGGATTTTTGGGCATCTGATTGAAACTTACAGAACACAGGGAGTCTGGATTGAGTGGACATAGAGAAAATATTTCCATTAGTAGGAGAGTGTAGGACCTGAGGGCAAAGGCTCAGAGTCAAGGGACAACCCTTTAGAATTGAGATGAGGAGGAATTCTTTCAGCCAGAGGGTGGTTAATTTGTGGAACTCATTGCAATAAAAGGCTGTGGAGACCAAGTAATTGAGTGTCTTTAGGACAGAGGTAGATATGTTCTTGATGAGTAATGGGATCTAGGGTTATGAAGATAAGGCAGGAGAATGGGTTGAGAAACATATCAGCCATGATCAAATGGCAGAGCAAAGTCAATGAGCCAAATGGCCAAATTCTATATCCATGGTCTAATTATCTTATTAGATAGTCGCAGCATTGATAAGATTTGGTAGGAGATTCATATTGATATAAACACCAGCACCGAGTTTCTGGGCCAATGCCCTGTTTTTGTGTCATAAATTCTACCATGAACCAAAGTTGACTAATCTTCCACATTAAACTACCTTTTGACTGCAAGCAGTTAATTCAGGACTTCCTTGGCATAAATCTAGAGATTTATTGATTTTTATGAGCCGGTGGTATAATATTTCTAGAGATAGTAGGTCAGGCCTTATTGGAGTTTAGAAGATTGTAAAGTGGTCTTATTGAAACATTCAAGATTCCTGTGGGGCTTGACAAAAAAGTTGTTTCCCCTTCTGGGAGATTCCAGGGGCACGCTATGCAATCTCAGAGTAAGGGGTCCAACCATTTAAGACTGATATGCTGAGGATTTCTCTTCTCAGAAGCTAGTGAATTTGTCGAATTTTTTACCCCAGGGCACTCAAGGCTGAACCATTCAGTATATTCAAGGCTAAGATAAGCAGATTTTTAATCAATAAGGGAATCAAGGGTTATAGGGAAAAGGCAGAAAATTGGAGTTTTGGAAAATGAAATCAGCCATGTCTCATTGAATGGCAGAAGAAATTTGATGGGCTGAATGGCCTAATTCTGTTCCCCTGTCTTCTGCTCTCAAAGGATGTGGCAACCGACCACTTGATATCTCCGTAGCAGGAGATCTGGTCCATTCTGAAACAAAGATCCACCGAATTTAATCGAAATCTAAAAATAAATTTGAACATTACAAAACAATCACACCCCTAATCAGTGCAGCCATAACCTCATGCCAGATTTCAGCTGTTAGCTCACATTGTCAGTAAAGCTCTACATTGAATTGATGTCATGCAAAGTATTTTAAAAACAATGGGATGATTTGTTTTGTAAATATATTCCATTCTGAAAGGATTTTGCATCCTGATCATTTTAGTGGTCTTGGTGCATCTGGAACCCATTGGAATGACTAAATTCTGATGTAACCAGTAGAATAGATGACATTTTGATATTGATAGAGCAGCCATCCTTCACACAATTCAAATTAAACTATCTGCCTATTGTTGTAGATGTTGTGGCAGTATTTATAGATGGTTCTGGGGATTGTCCCAATGTCCAGGAAAACATTTTCAATTGATTCCAACACCACAAACATTAGATTTGTTTAACTCATCTTTCATCTCGTTGCTGTTTATTGGCCTGGTGCAAACTGTCACTTCAGCTCATTTACAAAGAATGCTGATGGATTACTGATGATGTGCAGTCACTGTTGTTGTACAGGCGAACACAGCAGCTCATCTTCACACAGCAACATCCTCCAAGCAATCGTCAGATCATAGTCTGCAAGTGATGATTGTGGTCAAAGGAGTGATGTTGGCTGAACCACGTGGGAGAACTCTGCATTCATCTTTCCTTATTCATACATGATCTTTTACATCCACTGAAGGGTGACACATGGATAAGACACAGTGACACAGGCATGAAGCATCTTGTTCTACCTTACCTTCTAAATGACCAGACCTTTAACAATGCCTTCATTTCCATCATCTACCTCTGCAGTCTACAGTTGGAGAGTCATAGAGCTATACAGCATGGAAACAGACCTTTCAGTCCAATTCATCCATGTGGACCAGATATCTTAAATTAATCTAGTCTCATTTGTCTGCATTTGGCCCCTATCCCTCTAAACCCTTCCTATTCATATACCCATCCAGATGCCTTTTAAATGTTGTAATTGTACCAGCCTCCACCACTTCTTCTGGCAGCTCCAGAGTTCCAAGCATGCACCACCCTCTGCATGAAAAGATTGCTCCTCAGATTCCTTTTAAATCTTTCCCCTCTCATGTTGAACCTATGCCCCCCAGTTTTAGACTCTTCTACTTTGGGGAAAAGGACCCTGACTATTTACCCTATTCATGCTCGTCGTGATTTCATAAACCACCATTAGATTACCCCTCAGCCTCTGACACTCCAGAGAAAATTTTTGATTCAGAGTTCATAAAACAAAAAGACCATAGGGAATGGGTAGAGGAGTAGGCCATTCTGCCCATCAAGCCAGCTCTGCCATTTCGTAGGATCATGGCTGATCCAACATTCCTCATGTCTACTTTCCTGCATTTTTCCTGTAACCTTTGATTCCCCCACAGATCAAGAATCTATCTACCTCAGCCTTAAATACACACAATGACTCTGCCCACCGTGGCGGTGAAACCTATTATGAAAAAAGCATTAAAATAGTTTCTGCTGAGTTATACCAATTAACAAATTTATTCTTGAAACTTTAAACAAATGTGACAAGTTGCTCTGCTAATTAGCATTTTACATATTATAACGATATTGTTTTGCCTGCTGCATTTTGCATATCTGATTGTTTTTTAATGGCCAGTAGATTATTTCTAATAATTAGAAGCAGCTGCCTATGGCTGAACAGAACAGATGTTTCAAGGATTAACAATGAGTCTGAGAGTTCACGTTTGGATTTTCAGCTAAACGCTCACGTACAGCAGAGCCAGTATCCTAGCTTGAAATTATTACCTGTCTAAATGTTTTCTCAGAGACTACTTTGTAAATATTCAACATTCAGACGAACGACACAATTGTGCGCTTAAAATCTGCTTACGCACTCTATCAAATATGCAAATCTCAGTCATCAGGATTGTTGCACCATAGTGCTTTTTACTCCATGTTTGTTTTCTGGCAACCTCTCAATCTAACTTGTCTGGTGGGAAAACTCCTGGAGACCTTTGGCAAGGACTAAACTAATTCTGACTTGGAGTAGCAGGGATTAATGAGGGCCATCCAGTATGTATTTGTGTAAAGCAATACACATCTGACTAATTCGATTGAGCTCTTCAATGAAGTAACAGAGTGGATTGATGAAGGTCATGCAGTTGCTGTTGTATATATGAGCTTTCGAACACACTTAATCAGAATATGAACCAAATAGAATCATGTTAATTTGGATATTTCAATGGCAAGGAGATATAGGATGCAGAGATTTGTGGTAAATTGAAGTTTTTGAGCTGGAGAGAAGTAGTATATGTAGTGGGAGAACTCCCTGTCCCCCCCAAGGATTGATTTTGTAATATCTGAATGATCTGGAAGTGGATGTAGAGAGTATTTCAAAGCATGTGATGATCAAAAAGTCTTGGCATCTTAGTCAAAATTGAACAAGATTGTAAGAGACTTCAAAAGGACATTGTGAAACAGATGAACAATTGGCATATACAATTTAATGCACACAAACGTGAAGTTATGCAGTTTGGAAGAAAACACAGAAAGACACTATAATCTCTATGGGTGGGGACGCACAAGGTATTATTTAGAAGTGGGGGTACACAAGATCAGAGGGATATGGTGAAAATGGGGATGGATGCCTATTCTCGAATCTTAGAAGTGGACATTTAAGCAAGTATATATTCAATTTGTAAATAGAGTTGTTGATTTCAAAAGGATGTAAGCTTTGTTAACTTTTATAAATCAATGATTAGGCCTCAGCTGATGTTGCATTTTGGGCACCACAGTTTTAAAAGGATGTAGGCCTCTGGAGAAGGAGATCTACCATAATTGTTCATTCATGGGAGGAGGACACTACTTACTAGGCCAGCATTTATAATTGCCCTGAGGACCATTAAGAGTTGACCACATTGCTGTGGGTGTGGAGTCACAGGTAGGCTAGACCAGGTAAGGATGGCAGATTTCCTTCCCTAAAGGACATTAGTGATAAAGATGGGTTTTTCCAACAATCAGCAATGGATTTGTGGTCATCATTAGACTCTTAATTCCAGATTCTTTATTGGATTCAAATTCTACCATCTGCCATGGTGGAATTTGAACCTGGGACTCCAGAACATTAGTTGAGTTTCTGAATGAATAGTCTAGCAAAAACACCATTAGGCCATTGCCAACCCAAGGCTATAGTGTTATGAGGTGTTATTAGGTGTCTTAGTTTGGCAGACAGGATGTTAGGGTGTAAGTACAGATACATAGGTTGGAATGGAAGCTATGAATAGCGTTGGGAGTCATGGGATGGCTGCAAGAGATGGCATGGGTTATCATGGAGGAAGATTTCTACTTTGTGGGCTGTGAGAGTGAGGGCTAGAGGGTTACTTTCAATCTTATCCTTTTTCTTCCAAGCTCCAGAGCAATGCCCACCTCTGTGTCTGGCACTCCTTTTGGCTCTGTCAGCACTGTTTCTGAAGCTGTGGACTTCTGTCAAGATCATTGCCCAGACAATGGAAATCTGAGCATTACAGGGCATTTTGTCCTGACCTGGCTTCTCAGAATTGGGAATTTTCCTGACTTTGGAAATTCAGGACTTTGTGTAAGGGGTAAAAATTCTTAACGGTATGCAGAATTCGGATTAGAGACTATCATTGTCCTAAGATAATACAAGGCAAAATAATCTATGGTAAAGTTAGAAGAATCCCCAGAAGGTAAAACTGAAAGTGTAAGAGAAAGTTACAAATTTGGATACAGTCACAAATGTAAGATTATTTTATTTTGCACTCCAAGTAAATGCAAAACTGTTAATATCTGCATGTTTTCCCAAGCAGCAGTCACTAACTGTAGTGTTAAAAACAAAAAAAATGATTTTGGTATTTAACATCTCACAATGTAAAGCTGAAAACAACAAAACCAGAGAGTGCTGGAATCACACAGATCAGAAGTGGAGAGATCGGCTGATGTCACTCTTCAACATTTTGTGTTATTGTTTCAGCTTTCCTGCACTTGTGGGATTTTAAAGAAGATCTAAATACGTCAGGACTGAGACATTCCAGACCTCGGTTTGAAGTATCTGTTTTGAATGGGAAATTTAAGTTGCACCAGACAGAAGTATTAAAAGTTAGTAATCCTGATCCTCAGCTTATATTCATTCATTGTATTGTAACAGAATGTTTTGTTTCTTTTAGAGTACAGATGCAAGGGGTTATTTTGTTAGTATGCACTCCCAGAAGGAAGCATCATTACCTGGGAGCACATACAAGTACATACTCTATCTCTACTTCCATCTAAATGTTGCAGCAGTCAGAAATGTGAGGGGGGAGCTGATGAGCACAGTCGGCAAGGTTTTGCGTGCTGAATACAAGGCTAGCTATAAAAGAGTTAGTTTTCAATCAGCTTGTTACGATGCATCTCCTTGGCAAGCGAGACTTGAGCCTGGACCTTCTGTCTCTGAGATGGGGTCATTGCTACCGCACTACAAACTATCCTTCAAAGCTAGCTGTATCACAGCAGAATGACTGAGGACCTTGTTAATAACAGGAGTATATGGCCAGAAACTCAAGACTTCATGTACGAAAACAGAAGTATCTGCGAAGGTAAAATCAGAGTTAACATTTTGAGTCCGGTGACCCTTCCAATGGACCCAAAACGTTAACTCTGATTTTCTCTTCACAGGCGCTGCCAGACCTGCTGAGCTTTTCCAGTAACTTCTGTCTTTGTTCCTGATTTACAGCAACCACATCGTCTTGTATTCCGAACTCCAATCAGTGTATTTTTGTTACCAGCCAATGGCAGCTGACAGGATGGGAGAGGGAGTTGTGCTGTTGGCAGATTTAATTGTGGTGCATAAAATGATGAGAGGCCAAGATGGCATGATAGGAAGGACTTAGCCAGGACATCACTAGCTGGAGGACATAAACTTCAAGTAATTAGTAGAAATTAGAGCAGAATTAAGGAGAAATGTTTTCAACCAGAGGTTTTAGAGCACACTATCTGAAAGTGTGATAGAGGCAGTAACCCTCTTTGCATTTAAAAAAGTTGCTTGGATGTGCACTTGAAAGCATCCCACAAGTCCCAGAGATGGAAGCTGGCATTAGGCTGGATTCTTTTTTGGTTTGGGCTGATGCAGTCTGTACAGTTTTGCAATGAGCCACCAGCTGGTATTCCTTTAACTTTTAACATCTATTTCCCTCTGCTTTTGTGATAATTTCTCTTGCTGCAAGGAAATGTAGCTGGGCAGGAGCTTTTGGGAATAAGGGATAGCATGTGGGCCTGCTTGCTTGTAGCTCCCACCCTGGTTGCTGTTGAGATTAGCAGGCTCAGGTCTTTGGCCTTTGATTTTTAGGGGAGGCACTTAGGGCATTGCATACCCACCAGAAACTGGCACATACTGCGGCTCCAATTTGAAGCAGTGCATCCTCTACTGCTCTCGTTGTCGAGACCCCACTCTCCAGAATGAAGGTCGATGTACTTTCTCTGTTGCATCTGCTAGGTTTCTTGCAGTGCCTAAAGCAGAATAATGCTCTGTAACTATGGCTCCCTCTGTCAGCCTCACCCTCTCCAACATTTCTCCATTTGTAAGCATTTGCGCCCTCCTGTCGAGATGCAGAGAATACCAGCTGTGAATTACGGGAGGGGACACAACCAAGGTCCGTGGAGCACAAACAGCGTTGGCAAGCTTGGCTCGAATTTTACATTATGTTCCTCTTTCCCTGAGACATCCAGCGGAGCTCATACCAGAACAAAAACACTTTACTAACACAAATACTCGGCAAACTGATCACACGGAATGCACCCCAGGCAACATTGTTCTTAATTAACTGATTACAAAATGCCACACATAGCTTAAAATGGCATTAGTACACACTCCCCAACCTAAGTATGCTGTGAAAATCTCAGGGCCAGCTCTGCTGCACTTGTAATGCTTCATGGGGCGCTACCTGGGGAGGTCCTGTGCATTGAAATATTCTTTATTCAATTATTAGACACATAATAATTTTTTTACCAAGCTTGAAAATAGACTGCAATGCAGAGGAAAAGGCTTGAATTTGCTTGGCAGTGGAGACTGAATCATAGGCCCAGATAACCTCAGTAACTAATGGCTCCGCATACGAAAAGAGATTTTGAACAGACAGAACGTTGTTGCTGTGCGGCTTATCTCTCAAAGCTTTCTTGTTAGATTACAGACTTGACTATAATGGGGACAAGTTTCTTTGAAACGACAATGCAAAATGTGGGATAATAAATCAACAACTCCCTTCCAACTTATTCCAGTTTCACATTGATTAACTTCAATGTCCAGTTGTACACTACTGCACATATATACCTATATCATTCAGGCAAAGCGATTTGCTTCTTAAAAAAAAGTTTCAGTATCACCTTATTTTCTTATAAATGTAATAAAAGACACAACTCAGATCATGAAAAAGGTTCAAACTATTATTTTCTAATTCTGAACTTGTAAGTTATTACTTGGTAGTTAGCACATACCGTGACAGAACACAGTGATGCTTGCTTCACATATTGTCACTATAGAACACAAACCTGGTCTAGGCCAAAAATTTCTGTAGTCAAAGGTACAACATATTCCAATTGTGCCCACACATTACTCTGTTGAGGGCAGCAATCTGTAGTTCTGAAGTATAGTCATAGCTGCAATTGGTACACCAATATGATAACAACTGACTAATTTGTTCTGATAACTTTTTTTTCAAAAAATACGAAGTGCAAAAGGCACTCAGCTAGTCAGACAGCATCTGTGGAGAGAGTAATGGATTTCAGGCTGTTGACGATTCATTGAAGTTGGGAAAAGAAAGACTCAAGTTTTCAATAAGCAGAGAAGCAAGAAAAGAGTGATGAGAGGGAACTGTGGTAAGTTTGTGATAGTCTGGATAAGCGTCAATGGGCATGGAGAGAAAGTGGGAAAATGGCCTTGAGATGGGATAGCACGGGGCTCAGTGATTAGCACTGCTGCCTCACAGTGCCTGAGACCCAGGTTTGATTCCACCCTCAGGCGACTGTCTGTGTGGAGTTTGTACATTCTCCCTGTGTCTGTGTGGGTTTTCTCTGGGTGCTCTGGTTTCCTCCCGCAGTCAAGTATGTGCAGTTTAGGTGGATTGACGATGCTAAATTGCCCATGGTGTCCAGGGATGTACAGGCCAGAGGGATTAGCCATGGTAAATGCAGAATTATAGAGGGGGTTGAGTCTGGGTGAGATGCTCTTCGGAGGGGCAGTGTGGATTTGATGGGCCGAACGGCCTGCTTCCACACTGTAGGGATTTTAGAAGATAGTGGATCAGCCATGACAGCATTGATTGATGGAGCTTAAAGGAGCTTGAATTGCCTACTCCCACCCCTTGTTTCAAGGACAGGTAGTCCGGATTGAACATTGACAGGACTGATGGTGCACTGCAAAAATGGGACAATTGGAAGGACAAAAGACAGGTCTAGAGAAGGACCTGAAAATGATAAGTATAGATTCATTTCCAGAAAGCATCACCAAAAATAAATGGGGCAGTTTTTTGATCTGAAATTGTTGGTCTCAAAGTTGCGTTTGGAAGGCTGTAAATAGCCACATTTGCTCTTCCAGCGTACTTAGAGTTTCATTCCTTTCGGTTTGCAGACTATTCCATAAATACCCCACAAATTAAACTTCCAACCTGTGTTTGATCTCTTCATTGTGAAAACAATTCATCATCACTTACATTACACTAAGCTTGAAAGACGTACGAGTAAATCACTTTTTCACACAAGTGTTGTGGGCCTTGGATGATGGGAAGAAGTGACGGAAAAGGGCAGATGTTGCATCTCCTGTGCTTGAACGAGAAGGTGGGAGGAATGGGGGTAGGTATGTTAGAGATGATTGGAGGATGAACCAGGATGTTGTGAGGGAAACATTCCCTTTGGAATGCTGAGAAGGGAGGGGAAGATGTTTTGGGTCAGCGCTGGACTATTAATCCAGAGACCCAGATAATGTTGTGGGGACCTGAGTCTGAATCCTGCCACAACAGATGGTGGAATTTGAATTCAATGAAGATCTGGAATTAAGAAACTAATGATGACCGTGAACCCATTGTTGATTGTTGGAAAAACCCATCTGGTTCACTAATGTGCTTCAGGGAAGGTAACTGCCATCCCTACCTAGTCTAGCCTGCATGTGACTCCAGATCCATAGCAATGTGATTGACTCTTAACTGCCCTCTTGGCAATTAGGGATAAGCGATAAATGCTGGTCTAGCCAATGACACCCTCATCCTGGGAATAAATAAAAGAAATGCCTAATGGGGTCCGGGGGGTGCGGAATGAGGGGAATTGGATGAACATAATTGGTGGGCCTGAAACAAGGGTAGAGGGGAGTTATTGGTTTAGGAAGAAAGGAAGGCATAACAGAAGCATTGTTTTTAGTGATTTTTGGCTGAGGGATAAATCTCAGGTGAATTCCCCACTGTTCTATGAAACACTGGTATCTTCTTAAGGAGAACTCCATTCTTAATTGAGGAGGTAAGCTGAAGAACTAAGATCTATAATGATGGACATTATCAACATTGACAAAAGGAGAAAATGTACACAAATTCTAAAGGTTTGGCTGATGTGAAACTGTACAATTGAAAGCCAAGAGATAACAAGGTGTGGAGCTGGATGAACACAGCAGGCCAAGCAGCATCAGAGGAGCAGGAAGGCTGACGTTTCAGGCCTAGAACCTTCATCAGAAAATGGGGGAGGGGAAGGGGATTCTGAAATAAATAGGGAGAGAGGGGGAGGTGGATAGAAGATGGATAGAGGAGAAGATAAGTGGAGAGGAGACAGACAGGTCAAAGAGGCGGGGATGGAGCCAGTAAAGGTGAGTGTAGGTGGGGAGGTAGGGAGGAGATAGGTCAGTCCAGGGAGGATGGACAGGTCAAAACCAGCCCAGCTCGTCCCCGCCTCCCTAACCTGTCCTTCCTCCCACCTATCCCCTCCTCCCACCTCAAGCCCCACCCCCATCTCCTACCTACTAACCTCATCCCACCTCCTTGACCTGTCCGTCCTCCCTGGACTGACCTATCTCCTTCCTACCTCCCCACCTACACTCACCTTTACTGGCTCCATCCCCACCTCTCTGCACCTTGTTATCTCGGATTCTCCAGCATCTGCAGTTTCTACTATCTCTGAAACAATTGAAAGCCAAGATCTGTTTGGTTGCTACCGACATCAAATTTTACCCTCACCTGCTATGTACCTAATGATATAATTAAGACTACCTTGTTGAATACTCTGTAGCTGCTACATCTAACGTTAATAGATTATAAACTATCATCCATTATTAGTCAGGCTGCCAATGATTTGACACTTGCAGAGAGTTACAACTCATTGAAATTCAGCTATGACTTTTTGCACCAATTCTAAAATCAGGTCCTTCCATCTGACAAATGGCATTCACAAGTAGCTCAGAACAGAAGAAATTGATTTTAATTGGTGAAGCATCAAGCTTGAGAGTTCCTGACCTGTGGTCTGGGCTGGAAGTCTTTAAGTGGGAGATAACAGCAATAACTCGCTTTTATGCAGTGTTTTTAATTTAACACATCTAAAGGCTTTTCACAAGGAAATTATCAGACAAAACTCGACTTCAAGCCAAATAAGCAGATATTACATCTGGTGACTAAAAGCTGGGCTGAAGAAGGGGATTTTAAAAAGCATCTTAAAGAAGGAGGTATAGACCAAAAGGTTCAGGAGGGGACTGGCACAGCCTAAATCTTAAAGGGTTGAATCTTTTCCTTTGTTCATTGTCGGTAAGATGCATACCTGCAGACAGATTAAACATTAAACATAACAATAAAAGAAAAGTTGGCAGTGAATTTTATCCATGTCACATAAATCCCAAACGTATTACTGACCTGGATCCACTCCCATGCATGAGGCTAGTGAGCATACAGTTCTTGCTTCTGACGTCAATGGCCTTATTTTTGTTTGATGTGGAGGTTATCCACTGTCATCTGTGATTAGAGTAAACGGTTGTCTGTTTGACTCAGACATTAATTGTACTGCCCCTTATAAGATTAAGGCAGTTAAGGAAGAGGAATAGGCCATTCAGCCCTTCGAGCCTGTTGCTGCATTCAATAAGATTATGGCTGATCTGTGGCTGAAGTCTGTGCAGCTGCCTTTGACCCCTCTCCCTTCATACCAATGTTTAATTAAAAAATAAATGTGAGATTTAAAATTAACTGATCCAGCATCCACTGCCTTTTGTGGAAAAGAGTTCCAAATGTCTACCACCCTTTGTGTATAGAAGGGCTTCCTAACATCTCTCCTGAATGGTCTGGCCCTAATTCTCAGACTATACGTCCTTGTTCTAGAATCCCCAAACAGTGGAAATCATTTACCTTTATCTACCCTGTCTTTTTTTTTAATATCTTGAAGACTTTGATCAGATCACCCCTTAACCTTCCAAATTAGTGGGAAAACAGGCCTAATTTGTAAAATCTCCCATAACCTAGCCCCTGAAGTCCAGCTATCATTCTTGCAAACCTACATTGTACTCCATCGAAGGCCAATATATCCTTCCTAAGGGGTGGCTTGCAGAACAAAAAAAAATCCTTACTTTAGAACCAGAGCTCTTTGTCTCAGGATAAAATGTAAGAAATAGGAGCAGAACAAAGCCGTTCACATCCCAATTTGTTGCCATTCAATGTGAACACGACCTTAACTGTACTTTCCAGCCTGCTCCCTCCTGATGATCTTCATAATTAGAGAGCAGGGATGTCTTGCAGCAATTGTACAGGGCCTTGGTGGGACCACATCTGAAATGTTGGATGCAATTTTAGACTCCTTATCTGAGGAATGATGCTCCATTTATGGAGGGAGTGCAACAAAGGTTTACCAGACTAATTCCTGGGATATTAGAACTGACGTATAAAGAGAGACTGGATTGGTTAGGACTATATTCACTGAAGAAGAAGGGGACAGATTTCATAAAAACCCATAAAATTTTAATAGGACAAGGCAGGGTAAATGCAGGAAGGATGTTCCCGATGATCTTGATTAGTGAGGGGATCAAGAGTTACTGGGAGATTGGGGGTGAGAAACATACCAGCCATGATCAAATGGCGAGCAGACTCAATGGACTAAATGACCTAATTCTGCTCCTTTGTCTTATGGTCTATGGACAGGGGAGTCCCGAACCAGGAGTCACTATTTATACTGTAGGCTATTTACAACTGAGATGAGGAGAACTTTCTTCATCCAAACCGTGGTGAGCCTGTGGAATTCCCTGCCACAGAAAGCAGAAGAGGCCAAAACATTGAATACTTTCAAGAAGGAGTTAAATATATTTTTTAGAGCTAAAGGGATCAAAGGGAGAAAGCAGGAACAGGGTACTGGATGATTAACCATGATCATATTGAATGGCAGAACAGGCTTGAAGGGCCTGTTCATATTTTCTATGTTTCTATAACCCTTGAATGCCTTGTCAATCAAAAATATAGCTTAGCCTTGAATATATTCAGTCATCTTGCCACCAAGGCTGTTTAAGGAAGAAAATTCCAAATGCTCTAAAAGAAGCAAGTCCTCATCTCCATGAAAAATCTTTGATTTGAAATGGCCCCCAGTGCTTCTGGATGAGCAACAGCCTCTCAGCCTCTCACCGTCAAAATGCTTCAGATTCTGATATGTTTTGATGAGATCACCTTTCATTCTTCTAAACACTGATCTGCTCAACCTTTCCTCATAACACAACGCCAGCATCCCAGGAATCATTTTCTAAACTGCTACCTAAACAACTTCATCTGTTTAAGTAAGGAGGACAAAATTGAATAAGTACAATTTCACCAATTCCCTTCAAATCTTGTGAGACTTTCTCGTGTCTCACTAACTTAATTGAGTTTTTTGAGAAGTAACAAAGAGGATTGATGAGGGTAGAGTGGTGGAAATGATCTATATGGACTTCGGTAAGGTGCTCAACAAGGTTCCTCATGATAGACTGGTTAGCAAGGCTAGATCACATGGAATAGAGGGAGAACTAGGTATCTGGATTCAAAACTGGCTCAAAGGTAGAAGAAAGGGGTGGTGGTACAGGGTTGCTTTTCAAACTGGAGGCCTGTGACCAGCAGTGTGCCACAAGGATCGGTGCTGGGTCCATTGCATTTTGTCATTTATGTAAATGATTTGGATATGAACATAGGAGGTATGGTTAGTATGTTTGCAGATGACCCCAAAATTGGAGACGTAGTGGACAGTGAGGAAGGTTACCTCAGAGTACAACATGACCTTCATCAGATGGGCCAATGGGCCGAGGTGTGGCAGATGGAGTTTAATTTAGATCAATGTGAGGTGCTGCATTTTGGGAAGGCAAATCAGGGCAGGACTTGTATATGTAACGGTAAGGTCCTGGGGAGTGTTGCTGAACGAAGAGAGCTTGGAGTGCAGGTTCATAGTTCCTTGAAAGTGGAGTCACAGGTAGACAGGATAGTGAAAAAGGTGTTTGGTTGGCTTGCCTTTAGTGGTCAGTGCATTGAGTATAGGAGTTGGGAGGTTATGTTGTGGCTGTATAGGACATTGGTTAGGCCACTATTGATATACTGCATGCAATTCTGGTCTCACCGCTATAGGAAGGATGTTGTGAAACTTGAAAGGGTTCAGAAAAGATCTACAAGGATGTTGGCAGGGTTGGAGGGTTTGAGCTATAGGGAGAGGCTGAAAAGACTGAGGCTATTTTACCTGGAGTTTCAGAGGCTGAGGGGTGGCCTTTATACAGGTTTATAAAATCATGAGGGACATGGATAGGGTAAATAGATGAGGTCTTTTCCCTGGGGTAGGGGAGTCCAAAACTAGAGAGGAAAGATTTAAGGTGAGAGGGGAAAGGTTTAAAAGGGACCTTTTAAAGTGGAATGATCTGCCAGAGGAAGTGGTGTAGGCTGGTACAATTACAACATTTAAAAGGCGTCTGGATGGAAAAATGAATAGGAAGGGTTTTGAGGGATATGGGCCAAATCAGACAAATGGGACTTGATTTATTTAGGATATCTGGTCGGCATGGACGAGTTGGACCAAAGGGTCTGTTCCCCTGCTCTATGACTCTACTGTTATGCTGCGTTCCCTTGCAACAAAACTCAACAGTCCATTTGCCTTCCTAATTATTTGCTGTATCTTTATAATTTGTGTACAAGGATGCCTGGGTCCCTCTGAGCAGCAGAATTCTGAAGTCTTCCTTGATTGGCCATTTTAAGATTAAGACTGAAGAGAAGTATAGGATGTGAACCTTTGGAATTTCCGACTGAGAGATGTTTGATGGCTGATATGCTCAAGATTGAGATCACTACATTTTTGGAGACTAACGTATTGAGGGAATAGAGATAAGAGACAGGAAAGTGAAGTTTAGGGACAAGATTAGCCACGATCTTATTGAATCTCAGGCTTGAGAGACTGACTTCTGCTCAGATTTCATGTTTTAAATCCATCAGGATTTAACCTGATTTTGTTAGGTGCTGTGGGAAGCCTGAAGGTTAAGATTACAAACAGCAGTGAAGAGGCCAAATGTGAGCAGTGAGTTGTAATGATTGACCTGGAACACACTACCTATGAAGGTAGTGGAAACAGAGATAATTACTGATTTCAATAAGACCATGAAACCGTAAGACATAGGAGCAGCATTAGGCCATTTGGCCCATCGAGTCTGGTCCACCATTTGATCATTGTTCATATTTTTCCCAATCCCATTCTCCTGCCTTCTCCCCTTAACCCTTGATCTCCTTATGTATTCAAAGGGAATTAAACCAACTTTATTTTAATTCCCATCTATGTCTGATTTCCATCAGGCAGGGTAAGGTTAAAATGGACCTCAAGGATAGTGTTGTCCAAACATTTCAAGCCGTCATCTCATTTTAATACCCTGACAGTTTTGAGACCTCTCGGTCATGGTGGTGGTCATGGTGCAATCATCTATTGAAGGATCTGAAATTTGTCACGATCAATTTTCCAGCAACCCGTAGAAAATTTCTTGTGCTTCTGTTGAAGCCCTTCATTTATTCAGTAACTTATTGTGATGCTGTAACAATTAGTTTTATCTCCACTCCCCTTCCCCACTCTTTATGACAGCTACAAGAAGGATCATGTACCCCAGCAGCCCCTTGCATAGCATACAGATCAATCAACCCAGTGAAATTGACTGGAAAATTACTGATCAACTATTGGAATATTGCAAACATTTTAATTGGGCTACAGGTAGAATTTCAAAATCTTATAGGTTCATTGCAAATTATTTCTCCAAAAATGTATTTGGTAGACAAAAATTATGATAAAAGATAAACTATACACAGCATGACAAGTCTGATTAAACCAAGCTTCTATATAGATTAAGCATATCTTCTTTATTTTGGTACAGTTGGACATTTGTCTGACATTTCTAACGTTCTTAAAAAGACAGTGTGCTAAACAAAAAAAGATCACTTTCTCTTAAACCTGGATTATGTTACTGACCTGTAATCTATACATCAAAAACCTACTGGCTGCCTTGAACCTAGCTGGCCCAACAATCCTCTTAGTAACTCTTAATAACTTAAGAAATTGTAATGACTTCCTTGCCCTTTAGGTTTATCTCCAGCTTGTTACCTCTCCCAGCTCACTGCTTCCACCCCTGATTTTCACTATTTATGCTGTCCGCCACCTCTACCAGTGCATAGTTCAGAATAAGAATTGTTTAAGATGGTTTTCTGCCACCAATCCTCTTTTTGTCGATACTTGCCTATCCAATGATCAGTATTAGATGGTACATCACCATGGAGTCTTTAGGGAACATACTCTGTTCTTATTTAACGAGATAGTTTATTCATAACTGTAATACAGAAGCCATATGCTAGTCAGGTATAATCATTAGGACTTTTGGGAGCTGTACAAATGTATTAGATATCCATCAAAGTTAGTGTGGAACTCACTGTCTCATTGCACAGATGTGAATATGATGAGTAGAGCTCAAAATAACACAAACATTAACTCATTCAGAGCTATTGCCTTATTCAAGAGCTAATTCCATCTCCAACCCTCCAACTCACAAGTTCCCCTTCTCAAATCCTCGCTGTGAGCAAAATGGAGGGCAGCTCTGTCAGTTCCTATGATAACCAGCCTGACTACTAATATAGAGTTGTAAAATTTGTAATTCTGTTAAAGTGACCCATTGCAAAAGAGTTTTATTGGGACCCAGTTTCTGTCTTTACAGTAATCTTTGCTGTTTCAGAGGAAAGGGGATCTTGTGATCCCAATTACACAGCCTGTGACTCCATGGTGTCCCCCATGATTTACTATGCCACCTAGATTAACATTTTCTGAAAACTTAGAGTTCAAGTGTTTTTTTGTTCAACTACATTCCTATGTATGGGAAAAACTGAAGCCCCAGTGCATAACTACAAGAAACACAATTTGTTATATGGTGCCACAAAGGCAACAATCCCTTTATCTTTATCCCTGAAGAAGGGTCCCGACCCAAAATGTCAGCTTTCCTGTTCCTCTGATGCTGCCTGGCCTGCTGTTTTACTGCATTTGTGTTCATTTTAATTATTTGTGGAATGTGGATATCACTAGCTGGCCATCTAATTGCTGTCACTAATTTCTCTGGAGAAAGAGGTGATGGGTTTCCCTCTTGAACTTCTGTGTCCTTGCGATGTACCACCACCCACAGTTCTGTTAGGAAAGCAGTTCCAGGACTTTCGACCCAGTGACAGTTCAGTACCAGCAATACAAGGTGTGTGGCTTAGAGGGGAACTTGTAGGTAGTGGTGTTCCCATGTATCGACCAACCTTGACCTAAATGATAGACATCACAGGTTTGGAAGGTGATATTGAATAAATGTTGGTGAATTTCTGTAGTGGATCTTGTGAATGGTACACAATGCTGCTGCTGTCCATCAACAGTGAGCGAAGTGATGTAGAAGGTGGTGAATGAGGTGCCAATCAAGCAGGCTGCTTTGCCCTTGATGGTGTCAAGCTTCTTAAGTTTTGTTGGAGTTGCACTCATCCAGGCAAGTGGAAATTATTTCATCACACACCTGAATTGTACCTTACTGATGGTGGACCGGTATTAGGGAGTTAGGAGGCAGGTTAATCCCTGCAGGATTCCTAGTCTTTGACCTACTCTTATGGTCACAGCATTTAGTTCACATTCCTAATTACCCCAAGAGTCTGGAGTCAATCTTTCCCAGAAGGGCATTAATGAACCAGACAGGATTATACAGCAATTGACAGTGGCTGTTAGTCCAGACTTTTTTTACATCCAGTCTTTTGTTAAATTCCAGTTTCACCATATGGTGGGATTTTTAACCCATGCCCCAGACCATTAGCCTGAGATTCTAGGTTATCAGGCAGTACAGTGGTAATATCACTTGACAACATGTATGGGTGTACGGTGATAGGCAATACACCAAATAAACCATTATTAAGTAAACAGGATCAGTTCAGCTACTCCTTAAACACCTTTCACCTCAATTTTATTGGAAACAAAAACTGGAGCAAGGTGTTCAGTAGGTGGGCAGGTTGATAACTGCATTTAAAACTATTGTCTAAATTACAAAGTGAGTCCCAAACAGCCCAAATTGTGCTAGTGAAACAGAGCTCATTAATTTCTGATGATGCACTTCTTTCATTTCCAATAAACTGAAGTACCTTAATAGTAGGTTGGAGGGGGTGCAAATAGAAATGAATCTTCAATATAATTTGTGCAAGCGCATTAGAATGTTAGATATTTTAGACTGGCAAAGTAGCATAATTGAGATTAAGACTGATTTATTAGCTAGAATGTGACTTGTAACATTAAGCAGGTTGTGCTAGTTTGTTCTGCAAAATCCGTAGGCTCATAAAAGTTGCAATATGTTGTCTAGATTTTCTGAACCATATTCGTTGTAGGTGTTGCTGGCTCTCACTTAGCTTGGCGACCATCTGGAGGGAACGAAAGCAAAGTCAATTTGCTCAGTGGTGTTTCAACAAATGTCAGCAGAGTATGATTTTATTTGAAATAGCAGACTTACTTGTGTTGTGCAGCAGTGTGAATATTTGCTTCCGCTGACAAGAGTCTCAGACCATGACAGCAATGGGTACAGAGATTTAACGAAACTGTTGACCTCAATAAGTAAGAACAGCCAGTTGCTAGACCATGGGGAAAAAATACTGAGAAACATCAAAATAGAAGCAGGAGTAGGCCATTCAGCCCTTCGAGCCAGCTCCACCATTCAATAAGATCATTGCTGATCATCCAACTCAGTAACCTGTTCCCACTTTCTCCCCATATCCTTTAATCATTTCAGCCTTGAGAACCACATCTAGCTCCTTCTTGAAAACATTCAATGTTTGGGCTTCAACTGCTTTCTGTAGCAGAGAATCCATTGGTTCACCACTCTCTTGGGTGAAGAAATTTCTTTTCATCTCAGTCCTAAGTGGTCTACACCATATTCCCTTAACTGTGACCCCCTGAACTCCCGGGTCATTGGAAATATCCTTGCCTGATTAGTCTGATTAGAATTTTATAGGTTTCAATGAGAACCTCCTCATTCTCCTACACTCCAGTGAATATAATAATAACCAATCTAATCTCTCTTAATAAGTGAGTCCTACCATTCTAGGAATCGGTTTGGGAAGCCTTCAGTGTAGTCCCTCTATAGCCAGAACATTGTTCCTTAGGTAAGAAAACCAAAGCAGCACACAATACACCAAGTGTGTTCTCACCAAGGTCCTGTATAATTGCAGCAGACATTCCTGCTCCTGAACTTGAATCCTCTCACTATGAAGCTCAATATTCCATTTGTCTGCTACACCTGCATGTTTACTTTCAGCAACTGGTGTACAAGAACACCCAGCTTTGATTGCACCTGCACCTTTCACAACCTATTGCCATTCAGATAATAGTCTGCCTTCCTATTTTTGCTACCAAAGTGGATAACCTAAGTTTATCCAGAAAAATAATAACATGACACGGAAGTTATATATCAGAAGTATGCCCATTTGATGTTCGATTCTGGTTTGGCCTAATCACACCTACCCAATAGGACCAGAGTTTTACTCCTCCCCTAGGAAAGGGCTAGGAAGAGGGGTGACATAAAAACAGGTGACATGACATTGGCACCTTGCCCATCACCTACCCACCTCGACTGATACTTTACCAGCAGTGGGGTTGCTATCAATCATGTCACTACTCTTTGGGCCAATAAAAGAATTTAAGTCCATTTTGCAGTACCAAGGACTCATGGCTCGTAGATGGAGTGCTTCCACTAACCCTCTTTTCCAATGGCTAAAGGAACTGTCTAATTAGCAGTGGTAGAGGATAAACCACTATTAATTCTAATCAGGAAGAGGTACTTGCCTTAGCAAGGATATAGTTCATTGGATGATAGTGATAGATATAAGTTACATTGACCATAGTCATAGTTACAAAGAGACAGAGATAACACATCTGTGTTCATCATGACCTTGTGCAAGTCTCTGTCTATGCCTCTCATCATCTTGTACACCTGTATCAAGTCACCTCTCATCCTTCTTCGCTCTAATGAAAAAAGCCCTAGCTCCCTCAACCTTTCCTCATAAGACCTGCCGTCCAGTCCAGGCAGCATCCTGGTAAATCTCCTTTGCACCCTCTCTAAAGCTTCCACATCTTTCCTATAATGAGGTGACCAGAACTGAACACAATATTCCAAGTGTGGTCTAACCAGAGTATTATAGAGCTGCAGCATTACCTCACGGCCCTTAAACTCAATTTCCCTGCCAATGAATGCCAACACACCATACGCCTTCTTTATTACCCTATCTACTTGGGTAGCAACTTTGAAAGATCTGTGGACGTGGACCCCAAGATCCCTCTGTTCGTCCACACTGCTGAAAATCCTACCATTAGCCCTGTATTCTGCATTCAAATTTGACCTTCCAAAATCAATTTGTTTATTCCTCCTTTGTGGGAGGTTGGATTGTAGCCTTGCAACTATTTTATGGATGTCTAAATGCACCATGTAGTACAGCTTCCCAAAGCCCCCATCAACTCCAATGAATCTAGTAAATGAAATGTAGCTAAAACTCCTTGACGACATACTCAGTTAAATGCAGCCTTGACATCAAGGGCAGTAACTCTTACTTCATCGCTGGAATTCAGCTCTTTTGTCTGTGTTTGAAGCAAGGCTGTAATGAGGTCAGGAACTGTGTGGCCCTGGCACATTCCAAATTTAGCATCAGTGAGCAGATTATTACAAAGCAAGTAGTGCTTGATAGAATTATTGATGACAGCTTGCATCAGTTCTCTGATGTTTGAAAGAAGACTGTTGGAGCAGTAGTTGACCAGGTTGGCTATGTGCTGTTTTTGTTCATTTTCTGCAGGTGGTATATTTGGTGGTTGTGTACATTAAGAATTGAATGGATTCCACTGATGAAGCTAATTTTCTTCGTTTAAGATTGATCTGTGCTGCTTCTTGGCTAAATCTTCATTCACATTTGAATGTTTTTCTCCAGTGTCAAATCATCTTTAACCCTAATAAGTCTGTCAAAGAATCAGCAATTCCAACAATAATTCCGTTTCCAATGAGCTCTGACTTTAAAACTCCATAGTTACATTTCTCCACTGATCTATATGGCTTGTTAATGAAATTATTTGTGGCTTCCACTGGATGCTGAACTCATCTGTAAAATCTTGGCCTTTCAAAAATTCTATTTGTTCTGTTGTTAAACTAGTTGTCAAAGGTTCTTAGGATTTCATCAAAAGTATGTGTTGCTTCTTTTATGCTTTGGAGAGTGATATAGCTATAGCCCAAATGTGATATACCTTAGTATTAACTTGTTCAGCTTCTGATTTAGTGTTTGGTTTGGAAGCTATTCTGTATTCTTAAGAACTGTTTTCTCCAAGCTGTTCAACTCTAGTTTTATTTGGCCTAATCCTGGAATTAAATCTTACCAACAATATCATTTCTGATGTCACTTATCCTAATGTGGTTATTTATTTCCCTTGCTTAAGAGACATTTTAATTTAGTAGTAACAGCAGTGCTGCTGCTACTGGAGAGTTTTTTGTAGGTTTTTGTAGTGACCATGGAGGATTTCCATTATTAAATTGAAGAGGGCTCGGAAATGATTAACCAAGATGTAGCCAGGAATAGAGGGCTTGAGTTATAAAGATAGGCTGGATAGGCTGGGATTTTTTTCACTGAAGCATAGGAGGCTGAGGGCTGACCTTGTAGAGGTTTATAAAATCATGAGGGACATAGATAAGATGAATAGCAAAGATCTTTCTCCAAGGGTGGAAGAGTTCAAAACTAGGGGACATGTTCTTAAGGTAATATGAGAAAGATTTAAAAAGTTCATGAGGGGCAACTTTTTTACACAGAGAGTGGTTCGTATGTGGAATGAACTGTCAGAGGAAGTGGTGGATACAGGCATGATTACAACATTTAAAAGGCATTTGAATAAGTATATGAATAGGAAACATTTGGAGGGATGTAGATCAAACACAGGCAAGTGGGATTAGTTTGGTTTAGGAACATGGTTTATGTGGTCTAATTAGACCAAAGAATCTGTTTTCATGTTGTATGACTCTATGACTCTAAGTACTGTGGCTACAAGAGCAGAATATGGCCTAGGGGTTCTATAGAAACTACCTCACCACCTCTTAGTTGTATATAGATGTACGCATCTCAAAGGTGCTCAACACACCACATACTATGACGACTGATCAGAGAACAACTTAGGAACTCAGAAGGATAAGACATCCCACCAATGCCCTTTAATTAATAGCATAGTGGCACTGTCACTGGCCTAGGAATCCAGAACATCGGAATATGTTATTCATCAGAATATTCTGGGGGCATGCGTTCAAATCCCACAATGGCAGGTGTTGGAATTAGAATTCAATAAATTCTAGATGAGGTTTGTGCTATTGACATCCTTCCCAGGGAACCCATACCAAGTCTCAATTAGTAGGCCTTTCACTGAGGACTTACAATGATGAAATGGGCAAAAAAAAATGTGGAGGAAATCAGGAATATTTCTGAAGAAATCTACCTTAATGTGGATTGTACCTGGACCAGATTCACTTTCCTTTACCTGTTCCAGTGTTTAAAGGGGTGCTGTGAATGGAAGAAAATACCAGAAGGAACTGCATAACTCCTAAAATTTGTGGTTACTTGCTGAGAAAGTATCCAACAAATCTGGTTGTAGCTGGGTACTACGTGTTCAGCTTCAAAATGACAAAATATTTGCACTTACAACTGGAATATGTTGAGTGCCATGTTAGATAAGGGAACAAAAAAAGACAATCTTTATGCATACTTGAAGTGGGTTTTAGATGTTTTGAAGATTCAAAAGGATAATCCATATCCACCTATATTTTGGAGCAACATCCCCCATTTCCACGACACCAATGTCCTCAGAATCTCTGATAGAGTCAGCATATCTGTTAACATCCTCAAATGTAATTGTAGTAATTGGAACCAGGTGAATCTTATTGACTATGAGTTCCTTCACTAAGACTGTTAACCGGGGCTAATCGGCAATCTCTGGCTGATAGACATAAACAGGGGATTCAGGGAGTCTGCTGAGTTCAGGGACTGGCTCCAAGCTGGCTGGCATACCAATGTCCTGTCCACATGTAAATAAAGGGTGACTTGGTGACAGGATACCAGCCTCTGTGCAGCTATTTCAATAAGCATTTGATTTTCACTTTTGTTATTCACTTATATGATGTGGGTGTTGCTGGCTGGCCAGCATTTATTGCCTGTCTCTGGTTGCCTTTTGAAAAAGGCAGTGTAGAACTGCCTTCTCGAACCGCTGCAGTCCACGTGCTGTCGGTTGACGCCCTTCAGAAGGGGATTCCAAAATTTTGACCCAGTGATAGTGAAGCAAACGTGATATATTTCCAAGCCAGGATAGTGAGTGGCTTGGAGGGGGACATGCAAGTGCTGCTGCACAGAATTCATGACACGCAAAGCAGCCATTCAGCACAATACTAACGGAGGTGGTGTTTATGGCTTGGTTCCAGCTTCCTCGTGCATCAAAAAATGCCCGTTAAAACTCCATTGTCTGTAACATATTCCGTGCTATAATGCATTGCTTTGTACAACTGTCAAAAGCAGATATATAGACATGATTCTATTTTAAGTGCAATTACTCAGCAGAGTTCAATTGTGTAACCAATTTATTACAACTGCCTGGCCACAGAGTTCTTTTGCCCCAAGTTGCAGTGAATTTAATGCACCACAGACTCCATGATATCACCAAAAAATCTGATTTTGTTTGAATGTAAGCATTAACTTAATTTTTAAAAAAAGATCTACTTTTGGGTTCAGTCTTAATCAAATAAACTATTGCAAGCCTGCATTCATTGATGTTTGATTTTAAAAAATTAAATCAGGCATGGCCCTCCTGCATTTGCTGTGATTAATTTATCCAACATTTTAATAAAACAAAAATGAGCTTTTTTTTTAATCATTTCCTAAAACAGCAAGGTTTACAGGCCCTATTTTTATAATGCTTCTCATAGCCTTAGGGCATTGCAAAGCATTACACAGAAAATAAACACTTAGGTACAAAAGTGAAAAACCACAGATTCTGAAAATTTGTAGAAACACCGAGCATGTCAGGCAGAATTGGTAGAGAGTTAACTATGTCAGGCCAACATTTGTTCAGAGTGGAGAAATTTTTGCATGCTAGTTTTTTTTTTCACTTTAAGATCCCCAGGCATTTTTGAGCAACAAACAGGAGCAAGTCAAACATTAACATGTGATCTAAAAACAGCAGTTGCTGAGAAAGCTCAGCCGGTCTGGCGGCATCTATGCAGAGAAATCAGAGAAACCAGTTCTGAGGAAGGGTCACTGGACCTGAAACGTTAACTCTGATTTCTCTTCACAGATGCTGGCAAACCTGTTGAGCTTTTCCAACAACTTCTGTTTTTGTTTCTGATTTACAGCAACCGCAGTTCTTTTGGTTTTTAATTAATATGTGATTATTCATATTTAAGCTTTATGGAATTGGAGAAAAATAGTTTTCTTCAATTTATTAAGTAAATGTTTTTCTTCTGCCCATTCAATATAAGAACATTTCCTTTTGCTTATATCACACCATAGAGCCATCCTCTCCTGCCCTTCAAAGCTCATGCCTCAATGTCACCTATATCTTCCCATTAGACAGTTTCATCTGCTGCAAAGGGCCCTCAGACATTTTCCTTTCTGTATTAAATAATTCGGACTAAAACTAGGCCATTCGGTCCATTGGATCCATACCAGAAATGTGAAAGAACTTATTTTAAGTTCTGGTGGGTTTGATTCAGACGGGATACAAAAATGTTAAAAATCACAAAACCAGCAAGCCTCCAACACACTTGCCTCCAGTTTTAACAGAGGCCGTCACAGCATCCTCCTGCCAATCGTCCACCAATTCAATTCACTCTCCATTATATCAAGAAATGGCTGAAGATACTGGATATTGCAAAGGCTATGGACCCTGACAACATTCTGGCAATAGTACTGAAGATACGTGTTCCAGAATTAGCTGCACCCCTAGCCAAACTGTTCAAGTACTGCTACAACACTGATATCTACCTGACAATGTGGAAAATTACCCAGGTACTTTGCCATCATCTTCTCAAGGGCAACTAGGGGCAGGCAATAAATGCTGGCCAGCCAACAACACCCACATCCCACAACTGAATGACAAAAAGCCAGGGTTTGAATGTGTCAGTGACCAGGGGTATGTTGTGGGTGGTTGGCATGCAATCAATTCCCTTCCAGGACACAGATTGGCCACCTAAACACAATAATAAAGCTGCATGCTTCAGACTTTGGGTTAGCATCCCCATTCGGGGAGGTGATGGCCTCATGGTATCATCGCTGGACTGTTAATCCAGATAACGTTCTGGGGACTCGGATTCCAATCCCGCCACGGAAGATAGTGAAATTTGAATTCAATAAATATCTGGAATTAAGAATCTAATGATGGCTGTGAATCCATTGCCGATTGTTGGAAAATCCCATCTGGTTCACTAATGTCCTTTAGGGAAGGAAATTACCATCCTTATCTGGTCTGGCCTACATGTGAGTTCAGACCCACAGCAATGTCATTGACTCTGAACTGCCTTCTGCACAATTATGGATGGGCAATAAATGCTGCTTAGCCAGCGATGCCCTCATCCCATGAATGAATAAAGAAACTTGCAAGTTCTCTTTCAAGTCAATAGCGTCCTGGCATGGAAATTATCCACTATTTCTTCATTCACACTGGGGAAAGATCTTAGTACTCACTTCCTAACAGTACTGTGGATGTACCTACACCAAATGGACTATAGCTATGCACAAGTAGGCTCACCATCGATCCTTACAAGCAATTAGGGATGAGTGATAAGTGCCAACCTAGGCATCAACACCCACATCCTATGAATGAATGATAGAATTAATGTTCTCTATTGTTTAGATGAATTAAGTGCCATTAAAGAAGGAAAGTTTAAAATTATTTTCAATGAAAATCTGAGTGTCCTTTCATTGAGTTAGCAATGAGGTACAAAGTTAAAACAGTTCCCTCCAATCCTGGCCATCTATCTCTACGAGGCCTCTTTTTCCGAATAGCCACCGCAGAACACTTCCAGTGTCTATATAGCAGCAAGAGTTTTATTCATTTACTTGGAAAAGGTTAAAGAGCTCAAGGCCTATAGTGCATGACACAATTTCGTTTCCAAGAATCAGTCATGAGTTGACACCATTCGTCAGCTTAAAAGCCTGTTCATAAAAGAAAGTGTGGGGAAGAAATGGAAATAAAGTCTTCACTGGCAAGACAAGAAGAGTTAAAATGGGAAATTTGCTCAATGTTTAGCCTGTCTGGATGCCAAGTAGCATGTACTAGACAAGGAAAATGTTGTAAAGTGTCACATTCAGTTCACACTATACATTCCCTTTATTTGCCCAGGCACCTGAAGGTTTAAATAGACTTTTGTATGCTCAACGATTCTATTGGTCACTTCATAAGCCTACACATTTTTGCATTCATTTGGTATTCTTGGCTGTCGCAACATAGTTAAGAGCAAGGCTAAAATGAGGTGGCCAGCTTCAATCCACCAGTCTTGGTCTGCCTTCTTTTCAAATCAATCAAGCATCAGAGTTTTGCTTCAACAGAGCAGAGTGATTTTTCCAAATTAGAGATCTGGAGATGGTCCCAGAGAAAAAGACAGACAAAGGCTTTTCTTCAGTCAAACAGTTATAGAGTCATACAGCATGGAAACAGACCCTTTGGTCCAACTCCTCCATGCCAACCAGGTAAAATAAATTAATTTAATCCCATTTACCAGCATTTGGCCCATGTCCTTCTAAACCCTTACTATTCATGTACCCATCCAGATACCTTTTAAATGTTGTAATTATACCAGCCTCCATCACTTCCTCTCACAGTTCATTCCATACACGCACCACCCTCTGCATGAAAACTTGTCCCTTAGTCCTTTTATATCTTTCACCTCTCACCTTAAACCTATGCCCTTAAGCTTTGGACTGCCCTACCCTGGGGAAAATACCTTGACTCTTCACCCTATTCATGTCCCTCATGCCCGGCCTCTTATCTATAATCTCCTTGTTTACCTACCTTCACGTCCCTCTCTGTCTCTCTCTGGGCTCCATCTATACCAATGTGCTCACCTCTGCACTTCCCCATGCCCCTTCCTCCAAATTTGTCTTCAGCATAAATACCACTTTTTCCTAATTGCTAACAGTTCTGGTGAAGAGTCATCAGACGTGAAATTATATCTGTGCTTTCATCCCACAAATGCTGTCAGACCTGCTGAGATTCGCCAGAAATTTCTATTTTTGTCACAGAGACAGAGTCGGATGAGGGCCACAGAGGGATTTTTAAGAAAGGCTAAGAGATTTGAATCTGAGGTATTTCCTGTTTAGAAACCAATGCAAGCCAGCAAGCACAGAAATGATGGGTGACCCTAGACTTTGTTGCAGACGGTAATGGTCCTCAAAGGGTGAATGTTGGAAACTGCATTAAGCTCCATCCCATGTGATGATGTCGTACAGGCTTCAATGGAAATAAGGCAGAACATCTTAAGGATCTGACGGAATGAAGACCCATATCCACAGATCTCCTCATAGTAACAATGTCAAATAAACTAAGATAACAAGGTGTGGAGCTGGATGAACACAGCAGGCCAAGCAGCATCAGAGGAGCAGGAAGGCTGACGTTTCGGGCCTAGACCCTTCTTCAGAAATGGGGAAAGGGAAGGGGGTTCTGAAATAAATAGGGAGAGAGGAGGAGGTGGACAGAAGATGGATAGAGGAGAAGATAGGTGGAGAGGAGACAGACAGGTCAAAGAGGTGGGGATGGAGCCAGTAAAGGTGAGTGTAGATGGGGAGGTAGGATAGGTCAGTCCAGGAAGGATGGACAGGTCAAGGAGGTGGGATGAGGTTAGTAGGTAGGAGATGGGGGTGGGGCTTGAGGTGGGAGGAGGGGATAGGTGGGAGGAAGGACAGGCTAGGGAGGCGGGGACGAGCTGGGCTGGTTTTGGATGCGGTAGGGGGAGGGGAGATTTTGAAGCTTGTGAAGTCCACATTGATACCATTGGGCTGCAGGGTTCCCAAGCGGAATATGAGTTGCTGTTCTTGCAACCTTCGGGTAGCATCGTTGTGGCACTGCAGGAGGCCCGGGATGGACATGTCGTCTGAGGAATGGGAGGGAGTTGAAATGGTTCGCGACTGAGAGGTGCAGTTGTTTAGTGCGAACCGAACGTAGGTGTTCTGCAAAGCAGTCCCCAAGCCTTCGCTTGGTTTCCCCGATGTAGAGGAGGCCACAACGGGAAAGCGGATGCAGTATACCACATTAGCAGATGTGCAGGTGAACATCTGCTTGATGTGGAAAGTCTTCTTGGGGCCTGGGATGAGGGTGAGGGGGGAGGTGTAGGGGCAGGTGTAGCACTTCCTGCGGTTGCAGGGAAAAGTGCTGGGTGTGGTGGGGCTGGAGGGGAGTGTGGAGCGGACAAGGGAGTCATGGAGAGAGTGGTCCCTCCTGAAAGCAGATAAGGGTGGGGAGGCAAAAATGTCTTTTGTGGTGGGGTCGGATTGCAGATGGCGAAAGTGTCGGAGAATGATGCATTGGATGCGGAGGTTGGTGAGGTTGTATGTAAGGACAAGGGGGTTTCTGTTTTGGTTGTTATTGCAGGGAGGGGGTGTGAGGGATGAATTGCAGGAAATGTGGGAGACACGGTCGAGGGCGTTCTCAACCATTGAGGGGGGGAAGTTGCGGTCCTTGAGAAACGAGGACATCTGAGATGTACGGGAGTGGAATGCCTCATCCTGGGAGCAGATGCGGCGGAGGCGAAGGAATTGGGAATAGGGGATGGTATTTTTGCAGGAAGGTGGGTAGGAGGAGGTGTATTCTAGGTAGCTGTGGGAGTTGGTGGGCTTGAAATGGATATCGGTTTCTAGGTGGTTGCCAGAGATGGAGACAGAGAGGTCCAGGAAGGAGGGAGAGGTATTAGAGATGGTCCAGGTGAACTTAAGGTTGGGGTGGAAGGTGTTGGTGAAGTGGATGAACTATTCGAGCTCCTCGTGGGAGCACGAGGCGGCGCCGATACAGTCATCAATGTAACGGAGGAAGAGGTGGGGTTTAGGGTCAGTGTAGGTATGGAAGAGGGATTGTTCCACGTAATCTACAAAGAGGCTGGCATAGCTTGGGCCCATGCGCGTACCCATGGCCAACCCCTTTGTCTGTAGGAAGTGGGAGGAATTGAAGGAGAAGTTGTTGAGGGTGAGGACGAGTTCGGCTAAGCGGATGAGGGTGTCAGTGGAGGGGGACTGGTCGGGACTGCGGAACAGGAAGAAACAGAGGGCCTTTAGGCCATCTGCATGGGGAATGCAGGTGTACAGGGACTGGACGTCCATGGTAAAGATGAGGTGTTGGGGACCGGGGAATTGAAAGTTCTGGAGGAGGTGGAGGGCGTGGGTGGTGTCACGGACGTAGGTAGGCAACTCTGCCAACGCCGACGCAACTCCGCCCACTGCCGACGCAACTCCGCCCACCACCAACGCCGACGCAACTCCGCCCACCACCAACGCCGACACAACTCCGCCCACTGCCGACGTC
>NC_063337.1:16900862-16934228 GCF_021869965.1 Rhincodon typus
GACGCAACTCCACCCACCACCGTCGATGCAACTCCGCCAACTACCGATGACGCAACCCCGCCCACCACCGGCGCCGACGTCGCTCCGCCCACCGCCTCCACAGCCAGCTGCTCCAAAGGAGACTGGAGCACCCAGCCCTGCCGGGTCTTCACCATCCCCCCAGACCTCCCCCTTACTGAGGGCGAACGGTCAGTCCTCAGTAAAGGACTCACCTTTGTCCCCCTCCACCCACACATCAACGAATACAGGTCACGTTTGGACATTGAAAAGTTTTTCCGCTGCCTCTGCCTCCACGCTTACTTCTTCAACCGTGAACCTAACCCTCCCTCTACTGACCCCTTCTCCTGCCTCCAACACACCCCCTCCTCCTGGACACCACCCCAAGGCCTCCTACCCTCCATCGACCTCTTCATCTCCAACTGCCGTCGAGACATCAATCGCCTCAACCTCTCCACCCCTCTCACCCACTCCAACCTCCCCCCCGCAGAAGGTGCAGCCCTCCGCTCCCTCCGCTCCAATCCCAAACTCACCATAAAACCCATGGACAAGGGAGGCGCAGTTGTAGTATGGCGCACTGACCTCTACATCGCCAAGGCCAGGCGCCAACTCTCTGACACCTCCTCCTACCGCCCCCTTGATCATGACCCCACCCCTGAGCACCAAACCATCATCTCCCAAACCATCCACAACCTCATCACCTCAGGTGATCTCCCACCTATAGCCTCCAACCTCATCGTTCCCCAACCCCGCACCTCCCACTTCTACCTCCTTCCCAAAATCCACAAAACTGACTGCCCTGGTCGACCCATTGTCTCCGCCTGCTCCTGCCCCACCGAACTTATCTCCACCTATCTTGACTCCATTTTCTTCCCCTTGGTCCAGGAACTCCCTACCTGCGTCTGTGACACCACCCACGCCCTCCACCTCCTCCAGAACTTCCAATTCCCCGGTCCCCAACACCTCATCTTTACCATGGACGTCCAGTCCCTATACACCTGCATTCCCCATGCAGATGGCCTAAAGGCCCTCCGCTTCTTCCTGTCCCGCAGTCCCGACCAGTCCCCCTCCACTGACACCCTCATCTGCTTAGCCGAACTCGTCCTCACCCTCAACAACTTCTCTTTCAATTCCTCCCACTTCCTACAGACAAAGGGGGTGGCAATGGGAACCCGTATGGGTCCAAGCTATGCCAGCCTCTTTGTAGGTTACGTGGAACAATCCCTCTTCCATACCTACACTGGCCCTAAACCCCACCTCTTGTCCGCTCCACACTCCCCTTCAGCCCCACCACACCCGGCACTTTTCCCTGCAACCGCAGGAAGTGCTACACCTGCCCCCATACCTCCTCCCTCACCCCCATCCCAGGCCCCAAGAAGACTTTCCACATCAAGCAGATATTCACCTGCACATCTGCTAATGTGGTATACTGCATCCGCTGTTCCCGTTGTGGCCTCCTCTACATCGTGGAAACCAATCGGAGGCTTGGGGACCGCTTTGCAGAACACCTACGCTCGGTTCGCACTAAACATCTGCACCTCCCAGTCGCGAACCATTTCAACTCCCCCCCACTCCATTCCTCAGACAACATGTCCATCCTGGGCCTCCTGCAGTGCCACAACAATGCTACCCGAAGGTTGCAGGAACAGCAATTCATCTTCCACTTGGGAACCCTGCAGCCCAATGGTATCAATGTGGACTTCACAAGCTTCAAAATCTCCCCTCCCCCTACCGCATCCCAAAACCAGCCCAGCTCGTCCCCGCCTCCCTAACCTGTCCTTCCTCCCACCTATCCCCTCCTCCCACCTCAAGCCCCACCCCCATCTCTTACCTACTAACCTCATCCCGCCTCCTTGACCTGTCCATCCTCCCTGGACTGACCTATCTCCTCCCTACCTCCGCACCTGCACTCACCTTTACTAGCTCCATCCCCGCCTCTTTGACCTATCTGTCTCCTCTCCACCTATCTTCTCCTCTATCCATTTTCTATCCACCTCCCCCTCTCTCCCTATTTATTTCAGAACCCCCTTCCCCTCCCCCATTTCTAAAGAAGGGTCTCGGCCCAAAATGTCAGCTTTCCTGCTCCTCTGATGCTGCTTGGCCTGCTGTGTTCATCCAGCTCTACACCTTGTTATCTCAGATTCTCCAGCATCTGCAGTTCCTACTATCTCAAATAAACTAATGTAGCTTGAACCTATTTGCCTTCAGGCAATAAACTACATCAGTGGTGGTTGATCATCTCCCACAGTAAACCAATTAAGTCCTTAGACCCAGTCAAAGGAAGGAAGATTAGTGGCAGCACTTCAATATCCACAAATACTGCAGACTTAGTGTGAGTTTGGATAACAGCAGCAGATTTTGAAAGAGTTCAACATTCTGGAGTGTGCAGAATAGAGTGAAAGAGCATTCGAACATGTATAGTTATGAAGTGGTACAGTACTCCCTGAGGTTTGATATTCACATGGATGCCATCAGTATTTTGACAGATTGCACAATGAAGTCGAAGTTCCAGAGTGCCCATTATGCTCTCAGTTTTTCATGGGGAATCTGATGTTGCGATGGGTCGAGACTAGCTCAATCTTATGGACATACTGCAGTTTGACTGTTGTCACAGTCCAAATGCTCACTTCAAAGGTTTCAACAGCACAAACAGTCTGGGTTATGGCAACTTTCACAACCAGTAGCTGATCAGGAAGAACCTCGAAATGAGAGAAATCACAACCAAATCTACACCAAAAGGTCAGAATTTGTCAGAATTTCTAACACTATTTTACATGGGTGTCCTGAGCCTAAGATAGATTCTTGAAAATTGTCAGATTGTTTCCTTCAGGTAAATCCACTTTCATTGATATCTTTAGTAGAAGCTTTCTCATATTTTTCACAGGCCACTCTAGGGTGGATTAAAACTCACATTTATTTGCCCTCGCGTCGCTATCCTTCAACATGAGAACTGTCCCATACACTGAGCAGTAAACTTACCCTCCAAAATCTACTTAGGCTACAAGTTATGACATAATTCATAACCGGATAAGCATTTGGTTATAAACTCTTAAGATTTACTTAGACCTCGCACTTTGAGAAATAGCACATCTGATTCTGAGTTCATGAGCCCACAATTTAACATTCGGTTTATGGAAAACCTGAGGCCACTAAGCAAAAATCCAATATATTCCACCTGAGAGTTCAGCAAAAGCATACTCCCATGGGACACTGCTACATTTGAAATCTGTATTAGAAACCAAGAGTAGTTTTTGTTGTGTAAAGGGCTGCTGTGAAATATCAGTGTAATATCAAGAATCCCTATTGCAGTAAATAATTCATACCAAGGATGAATGACTAATTTTCTCCTCTCGACAGTGAGCGCTCTGATAGTATTCCCATTGATCTCTCATTTGTTGTTTTATTCATCAGTTCAAGGACCCATCTTTTCAGTAATGTCATGTTGTTGTTGAATTGGTTCTTAGGTTTTTTTTCTGCATGAGGATGATTAATATTAATGCAAAATAAATTGTTAGGCATCTTGAAGACTAAATTAAAAGTTGGGTCATGTGATCATGAAGTACAGTGCAACCTTATGGACAGCACAGAAATAAAATCGGCAAAGAACACAGAAAAGGATTCATGGGTTAGAGATTGAGAGTGTGGAATTCTCTGAAACCAAGCACCAGCACCCTGTGTATAAATACTGGCTCCAACATGGAGCATAAAACCAGTGGAAAGGTAATGCATCACTGGTGTGTAAATTCAGTCATGCCAATCTCACACCTGATTTACCTTGGCACTGCATCTAATGGAAAGCGTATCATAGAGGCTGGCAAACATGCCTCTGAGCCACTTTTCTGGCTTTACATCCCAACAGTCCATTGAAAGTTGATGCCAGATAATTTGATAGGGCATTTGTTTTGACATGCATTACCATTTGAACTTCAAGTATGAACTAAGTGTGTACATTTGGCACCGGGACTGTTAGCATTCAGGAATAAAATCCAAGGTGCCAGGGGTGTGTGGACTAGCTGTCAGCCAGTTCACTAATACTACGTAAAAGCCAAAAGAACTGCAGGCGCTGTAAATCAGAAACAAAAACAAAAGTTGTTAGAAAAGCTCAGCAGGCCTGGCAACATCTGTGAAAAGAAATCAGAGTGAACAATTCTGAGGAAGGGTCACCAGAACTGAAACATTAACTCTGATTTCTCTTCACAGATGTTGCCAGACCTGCTGAGCTTTTCCAGCAATATCTGTTTTTGTCACTAATATTATGGGCTGTACTTCCTACATGCGTGTCCCTTGTTGCTCATTAGCTTCATGTTGTGTCGAAAGCTTCAGCTTTTGCTGAATACTTGTTCTACCAATCAAACATTATTGACCAGAAGTAAAACAGCATCTCTGAATCATTGGTTTCAGTCTCTAGTGGCAAAAGGGACAGTTCCTACATTTGATGTCAACCAGAATGATAAGCAGGATCCTTATTGCTGAAGTATTCCTGATCCATTTAGATGCTATTAATCCCATATTGAGATCAGTTCAGAGAGGAGATTAGGATGGAAAATGATGCATGCCGGTTCTTGAATGGTCTGATTTTAATGAGGCACTGTTTATCAGAGCCCAGTGCGTAATAGCTTCACTTAATCATATAAGCAACCATTGCCAATCTTTTCAGTAGTATAGGCTCCTGGCTAACTAAAGTCAGCAATCAGAATCCACCCTAGCCTGTAGGTGAGCTAAGTAACTCATAAGGAATTGCACACCAGTTTGAATTCATCAAATAAACATACATATCACAACCCATTCTCGCATTAAAGAGAGACTACCGGTAGTGAGTTTAACCTGAAGGTCACCGCACCTCAGGCAAGGGCTGAAGTTGAGAATCTTCATGGTGCCCTCAATAGTCACAGAAAGACACACATATTCATCTGATTTTGATACCATCTTGTAAACATATAAGGACAAAATTAAATTCTGAGTACCTGGTCCTTGTCTATAGTCCTGTTTTCTGGCCACATGTTCCAGAAAGAGGCAAGGCAAAAGAAAGATAAGAGAAAAGCTAGCTTAATGTGTACAAATGTAAACACTTCTGCACACACCTGGGTGACTATGTACAAGATGACACTGTTGGTAATGAGTGAGAACAATAGGTTGCATAGCTCTGTTTACACAGTAAAAATTCTCAAGCCATTACACAGAACCATGATCAAACAAAATTTTCCATGAGCCACTTAGAGAAAGTGTTGCAGGTGAGCCTCAAAGCTGTATGCTTTAGAGAGTGTCATAAAGAAGGAGGGGGAACAAAGCAGTTTGATTGGCAGAGACGTTTCCCATGCACATATGGTGCCTGCAATTATGATACTCTGCTCCAAGTATTTTGTTTTGCATTTGTGAGATGTGGGCATCACTGGCCAAGCCAGAATTTGTTACCTATTCTTTAACAACACTGATCTTCCTCCTTGAATTACTGCAGTGCATGTAGTGCAGGTACACCCATTACACTGCTAAAGATCCAGTTCTAGGATGTTGAGCCAACAACAGTGACGGATCAATGCTTTAATTGCAAGTCAGGATGGTGTGTGGCTTGGAATTGAACTTGCAGGTGGTAGTGTTCCTATGTATCTATTGCCTTCTGGGTGGTAGAGGTCACAGGTTGGGAAGGTGCTGTTGAACAATCTTGAACAAATAGCTGCAAAGTCTGATTACATACAGCAGAAATCTTGTGAAACACACTTACTACTAATGTAGGTCAAGCATGAATGTGATTGTGCTGTTGTACCATTTTTCCTGCATTTCTGTGGCATTTCTGCTGAAGTTACACTGGAAGAGGGATAGAACTCTTGTAACAATTCCCATCAGTATGTTTAGTCTCAGATCTAGAACAGTATCAGTAAAGAGCTCCATTTATCACACACCTTATGTTCCAGATTGCCTTTCTCATTCATTTCATGGAACAACGGTCATACATGTTTTATATGTAATACTTTCTGTATAGATTTTACATAGGCATTGTGTATATCTTATTTTATTCTTGAATATTATACATTCATGGAAATGGTAAGGGCTTTGGGGTTGTTTAGGTGTCTGCGAACTTCCTAAACACAGTTTGTAAAATGGCAAATATAGACTTTGAACAGCAATGTTAAAACCTATAGATTAAAAGGGACAGTGCAATAAGACCATAAGATATAGGAGCAGAATTAGGCTATTCGGCCCTTCAAGCCTGCTCTTCAATTCAATTATGGCTGATATGTTTCTGAACCCCATTCTCCCTGTAACTGATGATCCCTTATTAATCAAGAACCTAACTATCTCTGTCTTAAATACCCTCATAACTTAGCCTCCACAGCCTTTTACAGCAATGGGTTCAATGGATTCACCACTCTCTGACTGAAGAAGTTCCTCCACATCTCAGTTCTAAAGGGTCGTCCGTTCACTCTGAGGCTGTGCCTTTGGGTCCTAGTCTCTCCTAGCAGTAGAAGCATCTTCTCTAAGTTGACTCTATCCAGGCTTCACAGTATTCTGTAAGTTTCAATGAGATCCCCTCTCATCCTTCTAAACTCCGAGTACAGACCCAGAGTTCTCAACTGCTCTCCAATGAACAAGACCTTCATCCCCAGGATCTTTCTTGTAAACCTCTTCTGGACCCCCTCCAATGCATCCTTGCTTATACACAGGGCCCAAAACTGCTCACAATATTCCAAGTGTAATCTGACCAGAGCCTTATAAAGCCTCAACAGTACAGTTCTGCTCTTGTATTTTAGCCCTCTTAAAATAATGCTAACATTGCATTTGTCTCCCTAACCATCAATGAAACTGTATATTAACCTTAAGAGAATCCTGAACTCGGATTCCTAAGCCCCTTTGTGTGACATTTCTGAAGCTTTTGCCCAAGTACAAAACAGTCTACACTTCTATTCTTCCTACCATATGCATAACCTCACACTTTCCCACATTGTATTCCATCTGCTAATTCTTTGCCCACTCACCTAGCCTGTACAAGTCCTTCTGCAGCCTCCCTGCTTTCTCAACACTATCTGTCCTTCCACCTATCTTTGTATCATCTGCAAACTTAACAACAATTCCCTCAGTTCCTTCATCTAGTTCATTAATATAGAACATGAATAGTTATGGTCCCAACTCTGAACCCTGCAGAACTCTACTAGTTACACATTGCCATCCTAAAAAAAGACCTCTTTATCACCACACTCTACCTTCTGCCAGTCAGCCAAGCCAGTACCTTGCCCCTAACACCATGGGTTCATATCTTATTCAGCAGGCTCCTGTGCTGTTACTTGTCAAAGGTCTTCTGGAAATCCAAATAGATTACATCTACTGGCTGAGGAAAGGTCTGAAGAAGGGTCTAGGCCTGAAACGTCAGCCTTCCTGCTCCTCTGATGCTGCTTGGCCTGCTGTGTTCATCCAGCTCTACACCTTGTTATCTTACATTTACTGGCTCTCGTTTGTCTAACTTACTGATTAGAACTCAAAGAATTCGAACAGATTAGTCAGGCATGACCTCCCCTTGATGAAGCCATGCTGACTTAGCCCTATTATACTATGTAGTTCCAATTACTACACTATCTTGTCCTTAATAATGGACTTGAAAATCTTGCCAATGACCAAAGTTGGTTGAGCGACAAGAAGCAGAGACTACTGGTGAATGGCTGTTTTTTTTTTCAGAATGAAAGAAGATGTACTGTGTTGTTTATTAGCAGTCAGAACCAGAAACACTTGTTTTTTTCCTTGTGCACAAATCATTGAAGGCAGTAATACAGGATGGGAAAGTTGTTGAAAAAGTATACGGGAATCTGAGCATTATAGATGAAGTTATAGAGTTCAGAAGTAAGGATCTTCTCACAAACCTTTATAAAGGAGTGGTTCAACCTCAAATGGAGTACTTTGTCCAATTCTGGACATTGCACTTTACTGCAAGTATCTGAAGCCTTTAGAGATGCTACAGCAAAGATTTATGAGTATGTTTTCTGAAAGAATCTTTAATTCCATGGGTGGGTTGGAGCAGCTCTGGTTGTTCTCTTTACAGAAAGCTCACAAAATATTTTGTAGAGGTTTTCAAAATCTACGTGGAGTAGATAAAAAGGAACAGTCTCACTAACAGAAGAATCAAGGACAAGAGAATACCAATATCCAAAGGAGGCATAAGGAAAATCCCTTTGTAATTAGGATCTGGAATGTATTGCTTCAGAGATTGTGCCGGAGGCACTCAGTTCTGGTTTAGAACAGAATTGGATTGTTATCTGAAGAGAAAAGATGTTCAGAGCTGAAGGAAAAAATGGGAGACTAGGACTAGCTGAATTCCTCTTAAGGAACCCAAGGTATCCAATCTGTGCTGAAAGCAACTACGAGACTAACTGAGGTCCAGCCATTGGCTGTTGCGGAAATTTTATCTTATTACTATCAGTGCAAAAAAAAGTCTCAACATCAAAATGAATCAGTACACTTAAAGTGTTTATGGGCTCAGATTTAAATCTAGGTAATACCCTGCAAATCCATGACTTTCCTGCCCGAGCAAATCCCTCTGATAATGGTAATCCGATGTCTGTTCGACTTACACAATCACATTATCTCGCAAAGCAAACACAGCTTGCCATTACTGACATGATAGGCATTGAAGGAAAAGGATAATTATGTAATTTGTATGCAAACACCCAAAACAGTTTGTTTTTACTACAAATTAATGAAACGTCAAGCTGGTTAATATTTCACGACCGATGTAAATACATGTATTGCACAATGCTGCTGGGTGTAATTTCATCTTCAGTGTCCCTGGCATTGAATATTGTGCACTAAAGCATATGCTGGGAATCTGCACGTGCTCCCCTGTCAGTCAGTTTCATGGATGTCTGATATGTATTGCCCAAGAGCAAAGCTCTCTACTGGGAGCATTAAAGCTAAAGCTTATCCCAGGATTATTTTATGCCACATATTGTAGCATCAGTACAATTCTTAAATACAAATTGCCTAGAAATTAGTTCCCAACAAAACTTATTGTAGTGGCCCATGGGAATCACAATCTTCAGCCCTCAACAACAGCACTGAAAGGGGACCTGGCACCCTATATGTAGCAGCTTTGCGGCTTGACCATCAGGCATTTACAAAATGCTCCTTTGCAGACCAATAAGCGGTTCCTATCCAATATACCAGGGAGCCAGCCAGCAACTGGGAAGTTTGAAAATATGACCAAGAACACAAATCGGAAGTATTTTTTTTAGGGTGTGCTTCCTCCTTCTCCTGCCTGACAGCTGGCCAGGTTGAGCGTGGAGCTGGATGCTGAGTGCTATTTAGTGGCAGGCCACAGTCAGGGAGGATATCAGGCAACCGAGAATACTGGGAGCCAGTACAGCGGGTACAGACTCAGAGATCACTAGGGAAGAGGAAGGGAGAGATAGTGGAAAGGAACTCAAAAATATCAGAGGATGGTCAACATTGGAGAAATTAAGGAGCAGTCAGAGAGTGATGCGGGGTGTGATTGTGGGGCCAGTAGAAGATCACAAGGAGAGAGGTAGACCATCAAAGGACTGTTTATGGTGCGAGGTCCAAACACCCTGCTTGTCCTGGCCCACAACCAGTGCTAGAAAAGCACTTGCCTATTGGATCTGATATTTGCTCCCTCCCTTTAGCTTCCATATTCTCTGAGCATTGGAGAGAGTATAGAAATGATTGACAAGAATTGTTCCAGGAATGAGAAACACCAGTTATGAAGACTGATTGAAGAAGTTGAGACTGTTCTCCTTAGAGAGAAGAAGGCTGAGAGAAGGCTTTGATGAAAAGTCATCCAGACTGAAAACTTTAGTTTACTCCCTCTCCATGGATTCTGCTTGATCCGCTGTGATTTCCAGCATGTTTTGTTTACAAGGCTGAGAGAAGATTTGACAGAGGTTTTCAAAATCATGAGGACCTGGATAAAGTAGATAGAGAAAAACTGTTACCACTCATGAAAAGAACAAGAACATGAGAGAATAGATTTAATGCCATCTGCAATCAAAGCAAGGGTGATATGAGAAATTCATCTTCACACATGAAGCAGTTAAGGAATGGAATGCGCCGTCTGGAAATTTGGTTAAGGCAGATCAGTTGCGTTCAAGAGAGCATCAGATGCTTATTTGGACAGAGATATTATGCAAGGGTATGGGGAAAAGGCAGGAGTTTGATACTGAGTAATGATATTCCGCTGAAGAGCTGGTGCAAGCACAACAGACCAAATGGCCTCCTACTGTGCCATAACAATTCTCTGAAATGGATGCTGGTTGTCTGGTTCTGAGATTGAGATTGTGTCCTTAGCTCCCTCCTTGGTGAGGCAGGTCTTAGTGCCTGTTGGTTCTGTATTATAGTCGAATTGGTTTAACAGCAAAGCACCCTCTGTAAGCATTAGGGACTGTACCAACTTTTAAAATCAGCAGGAAAAAATATTGAAGGCAATGAATAGACCGTACTGACTACCGGAGTTAAGTGCCTAATTGATCTGCCCTCTTGTTGTTTAAAGCTCACCAAGGACCAGGTCATTAACATATATACTCCAAACCATAGCACTGGGGTTTTAGCTTGCTGTATTTTTATGAAAAAACAATAAGAAAAACCAGTACCGAAAGCTCCAATTATTCCAGCATCTGGTTGAGGGACAGTGCAGGTGAGATTTTCTCTTCCACCTGGTTTCACTCCAATTCTGATATTAAGATTGTATGCTATTGTTCTGAAGTCCACAATTTGTTCATGGGGTGTGGGATTTTCTCACAAAGCTGGGATTTGTTGTCCACCCATAATTTATGAGAGGATAGTCAGAATCAATCACAGTGGATCAGGTATCACATGCAGGCAAGCCAAATAAAGATGGTGGATTTTATTCCATAAAGGACATCAGTGAACCAACATGGGTCTCATCACCATTGATACCCAGTCACCATTAGCCTAATTTATTATTCCAGATTTTATTTTAGTTTGAAATTTAGTGTTGGCTGTCCAGCTTGATGAGATTTGAACACAGTTCCTGAGAATATTAGCCTGAGTCTTAGTCCAGTGACATTATTGCTCCATCACCAACTCATCATTGATCTTTCCATTGAACCATATAGAAAGAAGACATTTGCTGAATTGAGGTGCACTCTCTCCAATTATCCAATTAGCCCTTGCCCACTTGTCCTTTCACCAAATTGTCATGTAACTGTGGATCTGTAGAGACAATGGGCTTGATTTTACTCTTCTCTGCCTATGAGTTTCAAGGTGGCACTGGCAGTTGTGGTGGGCAAGCGGGTATCACACTCAATTAATCCAGTAGGCAGTCGGCTTGCCAGTTTAGCAACCAGTGAAGGTCCAATGACATAGCTACATGACCCAGTATGTGTGGCAGAGCACTCTGGGTTCTGCTTATTCGGCTTGACCTCTGAGGCAGGACCTTTTCTCTCTGAGCAGAGGAGCTGCTAATGGTGGCTAACAACCTTCAAAGCAGCCAGAGATCCCCCAGGACCCCACCCCACCCTGACTGATTCCACTTCATACCCTGTAACATTTTAGCTGAGGTTGAGATGCAACTGTTAGAAATGCAGGTCCCTTTAACCGGAACAGCTCGGAAAGCTGATTGAGACACAGATGAATGCTTAGTGGTCTTAGTACTGGGGCTTTTGTAGAAAAGGTCTCACTAGTAGAATCCCTGCCTCTGAGCCAGGAAGTCTGGCTTCCATTCCCACCTCCTCCAACAATGTTTAATAACAACAGTGAACAGGTGAAAACACATATATTTCTTTAAATTGTTGGCTCCCCCCACCTTCAATTTAGTCCCCTCCCTCTCAGTCGACCTTTCCCTCACCTTAAGTTTCCCTTACCGGCTGTGATTATAAATTATTCTTTTAATTAGAAATATGGGTGATTTGATGATGGAGAAAAGTATTCAGAAGTGTGTAATAGCATCTCTTGTTAGAAAAAGAGAAGTAAAAGTATGAATTTCCCAAGCTTCTTGAGGTGCAATGGTAGTATCCCTACCTCTGGGCCAGAAGACCTGTGTTCAAATCTCACGGGCTCCAGACGTGTTATCACATGCCTAAACAGATTAATTAAAAATGTCAAGAACTGACTTCCTGAGGAAGGGGAATAAATGGAGCTGGATCCTGGACCTGAAAAAGTGAAAGCTGCAGCTGGATCTAAGCTGTAGATTTACAATAAAACCCCTGTAAATCTCTGAAATCCTTTTGTTGCCTATTTCAGCATATGAATATTGGTCTAGAATCATAGAATCCCTACAGTGTGGATACAGGCCATTCAGCCCATCAATTCCACACCAACCCTTCAAAGAGCACCCCATCCAGTCCTACCCTTAGCAGTTCCCATGGCTAATCATCTCGCCTGCACATCCATCGTTGGACTGTGGGAAGAAACCCACACACAGACAATGTGCAACTCCACACAGATAGTAGCCCGAGACTGGAATCAAACCTAATTCCCTGGCACCATGAGGCAGCAGTGCTAACCACTGACCCACTGTGCTGTTAGACATGGGGTTGGGGGAAGAAGGGGGGGAACGAGGGAGGGGAATCTGGCACCTTATATGCTTCAGCCAAGTTACCTCATCTGGTGATGGCAGCTTTAGCGCTTACTGTTCTCCGTTTACATTTCCTGGTTGTTTTGGTGCAAGGAGAATATAATTGAGAATATAATTGGATCAGTGAGAATTAAATATTACAAATCAAAGGCACAGTGGAGAAAAATTATTCCTTTCTGTTGGGGTCCGAGATGTTTTACACATACAGTTGAAATAAATTTTAGGTTATCTTTCACCTCAATCCCGAAACACCCATCGCCAATAAATTATATATTCTTCATTTCGACACCTGGTAGAAACCTGAAAATCAACAGGTTTTTCTTCCCATTTTGTCACTAATTAGCTCACCCAGTTAGTGCTATTAGGTCAAGATATTATTTTGCAAAAAGAAACTAATTTAGAAATTGTAGGTTTTAGTGGTGAATTTGATGGTGCTTTTTGGAGCTCACTGCATTACTCAGGATTGGCTGTGACTTGTGACTGTCAAATATTTCCTCAGTGTGGTCTCATATTTCGTAATACTCCTTTTGGATGTTAAAGCTGCGACATAAATATAAATTGGTGTTGTTGGACAGGGTCAGTTGATAGGATGGGTGGAGCCTGATGAGCAGAATAAACACTAGCATAGGCCACTTGATCTGAATGGCACGTTCCTCTGCAATAAATTCTACTTAATTCTATGTGATTTTATATCATGTGCATTTCTTCTCTGCATTCATGTGGCATGCTTCATATACTTTGCTGAGGATTTGACTGCTTATGGTGTACACAGGGGATCAGAGATCTGCCTCATTGTCTACTCCACATGCTGCTTCACTGGAAAACAGACTGTGAGACTTCTCTACCCTGAGGAACTGTGTATGTGTGTGTGTGTGAGATTGCCTTCACTGTTCCACGCTACCTGCCACAGAGCCCTGATGGCTCTGTCCAAACACACAGAATTCCCAATCTTTCCTTTTAGGTACATCTTCTTCCCCAGAGACAGAAAATTGAAAGGTGATGGGGCGTGTTGAGACCCATTAGGCTGTTCTTAGCTACTGCACATTGAGACATGCTGTTCCTCTGATGACCATCTACAGGCCTGAGGTCTCTTTTCACAAATGTGAACTCCTCACTGTTTATCCCCAGGGTGGCCAACCATCATTCCTCAAAGGTAAATAATTGAGAAGCACTTGCCATAAAATAGTGATAGCTATGTTGAAGTTTAGACCAAACAAAATGAGATTCGGGGAAATCTGAAATAAAAGCAGAAAACGTTCTTGACACAGAGCAGGCCGGACACCTCTGTGGAGAGAGAAACAGTTAGTGTATGCCATCAGATCAAGAATAGTTTTGATCAAAGTCAGGAATCACTCCACATCAGATTATAGTCCAACGGTTTATTTGAAATCACAAGCTTTCGGAGTCACTTCACCTGACGAAGGAGCAGCACTCCGAAAGCTTGTGATTTCAAATATAACTGTTGGTCTATAATGTGGTGTCATGTGACTTCTGACCTTGTCCACCCCAGTCCAACATCAGCACCTCCACATCACAGGTTCTGATCACAGTTCAGTTGCTCCCTAATCTGCTGAGACTTTGTAGCATTTTTTGTATTTACTTAATATATAGGTATATTGTTACTGCATATCTGCACTAGGTTTTAATGGTACAGGACAGTTCACAAGACAAGGGATTAAATTTTGGAAGATGTGGTAAATCAATGAGTAGTGTCGAAACCAAAGAGAAAGGAATAATGGAAATGATGAACCGACTCGGACATGAATGGATGAAGAGCGTGAATCTAAGAGTCAACCAACAGAAAGGACTCAGATTTACAAAGAGAATAAAAGCATAAAAGACTCTGTATCTGAGTGCACTTAGCGTTTGAAACAAACAGATGAACTGAGAGTATACATAGAAATGAATTGCTATAGTCTGGTAGCTGCTGTAGAGATAGGGTTGCAGGACAAGATGGATGGGACATGCATATTGAAAGGTTCAAGACACTTGAGAATAACAAAAAAGTGGAAAGAGGTGAAGGGGTGACTTTGTTAGTTAATGGTGGTATTAGCAGAATTCCCTCCCTAACGGCATTGTGGGTCTATCTACAGCACATGGACTGCAGCAGTTTAAGAGGCAGCTCATCACCATCTTCTCAAGAGCAACTGGTGACAGACAATAAATCCTGGCATAGCCAGTGACACCCACATCGCACAAGTGAATAAATAAAGTGGGATGGCCTGAGTTCAAGAAACTAAGAAAAGGAAACAATTTAGATAGAAATGAGAAATAATAAAGGCAAGAAGTGGGAGTGATGTACGGGCTCCTTTACTGTAACCACATAGTCGGGGAGAACGTAAATGAAGAAACAATGATAGCTCGTTAGAAAAGCATGAAGATAATCATGGGATATTTTAATCTGCATACGGACTGAAAAATCAGATAGGCAAATACAATCTCGATGAAGAGTTCAAGCATGTTTTCAGGGTAGTTTCTGAGATCAGCATGTTCTGAAGGTGACCCAAGAACAGGCTACATCAGACCGGATATTGTCTAATGAGATATGACTGATTCGTTAAAGATCTCATATTCAGGGGGTCCCCAGGTAGCAGTGACCATAAGAGAGCCGGGGGTAGAAGTGAGTGTAGTGGCCAACCCTAAAGAGAAGGTACTGGAAGGTCTGAAGGTGGATAAATCACCTGAGTCAGATGAACTACACCCCAAAGCCCTGAAGGAGATTGTGGAATTATGGGTGGTGATCTTTCAGGAATCACTGGAGTCCGTTCTAGAGAACCGGAAAATTGCTAATGTACCATCCCTGTTTAAGAAGTGAGGAAAGCAGAAGACAGGAAACTGTAGGCCAATTAGCCTGTCATCTGTTGTTGGTAAGATTTTAAAGTACATTATTAAGGATAAGACTGTGGAGAACTTGGAAGTGCATGGCAAAATAGGGCTGAGTCAGCATGGGTTTGTCAAGCGGGAGTCATGTCTGACAAATCTGTTACAATTCTTTGAGGAGCTAATGAGCAAGTTAAACAAAGGAGAGACAGTGGATGTAATCTATTCAGATTTCCAGAAGGCCTGGGATTAGATGCCATGCAGTAGATAATAACTCATGGTTTTAGGGGCAAGGTACTAGCATGGATAGAGAATTGGTCAACTGGCAGAAGGCAGAGAGTGGGGATGGAGGGATCTTTTTCAGAATGGCAGCCAGTAACTTGTGGGGTTCTGCAGGGGTCGGTGTTAGGACTACAACTTTTCACTTTACATGTTAATGATCTTAACAAAGGAACTGAGGTCATTGTTATTAAGTTTGCAGATGACACAAAGATAGGTGGAGGTACAGGAAATGTTAAGGAAGTGGGGAGGCTGCAGAAGGATTTGGACAGGCTAGGACAGTAGCAAAGAAGTTGCAGATAGAATATGATGTGGGGAAGAATGAGGTCAGAAGGATAGAGGTGTAGAATATTCTCTAAATGGACAAAGGCTTCAGAAATCTGAAGCACAAAGGACCCAGTGTCCTAGCTTAGGATTCTCGTAAGATTCACACACAGGTTCGGTTGGCAGTTCAGAAGGCTAATGCAATGTTAGCATTCATTTCAAGAAGACTAGAATACAAGAGCAGAGATATACTGCTGAGGCTGTATAAGGCTCTGATCAGACTGCATTTGAAATATTGTGAGCAGTTTTGGGCCTCGTATCTAAGGAAGGATGTGATAGCATTGGAGGGGGTCCAGAGGAGCTACTTTACAAGAATGATCCTAGGAACGAAGGGCTTGTCATATGAGGAGCAGTTGAGGACTCTGCGTCTGTACTTGATAGAGTTTAGAAGGATGAGGGAGATCTCATTGAAACTTACAGAGTTCTACGAAGCCTGGATAAAATGGACATGGAGAAGATGTTTCTACTAGTAGGACAGCCTAGGACCCGAGGACACAACCTCAGAGTGATGGGACAACCCTTTAGGACTGAGATGAGGAGGAATTTCACAGCCAGAGGGTGGTGAATCTATGGAATTCATTGCTGCAAAAGGCTATGAAGGCCAAGTCATTGAATGTCTTTAAGACAGAGATAGATAAGGTCTTGATTAGTAAGAGGATCAGGGTTACGGAGAGAAGGCAGAAGAATGAGGGAGAGAAACATATCAGCCATGATTGAAATGTGGAGCAGAGTTGATGGGCTGAATGGTCTAATTTTGCTCCTGTATCTTAATGTCTTATATAATTTAATTTTCATTCAATTTGATGGAGAAAGGACTAGATCAGAGACTGATTTTTAAAAATTTAAATAAGGCCAATTATGGGGGCATGAAAACAGAGCTGGCTAAAGTGAATTAGCAAAATAGATAAAGGATTGGTTTATGGAGATATAGTGGCAGACATTTAAGGGTATATTTCAGAATACATGGAATAGATACATTCTAATGTGAAAAATAAGTTTCAACGGTGGACCCACCATCTGTGGTCAACTAGAAATGCTAAGGATAGCATCAAAGAAAAGGCAAACAACTGTGGAAAAATTCAGAAGATTAGAGGGAGCAGAAAAAGAGCAAAGCTAAGCAAAAAAGAGGAAGGAAAAATTACAGTATAAGCGAAAGCTAACCAGAAATATTAAAACAGCTCATAATATTTCCCTCCAAATATTTAAAGAAAATTAACCAAGTGAACATATGTATGATAGATAAATAAATGGCCGATGAATTAAACAGATAGTTTACATCTGTCTTTGCTATAGATGATACAAATATCAGCTGTAAATCAGTAAATGGAAGGGAGAGAAAGCACAAAAAAAATCATAATCTCTAAAGAAGTGGAACTGAGTAAATTGTTGGAGCTGCAGGCTGATAAGTGCCTGCGTCCTGATGGACTCCATCGTAGGGGTGTTAAAAAATGACTTAGCAGGATTGTAAGTGCCTTGGTTTTAATTTTTCAATGTGAAGATGAGAAAAAGAGGCTATTAGAAGATATAAACTGGTTAAGTGAGTGGGCAAAGACATGGTAAGTGGAGTATAATGTGGAAAAATGTCCATTTTGGCAGTAAGAACAAAAAAGAAGCACATTGTCTAACTGGTGAGAAATTGCAGAGCTCTGAAAAGCAGAGATATGGATTTCATTCCGCATGAATTGCAAAAGGTTATATGTAGGTATAGCAAGTAATGGGGAAGCTAATGGAGTTAACATTTATTGCAAGGGAGATTGAATACAAAAGTAGTAAGGTTCAGATTCCGTTCCACAGGGCACCATTGAGACTGCATCTGGAGCATTACACACAGTATTTGACACTTTATTTAAGAAAGCATCTAAGCGTGTCAGTGAAAGTTTAGAGGAGGCTTCCTAGACTAATACCTGGAATGGGGATGTTGTCTTATAAGGAAACGTTGAACATGCTCAGTTTTTTCACTGGAGTTTAGAAGATGAGAGGTGATTTGATTGAAACCTATATGATCCTGAGGGGTCTTGACAGAGTACATGCGGAGAAGGTGTTTCCTCTTAAAGGAGAATCTAGAGATGAAGGATACTAAAAATCAAGGGTCCCTCATATTCAAAATGGCTAAGGTGAATTTCTTCTTTTACTCAGTCATTCACGAGACTTTGGAACTCCTTTACTGAAAAGGTGGTGGAAGCAGAATATTTGAATGTTTTGAAGACAGTGGCAGGTAGATTCTTGTAAAGCAAGGGGGTGAAAGATTATCAGAGATAGCTGGAATGTGGATTCGAGTTTGCAGTCAGATCAATCATGGAAATCAGAGCAAGCTCAAGGGGGTGAATGGCTTATTGCTGTTCCTGATTCATATGTTTGCACATAACAACAGCTTGTATTTATTTTCTTGAGAAAGCAGGACGGATGTCCTATGAAGAGAGATTGGGCAAATTGGGTCAGAGTTTTGAAGAATTTTGAAGGTGATCTCATTGAAACTTCAATAAAAATACTTAAAGGGATAGACAGGGTAGATGCACCTAAGATGTTTCCCTCATTATGGAACGTAGAACTCGGGCACAATTTAAAAATATATGAGATGCCATTTAGGTCTGAGATGAGGAGAATGTTTGTTTATTCAGAAGGTCGTGACCCCTTGGATTTCTCAACCACAGAGGACTGTGAAGGCTCATTCTTTGAGTATGTTTGAGATAGAAATTGATAGATTTCTGATTACAGTGGCATGCAGGGTTATGGAATGGGGTGGATGAAAGGCATTGAAGTATTTGATCAGCCATGATCGTGTTAAATGGTGGGATAGGTTTGATGGACTGGATGGTCTACTCCTGTTCTTATGTTCTATTTAGCACCTTTTAATATAGTGAGATGTATAAAGGGGCTTCAAAAGTTCATTAACAGACAAAATCTGGCACCAAGCCAAGTAAGAAAATATTAGCACAGAAAAGAGAGAGGATTTAGCAGTGTCTTGAGGGATGATAAAGATCCCAAGAAGTTTGGGAAGGTAACACTTGAAGAAAAGCTTAAGGGGCCTAAACAGCTGAAGGCAGAGATGTCAATGGAGATACAAAAGAGATCTGAATTTGAGCAGTGCATAGAATTCAGCACACTGCAGAAGTTATGGAAATTGCCCAGGCAAAGCATAGATTTTGGCCTGCTAAGACCATTATTTGTTGCCACAACTAATGTACACATAATTAACGTATGAAACAGGGCTACAGTAATCCCCTCAGATCTAGGCACCAGATACAACACCTGCCTTCAGATGATTGCCATCCATTTGAAAACCTTTTTTTCCTGAGAAGGAACAGTGCTCATTGAAGAAATGGATACAATGCAGTGAGATTCAGGTTCTCTACCAGACTTAAGTTTAGTTTGATACGTAACATTGTCATTTGCAGTAGAATTACTACATTTCAATTCTCAGCTCCTTAATCCCTTAATTGCAACTTTGTGAACTGCATTTAACAGCCTTCCAAAGGAGGATTTGCCAGTATAGGAAATCCTGTAAAATAACATGGTCACCAGATCCACCATCAATCACTTGCATTTTAGTCTGCTGTAATTTTAACAACCTGTCCATGTGCTACTTGAGTCCCTCATAAGGCCAACTAATGCCTCCCCCTACTGTCTCCATTCCCTTCCAGTTTCCTTCCACCCCTGATTGGTCTGCCCAGCCCAATGCATCCCACATCCCTGTCATAAGGACTGTTAACCTGATCCTGTCAAAAACACCCCTACTCCCACTTAACTTTAATTCTACCTTTATGGCTCTTTGTAGTTGGATATAGAATGCTATCAACTGGCTGCCTAGATTTTAATTTATTCATTCATAGGATGTGAACATTGCTGGCTAGGCAAAAATTTATTGCCCAACCCTAAATGCCCTTGAGAAGATGGTGGTGATCTGCTCTCTTGAAGCAATGCAAACTTTGGGAGCTTAGGAACACACAGAGTACTGTTGGGAAGGAATTTCCAGGATTTTGACCAAGCGAGGAATGATGGTATAATTCCAAGTCAGGATGATGTGGTTGGAGCATACAACCGAAGTTGTGGCTTTCCTACGCAACTGCTGTCCTGGTATTGCTAGATAGTAGAGGTCATATCTTGGAAAGACTGTTGAAGGAGCTTAAGTGAATGACCACAGTGCATCTGGTACATAGCACTGTCGCGATATATCAGTGGTTGAAATAGTGAATGTTGGAGGTTGTAAATGGGGTGTCAATCAAGCAGGTTGCTTTGTTTGGATGGTGTTGAACCTCTTGAGTGTTAGAGCTGGCAAGTGAAGAATAGTGGATTATGCTCTTCAGTTGTGCCTTGTAGATGGTGAACAGTATTTGGGAGACAGGAGGTAAGTTACTCACTGAAGAATTCCTAGTCTCTGACCAGTTCCTGTAACCACTGTTTTTGACTTTGATTTGATTGATTTGATTAATTAATTGTCACATGTACGTAGGCACAGTGAAAAGTTTTGTTTTGTGTGCAGTATAGGCAGATCATTCCATACAGTAATAATAGGGTGATAGAATGCTGCAAGGACTAAAAAGTTACTGCTGCAAAGAAGGTGCGCAAAAGCAAGATTTATATGGCTAGTCCAGTTGAGATTCTGGTCAATGGTAGCCCCCAGGATGTTGATAGTGAGGTTTTCAGCAGTTGTAATGCCATTGCATGTCACGTGGCAATGTAGAATGTCTCTTGATGGAGATGGTTATTGCCCCTCGTATATGTGTGACACACATGTTACTTGCCACTTATCCCTGTCCTTGCTGCTTATGAACACAGACAGGAGTTGAGTGGCCTTGGCAGAACCCAAACGAAAGGTGATAAATGCTGAGTGATTGCGACATGATAGCACTGTCGATGACATCTATCAATGTGCTGGTTATCGAGAGTAAATTGATAGCCTTGTACCAACATTCACATGTACAAACATAGGAATTAGATGGAGAAGGAAGCCATTCAGCCCCTTGAGTCTGCTCCACCATTCAACAAGATCATGGGGATGACCCATTTGTGCTTCCAATTCCACATTCCCATCTGTCCCAATAACCTTTCTCTAAATCCTGAAACCCCTTCTCTCACAAGAATGTGTTTACCTCCACCTTAAAACATACTCAACGAGTCGGCCTCCTACACCTTCTATGCAGAGTAACAAAACTTTGACAGAAAAACAGATTATCTCCATCTCTGTTCTAAAGCCCTTAACTTTAAGACAGCATTCCTGAAATTCATCCACAGGAGAAAAACTTCTTTTCCCATTTCCACCTTATCAGAACAACTTGTAAACTTCAATCAAGTCACCCTGTCATTCTTTTAAACTCCTGTGAAAATCAGCCCAGCCTCTCCAAACTATCCTCATAAGACAGGCCAACTATTCCCGTTATCAATCACTCCTCTGTACTGCCACCTGAAAGAAAAGCTGCATAGTCTACCTAACAGAAAAAGAACACAGATAAATGGAAAAATATATTAATAAAGTAAGTGATGAGGCAGCTTTGAGATGCATGGAGGAACTTTGTGTAACGATATGCATCTTCTCTATTTTTGATAACTCTAGTGAGCTGACTTTAAAGGGACAAAGCACTGCAGACAGGTACCAAGACAGTGGTATGTATTAGGCCCAATAACAGGAGCCCAAGGTGTAAAGGTCCTTCAGTGCTTGGTTGGGGCCAGATGGCTATGCTCAGGTTGGGGTTGGGAGGATGCACTTGTTCTCAGGTTGGGTGCGCTGGAGACTGGAATTTCAGTCCCTGTGTCGGATCACAAATAATCATGGAAGAAATCACCTAGGCTGACAATATCATGTAAATGTATACTATTACTAAGTTCACCATCTTTTGCCTCAATGAATAAGCAGTTGTGACAGCTAAAGCAGATGCAGATATCAATCTAAATGCCGGGATTTCTGCTCCCTTTGTGCCATAACCCATCAAGCTATTTCTCTGTGACGTAGAAAAGACCTGGTAGTCCTTATGCTACTCAGTGGACCTCACTGAGGAAAGAAATCACCTGGGTTTCAGGATTAGATATGGCAGAACAGATGATGATTCAGCATGCATGAGTGATCCCCGAGACGATTAAATGGTTAACTTTATGATGCCATGGAACGTATTTAGTTTGTAGAAGGATCGGACAATGTTGGTCATTGGCCATTTTTTGTACTCCATCTCATTCTTAAATTCTTTAATATGAATAAGTGTTTAAGGATGTAACATTCAGAAGAGTCATCACCAGAATGTTTTGCAAGGCAGAGCAACTGAATTTCTTCGAAGCTGACTGTACCTGCTGAATTTCCAGTCTCATATTACATAGACAATTATGTAAATTATACAAATGATTTGGCTAAGAATGTGGGATGCATGGTTAGTAAGTTTGCGGATGACACTAAAATTACTGGTATAGTGGACAATGAGGAAGGTTATCTAAAAGTACAACAGGATCTTGATCAACTGGGCCAGTGGACTGAGGAATGGCAGATGAAGTTTAATTCAGATAAACGCATGTAGTTGTATTTTGGTAACACAAACCATGGCAGTTAATAGTGGAGTCCTGGGGAGTGCTGTGGAACAGAGAGACCTAGGGGTGCAGGAACATAGTTCCTTGAAAGTGGCATCTCAGATAGACAGGGTGGTGAAAAAGGCACTTGGCACGCTTGCCTTCATCGGTCAAAGCATTGAGTACAGGAGTTGGGAAATCATGTTACAGCTGTACAAGACATTGGTAAGGACACAGTTGGAGTACTGTGTACAATTTTGGTTGCCCTGCTGTAGGAAGGATGCAATTCAACTTGCAAGAGTGCAAAAAATATTTATCAAGATATTACTGAGACTGGAAGGTTTGAATTATAAGCAGAGGCTAGATAGGCTGGGACTTTTTCCCTGGAACATAGGGGGTTTATAAAATAATGAAGGGCATAGATGAGGTGAATAGCCACAGTCTTTTTCCCAGGATAGGGGAGTCCAAAACGAGAGCACATAGACTTAAGGTGAGAAGGGAAAGATTTAAAAGGGACTTAAGGGCAACATTTTCACACAGACGGTGGTGTGTGTATGGAACGAGTTGCCAGAGGAAGTGGTAGAGGAGGGTACAATTACAATATTTAAAAGGCATTTGGACAGGAAAACGGGGAGCGAAGGGAAGGCCAAAAGCAGGCAAATAGGACAAGATGAATTTGGAAACCTGCTCGGCATGAATGAGTTGGACCGAAGGGCCCGTTTCTGTGCTGTATGTCTCTATGACTCTGTATTATAAGAGCTGACTGATGTTTGTTTTAAAATGACTCCTTTTTGTCACTGTCTCCAGCTGTTTACAAGACTATGCTTCAGCGCTAACAAGATGTAGCATGTTTGATTGAAGCTACAATGAAAGCATCCAAAAAGAATTATCCCAATATTGTTTTTGGTTCCATACTTTCCAGCCAGATCACTGAATCGTTACACTGATTTATATCTCAGTGTCTGTGCAGATTCTTATACATCCACATGCTCACCTCACTAAGTGCTTGCTCAGAAGGATTTTATATGGTTCATTTACTCCCATTCCATTTGTGTACAGTATCTAAAGCATGAAAGAATTCCTCAGTGAAACACCGCTGATAGCTTTTCTGTCACTTCTCTTATAGGATTACACGATAACGATGTATTTCCAACAATACTGGAGGGACAAGAGGCTTGCTTATTCAGGGATACCTCTCAATCTGACGCTAGACAACCGAGTGGCAGATCAGCTCTGGGTGCCTGACACCTACTTCCTGAACGACAAGAAATCATTTGTGCATGGTGTCACGGTGAAGAACAGAATGATCCGCCTTCATCCAGATGGAACAGTGCTTTACGGACTGAGGTTTGTGTCGGAACTTTATTTATTGCCCTGGCAATGTGCCAACGCTTGCATGTTGGGAAGGCAGTTCATTTTCTGGCAGACTGTAACCCTCACCTCAGGCTAGAGAGGGAGAATAAAACCTATAGCAAGCATGCGACCTGGCTGGTGCTCATTGTCTTTCACCTCTCCGGTGCCGTCATCAGTCAGCTTTTGTCTGGTCAGGTTTGGTTTCTGTCTCCAGAAAGCCCCACAGTGACTGCAAATTGAAAACAGGGCAGAAATTTGCAAATACATCTCATGTAACAAGGCAGAGAGAAAAATTCCCTTGCAAATTAATTAACCACTCATACTTACATTCATATATAATTCGTAGCATTTATTGAATTCTGATTTAATTTTCTTCTGCCTTAGGAGCGTTAAGTTCTTTCTTTTTTCTGTCCCAGAATATTGTAGGTTTTCTCAGTCATGTGCCCCAGGGCTTCTAGATGATCTGGACACAGCATATGTCAGGACAGTGCACAGGGCATAGCACAGGCCAACAAAGGTTCCTTCTTTTGAAATGGAAGGAAAATCTTACAGGAAAATTTCCCCCTCGCACATTAAATACCTCTGTGTCACTCGCAACATAATAAATTCCATTTTGTAAATCGGAGAAAAACAGGGTCCCAGTCCCAAAATGGGCACTTACAGTAATAATAAAGATACAGTCAGACTGCCAGTGGTGGAAAGATGAAACGTCTGTATAATTGGTTTGAAGAATTATAACGAGAAAAAATAATCTGAAATTCTGAGCTAACTAGTGGCTTCAGGGAATCATTTTGAAGGCTGTTTGCAGATTCTTCTGAGGGTAAGGGAGTTAAAGCAGTAATTACCACCAGATATGGGCCATAATTGATTTTTTTTTTTAATAACCGAAGATAGCTTTAGCTCTCCTTGGGTTTTTGCAGTTATGTTATAGAGAGGCAATTTAAAAAAACTGGATTTGGCAAGAATTCTGCAAAGTCCACAACAGACAAATTTCAAACCAATCCCCAAAACTGTATGATTCATAGATTTGACAGAATCACTGTCAGCCTCTCAAAAGCTACATTTTAATAAAATTAGCTCATTCCCATTTTTGGTCTAGTTTGAAATTGTGTGGGCTAGATATTCACAGACTTGATTCCTAGAGCATGCTGATTTTGATGGCCTTAACAAAGATGATGATCGAGATTGTACAATTGACTACAATTTCCATAGGATCGGGAGAGGGGGATTAATTTGTGCCTGCCTTGTGAATTCATCTGTACTTTGATTGAATTAAAATAAGTGAATTAGCATATGAATTTACCATATAAGTGAGGAAAATATGAGCATATAACATGGATGGGAAAAAGACTTCCTGGTTCCAAATGGAAGTAGATCCTAAACACAGGGCATCTGGAAGATACACGAACCAACTAAATAACTAAGCAACAAATCAAATTGGGAAAATTGCATACATTTGAAGCTAGGAATATTCCATCACACCTCATAAAGGGGAGATGTTGATGTAGTCATGTCACTGCACTAGTAATCAAGGTTAAGGTTCTGGGGATCATAATCCCATCATAACAAAGTCTGAAATTTGAATTCAACAAAAGGAAATGTGGAATTACTAAAAAAAAATGCTAGCCCAATAGTGACCATGTAAATATTGTTGATTGCTGTAAAAGCCCACCTAGCTACCTAATATCCTTTAGGGAATGAAAGATTGCTTGCAACACCTGTGAATATATATTAAAAAAAATCTCTCCAATTTACCCTTTGTAACTTGGAATGTCTTTTTCATTTGGAAGTTTTACAAGTTCCTTTTAATGGATGAGCTGCGAGTTCACACCCGCCCCCTGTATTTCTAATCTGCTTCTGTTTGTGATGGCTGAATGTGAGAAATATTACTGAGCAGAAGCTGAAAATTCTCTTTTCTGGGAATAAATTACCGACATAAATGTCCAAACAGTTCGGGATCAGTGGTTGTTGCATTATTGAAATGTCTGGCACAACATCTGGAATCAAATCAGTTTTTGTAGGGGAAATTCATAGCCCATGGGAGTTGGCTGCAGACAGGATTCAGGCAGTTCTAAAGATTAGAAACATGCATCCACCTAATACTGAGCTGACTTTACTGTCAAATCTATCACTGAAGCAGTGGCGAAAACAAATTTGATCAAATTTCTCCTTTCCAGTGAGGTCATAGGCAGCCTATCAGAACTAAGAGAGCAAAATGCTTGTTACCAGCAGGAGGTAACTTGTAATTTTTTTATTGTTCATTCATGGAATGAGGGCGTCACTGGCCAGGCAGCATTTATTGCCCATTCCTAATTGCCCAGAAGACAGTTCAGAGTCAACCACATTGCTGTGGGTCTCGAGTCACGTGTAGGCCAGACCAGGTAAGGATGGCAACTTCCTTCCCTAAAGGGCATTAGTGAGCCAGAGGGGTTTTTCCAACAATCAAAAATAGATTCACGGTCATCATTAGATTCTTAATTCCAGATATTTATTGAATTTAAATTCCACCATCTGCTGTGGTGGGATTTGAGCCTGGATCCCCAGAACATTACCTGGGTCTCTGGATGAACAGTCCAGCAATAATACCACTAGGCCATTGCCTCCCCTGAGTCAAAGAGTCCCTACAGTATGGAAGCCGGCCATTTGACCAATCTAGTCCACACTGATCTATCCCATCCAGATGCACCCATTCCCCTACCCTATCCTTGTCACCCTGCATTTCCCACGGTTAAACCACCTAGCCTGCACATCCCTGGACATTATGGGCAATTTAGCATGTCCAATCCACCTGACCTGCACATCTTTGGACTGTGGCATGAAACTGGAGCACCCTGTGGAAACCCACACAGACGCAGAGAAAATGTGCAAGCTTTACACAGATAGTCACCTGAAGGTGGAATCGAACCTGGGTCCCTGGAGCTGTGAGGCAGCACTGCTAAACACTGAGCAACCGTGCTGCCCTGTTTACACAGCACCTATACCAAGGTAAAAAAATTCTAAGCACTTTGCTGGGGAATTATCAAATAAAATGTAACATCAAACCACATGTCCAGGTAGATGATGTAGAAAGTGAACTAGAGAAGCTGAGATTTTGAGAAGGAGTTTCAGAGCCCAGGGCTTCCCCAGGGGCTGAAGGTATTGCTGCCATTAATGGATGGTTTAAAATCAAGGCTGCACCAGAGGCCAGAATTGGAGAGGTGCACAGAGCACGCAGCACAGTGGGGCTGGAGGAGCTTTGAAAACCTGGACAAGAAATTTTAAAACAGATGCATGACTGAACTGCAGGCTAATACAGGTCAGCAGCAGATGAATGGAACTTTGTAAGAGGTGGAATGTCAGAAGCACAGTTTTATATATCCTAAAAACCACGGAGGGTGTAAGATATGAGACTAAAAGAATGCCAGAAGTCAGTCCAGTTACATGGCGCTTTGAAGAAGAAAGGTTCTGAAGAAGAGGCTTGAAGCATTAACAATGTTGCTGTCTCCACTAATGCAGAAGATGGTTTGTATGTGGAATGAACTACCAGAGAAAGTGGTAGATGGAGGTACAATTACAATATTTAAAAGACATTTGGACACGTTAATGAATAGGAAAGGATTAGAAGGATATGGGCCAAATGTAGGCAAGTGAGACTAGTTTAGTTTGGGAAAATTGGTCAACAGAGATGAGTTGGACCGAAGGGCCTGCTTCCGTGCTGTATGCCTCAATGCTGCTGGAGCTGCTGTGTTTCTCAAGCATTTTCTCTTTTTACTTGGGACTTTACTGCTTGATTTGAAAGTCCTATGAATGACATGCTTATTGAAATGGGGATGTCATGGTGAAATAAATATTGGAATATGGATGATCAGTTCTGTCCCAAATGAAACTATTGCTGAAAGACTCTTTCTGGATCAGAAAATTTTTCTATCTGTCAGCACATTAAGCAAGAGGTTGAAACTAATGAAGGACTCACTGGATATAAGTCAAACAGTTTAAATTAAACTCCAAATGTGGTGAAGGGGAGATATGAAGAGAAAGATATCCCCGTTGTCACCTACAGAGCACCTTTCAGAGAACAGGCGTGGATGAAGGTGAGGAACTATGGTCTTGATGATGAAAGGGAAGCCAGTCAAACATGACATGGATACTTTGTTTTTCACAATACAAGGCATCCCTGTGGAATTTCAGGAAGACAATGAGAAGATATATATCTGAGAATAATATGTTCAATAGCGAAGCCATGGAATATATAGAAAAGTTCATGCTTAGTTCCAAGCCTGTACATTTGTCCAATAGCATGCCTCAGTGTTGATTTAGTTTAAATATTCTAACTGGAAAGTTGTACCGTGGAACTTGTTCCAAGTTGTGCATGTTGTATTAATACAGACGGGTACTTAAATAGCAGATTTATGTGACAGTATTTGCTATTGTAATATACACATTGTTAATCTTCAACTTACCACCAACTTCAGAATATGTAGATAAAGATCCAGAAAAAAAAATTGATAATGTTAAAGGCGCTTAGTATCTATCAGGAATGACAGAGAGCATTAATTCTTCAATAAACTTAAGTTTAAAGAATGGCATGAGTACAATCGTGAGAGCTTATCTTATTTCTAATGACCAAGATGTAGAATCAGTTTGGGTAGAGAAAAGAAATTGCTTGTGGGAGTACTTTATGGATCACTTCACAATAACTACATCTCCACAGTACATACACGGCATACAAGTAAGAGTGATTTGAAAATTAATAATAGAAAATAAGGAAACGGCAGATGAATTGAACAGGTATTTTGCATTAGTCTTCAGTATAGAGGGTACAAGAGACATCCCAGAAGCAGTAACAAACCAGGAAATAGAAGAAAGAGAGTAACTCAGGAAAATCACAAACAACAAGGAAGTAAGTGATGCGTGGTAAAGTGATGGGCCTGCCCAGGTCTCAATGGACTTCAGTTTGAGAGGGAGAAGCGGGAATCAGATGTAGTAGTATTACAATTGAACAAAGATAACTATAAAGGCATGAGGGAAGAGCTGGCAAGAGTTGATTGGAAAGAGAGCCTAACAGGGAAAACATTGGAGCAGCAATAGCAGGCATTTCTGGGAGTTACTTGGGAGTCACAACAGAAATTCATCTCAAGGAAGAATGATACTAAGGGGAGGGTGAGGCAACCATGGCTGACAAGGGGAGTCAGAGACAACATAAAAGCAAAAGAAAAACCATAAATGTGGTGATGGTTTCTGGGAAGTCAGAGTATTGGGAAGCGTTTAAAAATCAGACAAGGACAACTAAAAAAAATGATAAGGGGGAAGGAGATTAAATCTGAGAGTAGCCGAGCTAGTAATATAGAAGAAGATAGCACGAGATTTTTCGGTATCGAAAAGGTAAGAGAGAGGCAAGAGTGGACTTTTGACAACTTGAAAATAAGACTGGAGAAGTAGAAACAGGGAACAAAGAAATGGCTGAGGAACTGAATAGGTACTTTGCATCAGTTTTCACAGAGAAAAACACCAGCAACACAGATTTCAAGAGAGTCAAGTGGCAGAGGTGAATGTAGTGACCATCGCAAAGGAGAAGGTGCTGGGAAAGCTAAAAACTTAAAGCTAAGTCTGAAGGTGGATCACCTGGATCAGATGGACTATTCGTCAGGATTCTGAAGGAGGTAGCTGAAGAGATTGTAGAGGCATTGGTGGTGATCTTTCAGGAATCACTGGAGTCAGGGAAGGTGCCAGAAGACTGGAAAAGGCAAAATATAAATCTTCTGTTTAAGAAGGATGGGAGTCAAAGACAGGAAACTGTGGACTGGTATGCTTGACCTCGGTGATTGGTAAGATTTTAGAGTCCATTGTTGAGGATGAGATTGTGGCGTACTTGGATGCATGGTAAACTACAGCTGAGTCAACATGGCTTAATCAGAGGTAAGTCATGCCTGAGAAATCTGTTAGAATTCTTTGAGGAACTAATAAGCAAATTAGTCAAAGGAGAGCCAATGGACATGATCCATTTGGATTTCCAGAAGGCCTTTGACAAGGTGCCGCACAGGAGGCTGCTAAATAAGATAAGAGCCCATGGTGTAAGGGGCAAGGTACTGGCATGGATAGAGGATTGGCTGACTGGCAGATGGCAGTGATGGGGATTAAAGAATCTTTTCCAGGACAGCTGCAGACCAGAGGAGTTCACAGGTGTCAGTTATTCATGTTATACATTAATGATCTGGATGAAAGCATTGAGAGCATTGTTGCTAAGCTCACAAATAACACAAAGATACATGGTGGGGCAGATAGCTTTGATGAAGTGGGAAGGCTGCAGAAAGATGTGGTCAGGCTGGGAGAGTGTACAAAGAAGTAGCAGATGGAATACAATGTGGAGAAAATGTGAGGTTATGCAGTTTGGTAAGAAGAATAGAGGCATAGACTATTTTCTAAATGGGAAAAGGCTTTGGAAATCTGAAACACAAACAGGCTTAGGAATCTTAGTTCAGGATTCTCTTAAGATTAACGTGCAGGTTCAGTTGGCAGTTTGGAATCAAATGCAACATTAGCATCTATTTCAAGGTGGTTTGGACATAAAAGCATGGATGTACTGCTGAGGCTGTATAAGGCTCTGGTCAGACCACATTTGGAATATTATGAACTGTTTTGCGTTCTGTATCTAAGGAACGATGTGATGGCATTGGAGGGGGTCCAGAAGAGATTTACAAGAATGATCCTGAGGATCTTAATGCTTCTCACAGGAGGAGCATTTGAGGACTCTGAGTCTCTACTCAGTGGAATTTAGAAGGATGAGGGGAGATCTCACTGGAACTTACAAAATACTGAAAGGCCTGGATAGAGTGAATGAGGAAAAGATATTTCCATTAGTAGGAAAGACTAGAGCCCAAGGGCTCAGCCTCACAGTGAAGGAAAAACCCTTTAGAACTGAGACGAGGAGGAATTTCTTCAGCCAGAGGGTGGTTAATCTGTGTAATTCATTGCCACAGCAGGTTTTGGAGGACAAATTGGAGTGTCTTTAACTCAGAGATAGATAGGTACTTGATTAATAGGGGGAGCAAGGGTTATGGGAAGAAGGCACGAGAATGTGGTTGAAATACATATCAACCATGATTGAATAGCAGAGTAGACACAATGGACCAAACAGCCTAATTCTGCTCTTATATCTTTTGGTCTTATGGTCTTTATCATAGGGCCTTAAAAGAAGTGACTAGTGGCATAGTTGATGTGTTGCTTTTAATTTTCCAAAATTAATTTGATTCAGAGATGGGTCATTTTACATTGAAAGATAGCAAATGTTATTCAGAAAGGGAGAGAAACAGAAATTAGCAAAACCACAGGCTGGTTAGCTTAACATCTGTCATCGGGAAAATGTTAGAAGCTATTATGAAAATTGTTAAAACAGGACACTCAGAAAAGTTCAAAATAGTCAGACAGTGTCAACCTGATTTTATGAATCATGTTTGACCAATCTGTTGGAATTCTTTGAGGAGGTAACACAATATAAAGGTGTATATAAAGGTGAATCAGTGGATATGGTTGACTTAGATTTCCAGAAGGCAATTGATAATTGTTACATCAAAACTTATTGGCGAAATTAAATCACATGGTATAACAGTTAGCGTATTGGCATGGATAGAAGATTGGCTGACTAACAGGGAGCAGACCATAGACATAAATGGGTCTTTACCGGATGACAGGATGTAGAGAATTAGAATCCTACAGATATATAGCACAGAAATGGCCCTTTGGTCCAACTCATCCATGCCGAGCAGGTTTCCTAAACTCAGCTAGCCCTATTTGCCTGCTTTTGGTCCATTTCCCTCTGACCCTTTCCTATCCATGTCTGTCTAAATGTCTCTTAAATTTTGTAATTGTACCTGCCTCTACCACTTCCTCTGACAGCTTACTTCATATGCACACCACCCTCTGTCTGAAAATATTGCCGCTCGGGTCCCTTTTAAATCTTCGCCTTATCACCTTAAACCTGTGCCCTCTAGTTTTGGACTTCCTTACCCTGGGGAAGAGACCTTGGCTATTCACCAATGTACTCAGCAGTGTGCAACAGAGTTCAGTACCAGGACCTCAAATGTTTGCAATTTATATAAATGACTTCGATGAAGGGATGGAAGGTATGGTTTGCCAGATTTTCCCATGACACAAAGACAGCTCGGTATGTAATCTATGATAATGACATGAAGAGACTACAAAAACGTATAGATAGGTTAAGTGAGTGGAGAAAGATATGGTAGAAGAAATTTATTGGGGAAGAATGTCCATTTTTGGAGGAAGAATACAAAATAAGCATATGATCTGAATGGTGAGGGACTGCAGATCTTGGAGATGCAGAAGAAGCTGGGTGTCCCCATGTATCAGTCACAAAAAAGTTAGGATGCAGGTGCAACCATTAACTATGAAAGTTGATAGAACATTATAATTTATCACAAGGAGTATTGAATAAAAAATAATGACATTATGGTTCAGTTGTACAGGACACTGGTGACACTGCATCCAGAACACTGTGCACAGCATTGGTCACCTTATTGTTATGATCCCAGCTGATGTTATTACTGGCCAAATCAGATCTCAACCTGAAACCTAACTTGATAGATTACATTTTGATTTGTTTGATTTTAATGAAGTGGTCTCCCATTGAAACATAAGCATGCAATGCTGCAGATTTTGCTTTAGAAATAAAACAGTAGTTTGTTAAGGAAAGAAATTAAGATAAAATAAAATAAACCAAACCATCTACTTATGGTACAAATTCAAATATTTTAAAACATATAGTAAAAGTATAATCTCATTAATCTCATAAAACTCCTTCCCAAATTGAAAAGATTAATAAAATGCTTTTAAATAGCCCCCAAAAGATATGCCAAATAGAGTACACAAAAACACCACTCATATAATACTCACACCAGACCGTATCTTCAGTGGGTTTGGTTTAAGTCAATTAAGATTTAAATTTTTAGACTGGAATGGCAGATAGCTTCTCTCTGGAGCTATCACAAGGCTGAGATAAATGTACTCATCTTTAATAATCTCTTCAGGATTCTATCCCAACACTTCAGGACTGGGACTAAAATTAATTCTTCACTATAAGGCAGTGGTTTTCAACTGGTGTACCATGAAAACTGTATGTGTGCTATGCAAATTTTGTATAAATGTGTACAAACTTTGCATTTTGCTCTGATCTGCTGAATTTCAATTATGTATCCATTCAATTATTTAATCAAACTTCTATTTTTAAAGATGTTGTTACAAATATGAAATGTCACCTACAAAATTAAGACACCTGAACCAAGTGCAGTATGTGGAACAGATTAAGGGCCATGAATAATTAGAAATAGTTGAGTTGAGCAGATTTCGCAAATGTATCTGGGATCACAGTTGAAGATGAGATAGTAGGAACTGCCGATGCTGGAGAATCTGAGATAACAAGGTGTAGAGCTGGATGAACACAGCAGGCCAAGCAGCATCAGAGGAGCAGGAAAGCTGACGTTTCGGATCAGGACCCTTCTTCAGAAGATTTCAGACCCTTTCTGAAGAAGGGTCCAGACTCGAAACGTCGGCTTTCCTGCTCCTCTGATGCTGCTTGGCCT
>NC_063337.1:16934628-16968215 GCF_021869965.1 Rhincodon typus
GTTATCATAATTGAAGATGGTATTTTTAGGTGGTTTTAAAATCTTAATGCATTTGATCCTCCTTTAGCTTGTTGTAATCACTATGTTGCAAACCTCTCTAAAAAGGCTGTAACCGTTGTAGATGCAAGTAAATGTAATATTTATAAGCAATCTAATCAGCTGAAAAACATTGGTGTGCCATGAAATTGTTTGTCTCATTGAAGTGTGCAGTATTACTAAAAAGGTTGTGAATTATTGCTCCAGGATAACCTAGTTCATTGTCTAACTGTTACATCTCAGGACAATCAGTTTACACAGCCATCCTATTTCATGGACTTCACAGGACATCTCTGAGCTCAAAGAAAAACTGAAAGTCTCTCTCTGCTATAGGTATTTCCCTTTAGCTTGAAAAAAAAATCACAGGATCATAAAAGTATTACAACACAGAATGAAGCATTTCAATTACCTGCACCGGTTCATTAAATGAACATCATACCTCATGCCAATCTCCTGCTATTTCCCCATACCCTTGCACATTATGTTTATTTAAATAACCATCCAATGACCTTTTGAATACCTCAATTGAACTTGTCTTCACCACACTTCCAGGCAGTGCATTCCACTTGCTAACTACTCGCTGAGTCCATAAGGTTATAAGACGATAAGACATAGGAGCAGAAATTAGGCCCATTGAGTCTGCTTCACCATTCAATCATGGCTGATAAGTTTCTCAACCCCATTCTCCTGCCTTCTCCCCATAACCTTTGATCCCCTTGACTAAAAGAATCTATTTATCTCTATCTTAAATATACTCAATGAACTGGCCTCTAAAGCCTTCTGTGGCAATGCATTCCATAGATTCACCACTCTCTGGCTGAAGAAGTTTCTCCTCATTTCTGTTCTAAAGGGTGTTCCCTTTACTCTAAAGCTGTGCCCTCGGGTCCTAGTCTCTCCTATCAATGGAAACATCTTCCCCATATCCACTCTGTCTAGGCCGTTCAGTATTGTGTAAGTTTGAATTAGATACCCCCTCATGCTTCTAAATTTCATCGAGTATACACCTAGAGTCCTTAAACATTCCTCAAATGTCAAGTCTTTCATTCCTGGGATCATTCTCAGTCATCCCTGAGTCAAAAAGGTTTTCCTTACATCACCCTTGCTTCTTTCATCTATTCTCAGAACTGAAGTTCCTCACCCCTGGAACCATTCTTGTAAACTGTTTCTGCACTCTCTGCAATGCATTCAAAACCTTCCTATAATGTGGTGCCAGAACTGTGCATATTATTCTTGTTAAAGTCTAACAATTGCCTTATAATTTGAATTCAATAGATCAAAACAAAACAAGTTCAACATCATCTTCTTGCTATGCCTCTATCAAAAATGCTTAGGATACTATATGCTTTACTTACTGATCTCTCTATCTTTCCTACCACTTCCAACGATTTTGCACATATACCCCAAATCTCTCTGCTCCTGTGTCTCTCTCAGAATTGTAGCCCCTGTTTTATTGTCTTTCAAATTTCTTTGTATCAAAGTGCATCACCTCACAATTCTTGTCACCTCTTCTACCAAATATCTGCCTACTCCACCAATTTGTCTGTGAATGGAGGTCTACACTGATGTCCTCAGAGTTTACAATTTTTTCAAAGTTTTATGTCCTTTGTAAACTTTGAAGTTTCCCCTGCAGACCAAGATCTAGATAAAGTTCCAGAAGTCTCAAAGAAACCTTTTGGCCCAATTATTGAACTTGCTGAGTTGTAAAACAATCCAAGATGAACAAAATAATCCATTGTGGTGCACCAAAACCAAATCACTCTAAAGCCAGCCCTCAAAAACTGTATAAAAGAAATCACCATGGCTACAGAAATGCTTACCTATTAATTATTAACTTCAGCCACACAGAAAACCTACAGGTCACTAACTCAAAAACCAGAAACCAAACACATAGTAAATGACATTAAATATGTATGTTGCACAGATTACATCACATCATTTCAAGAAACATGAAAATATGTTAGAGACAGTTCAGCAAAGGTGTACAAGATTACTACCTGCTGGCCAGATTGTTGTATTTTGAGGAAATGTTGGATAGACTAGGCTGGTATTCACTCCAGTTTAGAAGAGTCAGATATGATTTGTTGGAAACATATAAGATCCTGAGAAGTCTTGATGCTTCCTCTTTGGAGATTCTTAAACTCAGGATTAAAGTCTAAAAATCAGGGATCTCCTGTTTAAATCAGAGATGAGCACCATATCCTCCAAGTTTGGTGGCCTGCAGTCCCTCAAAGATTTTCTGCATGCTAGCAGGCATGCCAGCGCATTGGTTTCTGCTTCTGAAGCATCTACCACACACAGACTTCAGAGGTCCACACTGCAGCAAAATGAATTAATAAAAACACTGGGGTGAGGTGGATTGATTTCTTCCAAAAGGTTATGAGTCTTTGAAACTATTTTTCTTTTGTTAAGCAAGTGGTTGAATGGTTAGGTGGGAATGCAGAGTTGAGGTTGCAGTAAAATTAACCATGATCTTGTTGAAAGGTGGAGCGGTCAAGAGGGGCTGAATAGCCTTGTTCTGCTCCTAATTTGTATGTTTGTACATATGTATGCACTGGAAGAAATAATAGGGAAAATGGGAGAAAAGCACAGTGATAATCTGAAGTGATTTTAAATTTACATATAGATTGGATTTATCAGATTGGCAATAGTAACCTGGAAGGCGAGTTCATAAAATGACAGTTTCTTAGGCAGCATGTTCCTGAATAAAAATTTGGCAGATGGAGCATAATGTAACAAATGTGAACTTGTCCACTTTAGCAGGAAGAATAGAAAAAACATTACATTGTTTAAATGGGCAGGGAATGCAGAACTCTGTGTAATAGAAGGATCTGGGTATCGTAATACATGGACCCCAAAAATATTATTATCAAGATATTGCAAGTAATCAGGAAAACAAATGGGACATTGTTGTTTATTGCAAGGGCAACAAAATGTAAAAGTAGGAAAGCTTTGCTGCAGTGGTACAATGTGTTGGTGAGCCCACATTGGAGTACTATGTACAGTCTTGGTCGCCTGGTTTAAGAAAAGATTAGAAACAGCGCAGAGAAAAAATAAAAAGGGAGCAGAAATAGACAATTCAGCCTCTCGAACCTGCTCCATAGTTATTTAATTCATGGCTTATCATTTTGTGTTTTGAATTCCACATTCCTGTCTACCCTGATAATCCTTGATTTCCCCTGCCCAGCAAGAATCTGTGCATCTCTATCATAAAATATTCAATGACACCGCCTCTAGTGTCTTCTGAGGTAGAGAACTTCAAAGTCTCTGAGAGAAAGGAATTCCTTCATTATCCATCCAGAAAGGGAAACCCCTAATGTAGAAACAGTGTCCCCTAGCTCTGGACTGACCCACAAGAGGAAACAGCCCTTCCATGTCAAGATCATTTAAGATATTTTACACTTCAATCAAGTCACCCCTCTCTCTTCTAAACTCTGGTGGAGCTGACTGAAGCCTGACTGACCTATCCTCATCAGACAACTCACTCAGGTATCAATATATTAAGCCTCCTCTAAACCGACACCAGTATAGTTAGATCCTTACCTAAAGCGGGAGACTGAAACCACAAATGCTTTCTATAATTGAAGTATAAGATTCTTATATGTTCAATTCCTCTCATATTAAAGGATAGTTCCCATTGTCCTTCCTGATAACCTGCCGTACCTTCATGGTAACACCTTGTGACTCATGCCCCCAAATACCTTAATTCCTCTGCACCTCAGAATTCTGCATGTGTTCTCTATTCAACTAACACTCTGCTTTTTCACTCCTCCTGCAGAAGTGAATAACTTCACATATTTTTAAAATCCATTTACCAGAAATTTACCAATTCCCCAGATGGAGGATATTCTTATGAAGAACAGTTTGGTTCTGTAACTATTGGAGTTTAGAAGATTGAAAAGTGATCATGAAATAAGAGCAAGAATAGGCCATTTGGTCGATAATAATGACCATGGGTCATTCTTCACCTCAATGCCATATTCCCACACATTCTCCCCATACCCTTGACGCCTTTTATAATTTGAAGTCTATCTCTTTCGTTCACAAATATCTCCAGTGACTTGTCCTCTGCAACATTCCATGGTACACTACCCTCTAAGTGAAGAAATTTCTCCTCATCTCAGTCCTAAATGACCTATCCTATATCCAGTCTGTGGCCCCTTGTTTGAGATAACCCAGGCAGGGGACGCATCATCCCTGCATCCTATTGATTTTCTTGAATCATACAAGGGAACTTGACGGAATAGATGATGAAAGCAGGTTTCCCTGCATAGAAAAGACTAGAACTCAATGACACAATGTAAAAATAAGAGAACTTCCATTTAAGATAGAGGTGAGGATTTTTCTTTCTGTCAGAGGATTGTTAGATTGTAGAAATGCCTTGCTCAGAAAACAGTGGAGGCTGGGTCATTGAATATGTTAAAAGCTGGGTTAGATTCTTAACTGAGAAGGAGTCAAAGGGTATTGGAATGGATAGAAAAGTAGAGGCCATCATCAGATCAGACATTATCTTAACCCAATGGCACAGAAGGCTCAATGGGCCTACTCTGTGCAAAATTTTTATCATTGTGGGTAGGTCTAAGTTAAAACTTCACTCACTACTGAACCAAATATACAGGCTATTTTGATCAGCAAGAGATACCCCAACCTGTGGATTTGTATTTAGCACACTGATTGTTATAAGCAATCTAGCATCTGCTAAAGGAAATGCAATTTGTAGCACACTTCGAAGATAGGATTACATTTTGCAGAAAACTTTTACTCTTAAGCACCAACAAGTCCATTCCAATGACTATAGCTGTGAGTTAGCAAAAGATTGTGGCTTATAACTAATGGGTGGGAAACAGTAATTGACAGTGATCCCTGGACTAATACCTCAGTTAGTTAGGCCACCTATCTATCATGTTTTCCTGAACGCAGTTAAGTCTGATATGTAAAGGGAGTACAAAGGGGAGTGATACTAGACTCAAAATGTTAACTCTGTTTCTCTCTCCATGGATGCTGCTAGACCTGCTGAGTTTCTACAGCAGTCTCTGTGTTTTTTGGAAACGGAGTACCACCTGTTTCCAACATGAACTTTGAATTACTTCTTCTCTGCCTTTCAAACAAGGCCTGTTGAGATTTCATTAAACCTGCTCTTTCAAGAGGGAGGAAACTGACCAGCAGAAATTGCACCCGAGAGCATCTCCCAGCTGGAGACAACCCTTGCATTTATTTTTCAGCAAGGGAAGTCACTGGAAATCTGAGGCCCCCCTAGCTGTTTTTGCATCTCCAAATCATGGGCTAATTGTGGCAGCCCAGAAGTGGAAGAGAAAATTGGATTTTGTTTATTCATTCTTGGAGAGTGAACATTCCCAGCAAGGCCAGAATTCATTGTGCATTCTAAATTGGAGGAGTTGGCCCTCCCACTTCCTGGACCTCCTGAAGTCCATGTGTCATTCACAGTGCATTATGTAGCAACTTGGTACAATTGAGCAATTCAGCCATTGCAGGGATCTGTTAAAAATTGACCACATTGCTGTGGGATTGGTGTCACATGTGGCAAAGGCCAGTTAAGGATGGCAGATCTCAACCTCTGAAAAACAACCCATTAGTAATCCATTAGTTTCACAATCATTGTTAATAGGTTAGTATGTTATTCCAACTTAATAACTCTCTCTCTCAGTTGCTATGGTGAGATTTGAGCTCATATGAACAAGGCATTTGCTCAAATCTTGGATTTTTTTTATTTTTTAGAAAGTTGGTATTTTTATTCTGCATCATTCACCAGTAAATGAAAATGTTAAACACACTTTTCCTGAGTACCATTGTTCAAATCATATATCCAAAGAGCCCAGACTCAATTATTTCACAGCACTGCCCTATGTACTGTCTGTTGGTTTGAGTGTAAGTAGCACAAGATAGAAGTGGTTTGAATTCTACCAGATCTTTGAATTACTAGTCCACTGAGGTCATCAGCAAGCTATTGCCTATCGTATGCCACCATCCAATTTCTCTAGAAGCATATTCACAGCTTAATGATGATGCAAGTAATTCCTTCATTGTCGAGATTTAATGAAAGAACTGGATAATATTACAATAATGCAGGTCAAGAATCCATGGTAATGATCAGAGAATCAACTAAATTATATTTAAGTGTTCATTACTTTACTTAATTATTTGTATTTTTAAGAAACGCACAAACTAATACCTCCATTAGTTTTAAGATGCTTATTGAAAATAGCTGAATACCATGTTATTGATGCCGTCTGCACAATATGCCTTTTAAATTAACTTCCTCGCTATGTTCATCTTTAATGCATGATGTAGCTTTAATCCATGTTCATGTATTTTTGACACAAATGTGTTTGTCTTTAATTATTTACCAATCAGAATAATATATAAGCAACTGCTGTTTTGATCCTGTCACTCAAAGCATGAGTGATACAATTTGTAGCCTGCTTCAGCCATCTTTCTCTAGCTCATTATAGAAATGGGAGTTTCCCATATTGAAATTTTGAAAAAATGAGACATAGTTCTAATGTCCTCAATTGTGATTAATCTTCAATCTCCTAGTACAGAATAAAACTAAAATAAGAATATTTTAACTCTATAGATTACTTCCTTTGTGCAATCTTTATTTCCAAGCACTTTCTGTTCAACCTAGCTTTATGACATGCTTTTGTAAATACACTTTTTAATACAGCCCAGGAAATGTCCCCCAGGTTGTGTTGCTGATCTTTCGATGAGGTCAGAAATCACACAACACCAGGTTATATTCCAACAGGTTTAGACTAACACCTGAAGAAGGACTGCGGCTCTGAAAGCTTGTGTTTTCAAAGAAATCTGTTGGACTATAACCTGGTGTCGTGTGATTTCTGACTTTGCCCACCCCAGTCTAACATCGGCACCTCCACATTGTGATCTTTGGATGGGCTGCACTGAAGCACTAGAAACTAGAGCCAGTCTTGTGGCTGCATGAAAGGGAAAGTTAACAAAGGTTCCTGTTTCTGGCATGTTATCCAATGGATCCCTGCTGCAAGGGTCTGTGGCCATTTTAAGCTAATTTGCTGAGTCGTGGGATTGGGTGGAATGTTTATTGTGCAGCCTGGCTAATGTTGCTCATCATTGATTTCAAAGGAGAAATGATGTGGGAGCATAGCTTTAGTCCAATCCCAGCCATCTCCCTAAAACCAGATTAGCTTGTAACTTCCTGCTGTATTCTCTATGGTTTACGTAACCGAAAGCTATTGACAAATTACAGAGTCAGACACTACAGTTCAGTAGGCCATTCCTCAGCATCACCAAAGCTAGTTTGTGAAAAATATCAGCTTGTTTCAGGCTCAGAACAAGTGACAGTGAATGTAACTACTAAGGCGTAAGTCGCCATCTTCAGGGGGAAAGAGGTAAGAGAGATACAGACATCCATCAAAGCTTTTATTGGTAAGTGGATGGAAGTTCAAGGGGGAACTACTTTCAATACAAAGTACTCCCTCTGTGACAATGTAAAAGCCATGTAGTCATCAAATATTTATTACCATTTTAAAGCCAACCTTCAATCCAAAAACAGACCTCCTTTGTCATGGCCATTAGTGTTTCCTCATACGTCTCTCCAGCGGTGTCACTATGGGTTTGAACCAACTGATCGACTTTAATCATATTAAGGTAATGGGGCAACTGCACATGGGCAGAAGATTCAAGTCAGGGCATAAGTACTGAGTTATGTAAGCTTTCTATCCATTTACATGCTTTCCCAATTCCACTTGAGGGACACACATACTGACTAATTGGGAGGCACAGTCCAGTGTACCATTGTTAAAAGTACAAGATTTTTTTAAAAATTCATTCATGGAATGTGGGCGTACCTGGCTCGGTTAGCAATTATTGTCCATTCCTAATTACATTGAGGTTACTTTGGAGTCAACTATGTTACTGCATGCCTTTGAAACACATGTATGCCAGCAGATTTCCTTCCCTAAAGGGGACTAGTGAACCAGATGAGCTTTTGCAACAATTGACAGTGGTTATGTGATGACTGTTATGTTTGATTTTAGTTCCAGATATTTATTGAATTTACATTTCACCATCTGCTATGTTGGGATTTGAGCCTATAACCCCAGAATATGATCCTGGAACTCTGGATTACTAAACCAGTGACATTACTGCTACATATCCACCTCAAAACACGCATAAGGTCTGCTGAATCTCACGATGGGTGTTTATGTGACCAAGCAGGTTAATTCTTGACCCACAGATCTTTGGGAATATTGAGTTGGAGATATTATATTCCAGCAGGATCTGGAGTGAAGAATTGTACTTCCATTCTCTGCTACCACTCTGTCTCATCATTTACACATTGGAACCCAAGTATCATGTTTTAATTCCATAGAGGTAGAACTGAAAAATAGCAAAGTTATGCTAAACCAGTATCAAACATTGGTTAGACTGCACTTAGTTATGGTCACCATATTCTAAAAAAAATATAGAAAAGCTGAAGAGGGGTGCAGAGAAGATTTACAAGGCTGATACCAGAAATCTGTGAGTATACATATCAAGAAATAATTGAGGAGTTGTGTCTTCTCTTGAACTAAGCTTGGGATAATCTAATAGGAGACTTTTAAATCATGAGTAGACAGGGAGAACGTTTCCTCTTGTGATGGAAAACATAACCAGTGGTCATCAGTATAATATAGTCACCAATAAGTTCAATAGAGAAATCAGAAGGAATTTCTTCACCCAAAAGTGGTAAGAATTTTGGACGTAGATACTGTAAATGCATTTAGTAGAAAGCTAGGCATATATATGAGGGAGAAGGAAACAGATGGTTATAACATTGGGATGAGAATAGATGGGCCATGGCTCAAGAGAAGCATAAACATCATAAGGATTGGCTGAGGTGAATAGCATGTTTCTCTGCTGAATATCCTATGTTAAACAATAGTCTTTCAGATCTATATGTCAGGTTTAAATACAGTAAATGGCTGGAAGGGGTCACAGCATGCTACAGTAACTGAGCAAAACAGTCCACTTTATATGGAGAACACTTCATATGTCTTGAGCGCACAATTCTATTGCTGGATTTGGTTGCCATCATCTTGACTGTTAATTAATCTTGCTGGCATTTGTCAAGGATGCCAAATTCAGAACTCTTTTACACATTGTGATGAACGTTTAATGGGCTTATTTTCATAAATGCAATTATTGTACATGTTTAATTCACTGTATATGACCTCAGGTGCCAGAAATTGCAGTTCTCTTTCAAAAGAAAGCATATCCTCCCATTGCTCAAATCAGGCTTGCGTTGTACCTGAGCAACCTGTTGAAAGATTCTATCCTGGTGCTGTGCTGTCTCTAGTAAATCCTGCTCTGATATTTTTCTTTGGCTCCAGTAAAAGTCACAACAGTTACAGTTTGGACCCTGAGTGTATATGAACTCATATTTCAATTGAAATGTATTGATCCATATACCTGTTTTCCACAGAATAAGGATGTCATTGAGTACTGTCTCTAGTATTTCATTGAAGTAAATGCTGTCAGTGTTTCATTAGGAGTAAACAATATCGGGAAGAATATAGTGAGGTCATGCACTCCAATAAGAAGAATCAAAAGGCAGATTATTATTTAAATGGAGAGAGACTCCAAAAATGTGAGGTACAGAGTGTGTTCTTGTTTATGATGCACAAATATTAGCGTGCAGATGCAGCGAGTAATTATGAAGGCAGATTGGCTTTTATTGCAAGGAGGTTGGAGTTTTAAAATAGGGATGTCTTATTAGAACTGTACAGGGTGTTGGTAAAGCTGTACCTGGAGTACTGTGTACAATTTTGGTCCCCGTATTTCAAAAAGGATATACTGGTATTGGAGGCAGTTCAAGAGAGATTTACTTGGCTGATCCTCGAGGGGAAGGGTTTGACCTTTCAAGAACAGTTAAACAAGTTAGACCTTTATTCATTAGAGCTTAGAAGAATGAGAGGTGATTTTATTGAAACATTCAAGATTCTGCAGGAACTTGACAGGGTAGAGTTTGAGAAGATCTTCCCATGAGAAAGGGAACGTCAAAGTAGGGGACAGAGTTACAGAATTAGGGGCTCTCATTTAAAACTGAGATGAAAATAAATTCTTCTCCCAGAGGATAGTAAATGTCTGGAATTCTCTATTCCAGAAAGTTGAGGAGGCTAGATCACTGAAAATATTTAAAGAGTAGGTAAATGGATTTTTGAAATATCAGGGAGGTGATGGCTATGCTGAGTTGGAGTTACTACCTTACACAACCATTAGAAAATGGAACCATAGAATCATAGAATCCCTACAGTGTGGGAACAGGCCATTCAGCCCATCAAGTCCATACCGACCATCCTAAGAGCATCACACCCAGACACACAGCCCTATCCTATCACTGTAACCCCACATTTCCAATCGTTAATTCACCTAGCCTGCACATCCCTGGCAACTATGAGAAATTTAGCATGGCCGGTCCACCTAACCAGCACATCTTTGGAAATCTGCCATTCTGGAAGGGAAGGAGTGAGAAAGGAAACTACAGACCAATATCCTGATAGCTGTCAGCAGGAATATGATGGAATATATAATTAAGAAAGTTGAGTATTGTTGAGGGAATACATATTCATGGAAGCTTTTTGTCTTGTACTCCTTTATCTAAATTTTGGCTTTCCTCTTCAATTTGTATTTTTGCAAATTGTCCTGACAAGTGCAAGGCAAAAAACTTTGACAAAACGTGTCTTTTTTCCAGAAATACTCATCTCTTGTACTAGCGAATGACTATTTGTATTAAGGAAGCCTTATAAAATCATAATCTGGTCACATAGAGTCAACATGGTTTTACAATCTAAAAATAATGATTGACAAATTTATTAGAGTTTTGTTTTGAGTATGTAACCAGTCAGTTAGATAAGGGAGTTGTTGCTGTTGGTCTGGAGTCACATGTAGGCCTGACCAGGTAAGAAAGGCAGCATTCTTCCCATAAAAGGCATTAGTGAACCAAATGGGCTTTTAATGACAGTTTCCAGTGGTCAGATGGTTGCCATTAGACTAGCATTTTATTCCAGATTTTTTCATAGATCATAGAATCCCTAGTGTGGAAACAGGCCCTTTGGCCCAACAAGTCCACACCGAACCTCAAAGCATCCCACCCAGACCCATTCCCCTAATCTACACATCCCTGAACACTACGGACAATTTAGCATGGCCGATCCACCTAACCTGCACATCTTTGGACTGTGGGAGGAAACCGGAGCACCCAGAGGAAACCCGTGCAGACACGGGGAGACTGTGCAAACTCCACACAGACAGTCGCCCAAGGACAGAATTGAACCCGGGTCCCTGGCACTGTGAGGCAGCAGTGCTAACCACTGAGCTACCGTGCGGCCCCAAAAACATTTCACTGACTGCCCTGGTGAGATTAGAACCCACATCTTAAGCATGTTAGCCCGCGGCTCTGGATTACCAGTCCAATGGCATTACCATTATGTTATAACCTCCCTGTTGAATGGTAAAAAGGTTTTTCCTCCCTTATCCTTTTGCATGGTGGAACTCAAACAGGACCAGCTAGCAGGAACAGTGCACAGAAGGATGTCAAGAAGGAGAGAGCCATGGTGGGGCTTGTTGATCATGTAATCAGGAAATATTAAAATTTTGAACAATGCAGTGGGGCGGCACGGTGGCTCAGTGGTTAACACTGCTGCATCACAGCACCAGGGCCCTGCATTTGATCCCAGCCTGGCCGACTGTCTGTGTGGAGTTTGCACATTCTCCCCGTGCCTGCCTGGGTTTCCTCTGGATGCTCCAGTTTCCTCCCACAGCCCCAAAATGTGCAGGCTAGGTGGATTGGCCATGCTAAATTGCCCATAGTGTTCAGGGATGTGTAGATTAGGTGGGTTATATGGTAATAAGTCTGGGTGGGATGCTCTGAGGGTCAGTGTGGACTTGTTGGGCCAAAGGGCCTATTTCCACACTGTAGGGATTCTTTGAATAATCATTTTAAAGCAAATTGTGATTTAAAGACAGAAGACTTTTACCAGCCAATAAACTTCCCATTTTTCTTTAAGAAGACAAATACCAAGGACAGCTGATATATACAGCTTAAATGTACAAGATAGACAGTGGGGCTAGAGCCTTTGGCTTAGGTAGGAAAATTCAACTTTGGCCTTTTAATCATAAGGTGGAAGGTTAGCATGAGCCAAATTGGGTTTACAACCACACAACTAGATTTTACAACTTGTAAATGCCGCAAACAATCTCCATCCCCAGCTCTGGAACCTCAGACAGTGGAGACTTGACTGTGTGTGAGGATAATACTGAATCCAAGAATGAGGTAGAACATAGTGAATCGTAGAATCTCTACAGTGTGGGAGCAGGTCTTTCAGCCCATCAAGTCCACACCAACCCTCTGAAGACCATCTCACCCTGACTCAACCCCCCCCTAGTCTATCCCCATACCCCAACATTTCCCATGGCTAACCCACCTAGCCTGCACTCTATGCGCATTTTAGCATTTTGTCCACCAAACCTTCACATCTTTTGACTGTGGGACGAAAGTGGAGCACCCGCAGGAAGCCCACGCCAACGCAGGGAGAATGTGCAAACTCCACACAGACAGGCACGCAAGGCTGGAATTGAATCCAGGTCCCTGACACTGTGAGGGGCAGCTGTATTAACAACTGAGCCACCATGCCGCCCACAGAGCTGCTGTCTAAAAATGGTTTGTCCTTTATAAAATAGAAAACTGACCTGAGTTTGTTCTAACTGGGGAATTTGAAACAAAGGAAACAATTTCAGAGGGATGGATTAGTCATTTTCATTAGATTTTTCACCACCTTGTACGCATTGCTGTTAATCATTGTTACTGTTTGTGGGTTCTTAGACTGCAGACAGACTATTCATCCATTAGACACGATTGACAATGAAACAGCAAAGTTCTTAAAAGCAGTGAAGGTGTAGATAAGTATATTTAAGAAATTTCCTACTCCAATCTTTGACTAAACAATATACTTGTAGATTTAAAGATCCATCTATCTTAAACTATTGAACACTGTCATTGGATACCTGACATCTATCCAACTTGATGAATCATTTTTTCATGACTCAGGGTCACTGTGATCTCTAAGTGATTCACCAAATTGGCAGGTAACCAAAGCTACTACCTCTCAAATCTCCTGTTTTCTATGTAAAATGAAAATGCAACAGACATGATGCCTGTAGATACACAAGTATAAATGTTCTTGCTGCCACTTTGTGGGAGCTGTTAACTTGCTGAGTATAAAACCCTGCACTCAGATAGCAAGGAGACATCAAGCCACAGTTCAAACCATCTTAACATGAAACAGCATCCCTGTCAGGGGAATCTAGAACACAAGAATATGGTTTCAGGCCTCGGGGACAATAAGAGAAGAAATGTCTTCATTAAAAGGATTGTGAATCTTTGGAATTGTTTACCCCAGAGGGTTATAGACATTCCATTGTTCAGTATATTTAAGGCTGAGATAAATGCATTTTGTGGTCTCTCCAGGAATCACAGGATATCGGTAGTGGGCAGGAAAGTTGTGACAGAGGATTAGCCGTGACTGTATTGAATGGCGGAGCAGGGTCGAGGGACTGGATAGTCTTCTTTCATCCATATTCCTTATGGGCCCAAATATCCGCACTCCTCCAACTCTGGACACTACCTATTGTTAGTCACTAACAGTCCCCATTAACAGTCCCCTATGCACCCTCCCAGCCAGATTGTTAGCATCTCCTCTGTCTATCCAACTGCTCTTGTCTTTGGGCTCTGTCCTATCATTTACTCCCTACCCCATCACCCTCCCTATTTTCTGCACACGAACTGATGTTTTCCCAGCTACCACCAGTTCTGAGAAAGGGTCACTGGACCCGAAACATTAACTCTGAGTCTTTTCTTCGCAGATGCTGCCAGCCCTGCTGAGCTTTTCCAGCAACTTCTGTTTTTATTCTGGACAATTGCAATTGTCTGATTTTAATCACTAAACAATTGGTGGTTGAGCCTTTAGCCGCCTAGACCCAAACCCTGGAATTTCCTTCTTAAATCTCTCTCTCTGTATTTAAGATGGTCCTTGAAAACTACTTCTTTGATCAAATTTGAGTCATCTGCCTGTTTCAGTTTCACGCTTTGTTTGCTAAAGCTCCTGTAAAGCACTTAGAGATGTTTTTAACTCGGCAAAAGGCACTATTTACATGCAAGTCGTTGTTAAGCTGATTTCAACAGAGAGTACCAGGAGGTGGAAGAGCATGTTAAAGCTTCTTGGGAGCTCAGTGGGGAACAAAGCTCAGAGGCGCAATGACCAGAATTCAGAGGAATTAATACTGTGCCTTGTTAACAGATACGGGCACAGTGATTGGGGATTGAAAAGCAGCTACCATGGTGACCTTTTCTTTCTTTGCTTTGATGCAGAATCACAACAACAGCTGCATGTATGATGGATCTGCGGAGATACCCACTGGATGAACAAAACTGCACGCTGGAAATAGAAAGCTGTGAGTACTCTTGAGAGAAACTGGCCCCGCAGCAAAAAAAAATTCTCAACCACTAGCATTAGTCTTACCAAGCATCCAGCTGTATCCCTGTCACCATCTCCAGCTCCCAGAAAATAGATCCATCATAATGTCATTTAACATTTTATCTATCAATGGATAGATGCTAGGTCGCCTTTTATTTAAATTATATAGTCAATGAAATCCACTTGGCCCTGGTTCCAATCACTACAATATTTAACAATATAAGATTCCAGTTCATGACAGAGATGCCACACAACCTTTCAAAACCCCTGAAAGGGACTAATTGTAATGGGTTGTCTCATTCCAACGGGCATTAAATTGTTTCTTGAGATTTCTAAACTTTTAACATTTAAATTCTTTCCTGACTTCTCCTTTCTGTTACTTATAGAATCCCCACAGTGTAGAAACAGGCCTTTTGGCCCAACAAGTCCACACCGATCCCCAGAGCATCTCACTCAGACCCATCCCCCTATAACCCTTCTAAGCTACGTATCCCTGAACACTTTGGGCAATTTAGCATGGCCAATCCACCTAGCCTTCACATCTTTGGACTGTGGGAGGAAACCCATGCAGACACAGGGAGATTGTCAAACTCCACACATACAGTCACCCGAGGGTGGAATTGAACCTGGGTCCCTGGCGCTGTGAGGCTGCAGTGCTAACCACTGAGCCACTGTGCTGCCAGTGGTTAGCATTTATCTTGTTCTCTTGCTCCAGTCTTTTCCCTCTTCTCTCTTTATTTGTCCTTTCATTTCTAATTTGACTTTAATGCCCACTCTCTTCCTTGTGCATCATTTGTTTCTTCCTTAACACTAAATCTCAGTTCCAGAGGAAGCCAATTGCTGATTGTGAAAATCTTTTGCCCTCTATGCCAGGACCTGGGACAGAAATCAGGACCTGGGACAGAAATCACTGGTCCTGCTGTTGCTGTTGGCCTGGAGTCGCTGCCCCAACCCTAGCACAGCAACCACACCTCAGAGCTGAGCACTGTAACCCTTCCCCATCCATGTCCCAGCCCCAGCTTGAGAACAGCCGCCCCATCCCAAGGCTCGAGCCCAAACACAGTGGGACCATTTGTGCATTGAGACCCAGTTACTGGCCCTTGATATACCTCCTTGCCTAGGCCCCAGCTCACCCTTCCCACACTTCAGCAGTTTGCTTGGTAGATATTTTCTAGGCTGACTGGTGACATAAACAAAATCTTACAAGTGGAGCATTCCACAAGACTCCCATTCCGACAAACTCTGGGCCATTGTTTAAATATTAATCCTTAGTTACTAGTGTTATAAAAAACCTCCTGTCTCCTGAGGATGGCTTTATTATGTTCGTTTTCAGCTGACTCATCATAATCCTCAAGTTACCATTAGGATTAATGCAATTAAAGTACTCAGACATCAAGATGTGCATTTAACAGCAATGTTTAAAGACAGGGGAATGTTTAATCCAATGGATAGCACACCTGATGCCTACCCACCTGCCTCATCTCCCTGCTACAATTATATTAGTGTTGGGGGGAAGGGAAGTAGAATTAGAATTGGCCTTATTGTCACATGTACTGACAGCAGTACAGTGAAAATTTACAAATAGCCACTTAAAGCACCATCTTAGGTACGAAGTTACCTGGGTATAGAATCTTAAGTACAAATTCTTGGGAAAAAAATTAGAAAAATAAGGGAATAAAATGTCCAGCAATAAATTAAAAAATATCTAAATAAGAGTTCAGAATAAGAGTCCTTCCAATCCAGACCGTGCTGGGCTTCATCTTGAGGCCAGGAGTGCTGGGAGTCGAGAGCGCGCTGAGGCTGGGAGTTTGAGTCCACGCTGGGACCGGCAGTTCCAATCCACAGTAAGGCTGGGAGTTCAAGTCCACGCTGAGACCAGGAGTCTGAGTCCACGCTGAGGCTGGGAGTTCGAGTCCACGCTGAGGCTAGGCATCCACGCTGGCTTTCACCCCAGACATCGCTGATGCCGCCTGAGGACGGGAGGTGAAAAGAATATGTAGTGGTGGTATCTGGCTTCCCACTACCAGTGGATCAATTGAGACTCTGTATGAGCAACTTATTCACACTAAGTTTCTCATCCCACTGCCACTTGGAATTGAACTGACTGCAAGACGGGCCCACACCAAGTACTCAACATGACAGCTTTCTGGCTGCCAGGCCACCTCTACCCTCACAATATGCAACATCACCGGTGATCTTCCATTCCTCCAATAATCAAAAGGATTCAGCACAGTGCACGTTCTCATTGCCTTGCTGCAGTACCAGCTGCAGCCACTACTCCCGGTGGCACTATCAGGACCAGAGAGAAGGGTCTCGGCCCAAAACGTCAGCCTTTCTGCTCCTATGATGCTGCTTGGCCTGCTGTGTTCATCCAGCCCTGCACCTTGTTGTCTCGGATTCTCCAGCATCTGCAGTTCCTACTATCTCTGTACCAGAGAGCTGCTGGCCCCTCGTCTTTTAGTTGCTAATCAGCCTTTAAGTGGTTGCCAGGCAGCTGTCCTTCTCCATGGTAGGCTCTCCCACTGGAAATTTAGATGCAAGAGTGGAGATTCTACTTCCACATTAAATCCAGCCCCAGGAACAAGTACAGAAGTTGCTGGAAAAGCTCAGCAGGTCTGGTAGCATCTGTGAAGAAAAATCAGAGTTAAAGTTTCGGATCTGGTAACCCTTCCTCAGGAACAAGCTCCTTCCTGCGATTGTCATCCAAAGTAAACTTTAACAGTTTCACAAGCTTAGCCAGCGAGTTGCTGAAGCATACAGTTTAACAAGGTTTCTGCAGAGCGAACTGGGCTGGGCCATTAACAATTCATCACCCTTGGGTTACGAAGATGAATACTGGTTGTGGGACCACGCCTGACTGCTAGCTGGTGACTCGAGCTGTAAGTTCAGGGCCAGCAGGCTAACATTGTTCAGGTTCCATCACTAATTGGGACATGAGGGAGTCCTCGGCATCGCTCGCTGTTAATGAGCAAAGTCCACTTGAAAGAAGCCAATTCTAGCAAGGAATCAATGCCTTAAGGCAATAAAAAGGAGATGGGGGAGGAAAGTTACCAAGAGGATATAAACCGTAATCTGCTAAACCAATCAGCAAAGCACAGTTTTATGTGGAAAAGAAACAAACATTCTAAAAAGTGGATTTTTCCTCCAGGAGCTAGAAATTTAGTTGGTTGGAATGAAATCAGGTGCTAAAGCTGCGCCTGGACAGCATTCTGCCACTGTAGGCCAATTAACTGGATGCTGCTGGACCACCATCCAATTGAGAAGGATGCGGGGAGCTACTTGAGAATTGATGAAAAGCTTAGTTTGCAATGATTGACAAGTTAAATTTGAGGTCAGAATTGTATCCTAGTCAGTAACACCTCCAAAACATCTGACAAAACAATTGCGTGCAAGGGCTTATGAAAGATGTAATCTTGTTTATAATTTTCATAGCTGTCAGATAACCAGAGAGGTTGTGTTTTAGTTGGTTTGTACTGGCTTGGATGCGTGCGGGAAAGCCTAAAAGAGTAACATTAACAGAATTATGGAATTGTTACCATGCAGAAGGAGGCAGTTTAGGCCATCATGTCTGTTCTGGTATCAGCACAAATTTTATTGAGATGTTTTCTCAATAATATGAGAAGGAAATTTCTTTGAAGTTGAGCAAATTTGTGCAGTCCCAATACTGTATATTGTGCCTTGTTCCCTAAAGTGAGTGTAGCTCATGTTGACTAAACCCTCAAAGAATGTACCAGGACAGGAAAGGAAGATTTTCACTGGGATTAAAATGAAGTAAAGGATGGATTAACCTGGACTATTCTTAGGGATCTCATAACACCAGTTTCAGAGGGCACTACAATGGACACTAGGGATCTTTGAAGAACCCAGGGATTGGTGGGTGGTTGCAAGGAAGAAAGTGATGAATAGGCCAGATAAATAATGTATTTGTTATTATCTAGTATTTATGGCCCCCGATTTGGATTTTTCCACAAATCAAAACAATTTTAGCTATGTATAGGATTTTGAATGAGTTCAAATTCAGCCCATTATCTCCACACCTACCTGGTCCAACTCATTCATTCTTCTTAACAATTATATCAGATCACCATTATATCTTTCCTGTTCTGAGAAAAATACCCCAACCTGTTCCATCTTTCCTGATAGCTGTCATCTTTCGGCATGAGTACCTACATTTTTGTACATCCTTCAGTGGCTTTCCGTGTCCTTTTAGAGTTCTGTTCAGACTTATGTTAAATATTTAAGGCATCAGATAATTGCAGGTCCTGTTCCATTGCCACAAAAGTTTCAGATCCTTCTGAGATGCCACAGCAATCATGTATTTTATAGTGCAGTTGTCCCATGGGCACTCTATTTAAACCCATTCCATGCAGTTAAGCTGAAAACTCCTTCTCACTTGTTCAAGGATGGCATGACGATCGCTTGACATAATGTGAATCCAACTGTTTTGAGGCAGAGGTCCACGTTACACGCCTTATCTGATAAATCCTTATCTGAGGACACTTCAAATGGCTGTTGGGTTATTGGAAGCTTTCACCTTTCTGGTGATAAAGAGGAGAAGAGGGTGTTTTGGTTGGTCCCACACCTAATTTATAAATATTCAACTCTTTGCCTGATTATACCAACAAGCAAAGTCATCCAATCCCCAGTGCTCACATCTTTCAGCTGGACATCCTACCCCCTCCAAAAAAAATACAAGGTGTAATTAAGCGATGAGTCTGCTTAGGGGGTATGGAAAATGTGGCTCAAATGACTAATGCTGGCTTTGCTTTGGCTTCCAGATGGTTACACAACAGACGACATCCAGTTTTACTGGAGAGGTGGGAACGACGCTGTGACTGGAGTACATAAGATTGAATTACCACAGTTTTCTATTGTGGAGTACAGGCTGGTGTCCCGCAATGTTGTGTTCGCTACAGGTAAGCCTGGCTTTATTACAGTAATATCTACTAACTTTCAGAGTTCTTGTGTTTTTTTTCCTGGAAAGTTAGTATGAGGAATAAGAGGGTAACAATTATGTGTCTTTATTGCAGCATCTTTAACAATGGGTCAAAATAAGGCAGCCTTTTTTATAGGTATGGGTTTCCCTCTGACCAATTTTCCTCTCTCTATTCTATCTGGATGATGTTTGACACCCAAGATATACAAGAAAAAAATTAATATGCTTAATATAGGCTACCACTTCATGAAAGGTTACAGATGATTCAGTTTCTGGTTTATGTTTTCGAATTAATCTGCAATATTAATACTCAAAAGGAGCAGACAAAGGCCATTTGGCCCCTCAAACCTGCTTTGCCATTCAATGAGATCACAGCTGATCTTCTACCTTATCACTGACTTCACTCACTTTCCCTTTACCCTGTAACTTCTTGAATATTTAGATATCTACCAAGTTCTGTCTTGAATATACACAAAGCCTGATCCTCCATAGCTCCCTGTGAAATAAATTAGCAAAGATTCACCATCCTCCCCATCTCGGTCTTGAACATTCTACCTCCTTTTCTGCAATGGTTTCCTTAGGTTCTCGATCCCCTCCGCCAGCCACAGGAAACGTCACCATTCCTGTATCTAAGAGATAAGCCCCTGTAAGAATTTTGCATGTTTTAATGAGATCACCTCTCCTCCTAAACTTGAGCGAATGTAGGCCCATTCCCCCCAATCTCTTCTCATAGGACAATCTTGCCATCTCAGGAATTGAGGAACAATATTCCTTCTTATAATGTAGATGTCACTGGTAAGGCCAGCCATTCATTACCCATCTTGTGTTAAGCCTTGAGAAGGCTCTATTGGGCCTTCATTTGAATGACTCACGATAATGACAAAGGACGTTCACATGTGTCAGTGGTAACTTTAGAGATCAGACTTAGATTTTGATTCAGGACATTTATTTTCAACCAATATGTGTATCTAAGTTATGAAGCTTTCACAATTCCAAAAGCAAATAGTTTTATAATAATGTCACTGCAAAAGCCGCATTGTGAGTTTCTGCCCAATATTGAGTTCTCAACTTCATAGAAACGTAGAAAATAGAAACTGGAGCAGGCCATTCAACCCTTCGAGTCCTGCCCCATCATTAGATTTCAGTTTAGATTTTATTGTCATGTCTACTCATGTATGAGGTACAAGAGTACAGTCAAAAGTGTACAATGTCGCCAACACGCAGCACCATCTTAGGTACGAAGTACTATCGGTGCAAAATCTTAGTTACAGAAATAGAGAGAAAAGAGATAAGTTAAAATGATCAGCATTCTTAGCATAAAAATAGAAAAATAAAGAAATTGAGCAATGGGCCTCCAGGTGCTCCGAGAGGGCTTGCTCTCCCCCGCACTGGATTAAGACCAGTCTGAGCACATCAGGCTTTACTACCACTCTGATGGCTTTGGACCCGAACGCCACCTCATTGCTGATCACCGCTGCCGCTACCATCTTTGACCACCACTTGCCACTGCCACCATCCCGGCACATGCTGGGTCCCAGCCGCTGCCAGGCTGTGTCGCAGCTGTTGACTGCATGGTTTCATGCCTTGAGCCTACACTTCTGTTGTTCCAGACTGTTTGACCTCGCATCTGGCTCACTCCCAATTGGCTTTCCCTGACCGTCAGCTTTGATTATGGCTCATCCTTGAGCTCAATACCATTAATCCAGCCCTGCCTCCATATGCTTTGATTCCATTAGCCACAAGAGCTATAGGCACCTCACTCCTGAAAACTCAGAATGTTTTGGCCTCAACAGCTTTTTGTGGCAGTGAATTCCACAGGCTCACCCACTCTCTGTGTGTGAAAATTTCTCCTCCTCTCAGCGCTAAAAGGTTTACCCCCTATCCTTAAACTATGAACCCTTGATTCTGGGCTTCCCCGTCGTGAAAAAAACTCAATGAATGACTGTGATTATTTCACAGCCGTGCAATCTACTGTGACCTAAATCATGTGATTTTAACTAATAGCAGGCTTCAGTTAGAATCTTGCTCAGTTGTGGCAGTGTGTGATCAGCCTCCTTTTAACTCTGCCGCTCATTAAAATGACACTGGCCGTTTAATGAGAGTTCCTGTTCCTCCTGGAGTTGTAAAGGAGACACAAAGGAGAAATGAAGAATTTTCTGAAGAAAGGTCTAGGCCCGAAACGTCAGCTTTCCTGCTCTTCTGATGCTGCTTGGCCTGCTGTGTTCATCCAGCACTACACCTTGTTATCTCAGATTCTCCAGCATCTGCAGTTCCTACTATCTCTGTCATTGTAGGAGCCCCGTTTTGCATATGGAAAGAAAGATCCTGTCAGCTTCTGGTGGGTACATTTAGTACCTGCCCAAAACATTGACAGCAGCTCAATTCTGGAAGGATGTTGGCAACGAAATTGCCTGGTCAAATTTAAATGCCTACTTAACCAGATTGCTGCTTGGAAAAATGAGTAGAAATCCTTTCCGCCAAATTTGTACTACTAGCACCCCACCCAATTCTCTGAATGAGTTTCAGACTTTTCCCTGAATGAGTTTCAGACTGGGTTTAAAAAGGAAAGTGTTTGTTTGTTTGTGGTTATTTTCTATTCGTTCTTAGTATCATTATTTAGTTTCTTCCAGTTTAGGATCATTGTACGAAAACAGAAATTGCTGAAAAAGCTCAGCAGGTCTGAGGAAGGGTCACCGGACCTGAAATGTTAACTCTGATTTCTCTTCACAGATGCTGCCAGACCTGTTGAGCTTTTCCAACAATTTTTGTTTCTGTTTCTGATTTATAGCATCTGCAGTTCTTTCGGTTTTTGTTTAGGAAAATTGTACCTGTACTCACCTGTATAATGTGGTTCGCCAACTCAAAATCCACATTTATGATTGAGCTGGGCGCGTCCATTTAAGTAGAGCTGCAAAGTACGTCAAACTGCACCAGAGACAGAGTGGCCCATTTATCTGATAATGGTCTAGTGGAACAAGTTGCACAGATTCCAGGTTAGAATACAGCCAGATACAGAAGGGTGTTATTTACCACAAGGCCACCCACAGCTAACACACACCCATTGGATTGACACTGACAGGGACTGCAACTTTTGACTATGTCTTCAAGTCTTCTTTTCATGCATCTTTCAATCATTTTACAATGCTGTACTGTAGAAAGGAGCTCTTATTATATAGAAGTTGCACCTGAATTCTCTATTTGTGATAATCTTACATTTAAACCCCAGATTTTGGTCTTCCCATCAGAGAAAAAAATTACTTCTCTATGTCTACCTAATCACAATCTTGTTTTTATTTTAAAACTCTCTGTAAAGTCACCCCTCAGTTTTCATATTTCTAGAGACAAGAGCCCTAGTCTATTCAGCATCCCTTGACAGGTTTTCATGATCCCAACTGACAATAAGATTGGATGAGGCAGATCCCTGAATGAAACTTGGCTTGATAGATCATCAGTTGTGTGTTTTTACCTTTTTATTTTATGTGGAGGCAATCACTGAACATATTCACAAAAAGTTGCCAATGTACGTTTAACAAAAGAACAGAAACATTTATTACCCACAAGAAAAGTCATAAATTACACCACATTGGACAAGAACTATTAGAATCTATATGATTTCAAGCATCAAAAAGAAGGATTCACCCCTTTTTCCCCTAGACTTGACCTTAGACACACAAACTTCAGCTTAACTGTATGCTAAAGCTTCTCATTCAGTTGGCACAGCTGTAACTGGTTTCCTTTCAGAAAATTTCTCTGCATTCACACAATGCTTCTTTGTTAATGTCCCTCCTTCAGACCATTAAAAACCTGCTAACTCAGCTCACTTACTTTTTAACATGGGTTCAAATAGTTGATTGGTAGTGCGGAACTTAACTATTGCTGACAAAAGTCACCATATATGGAAGCTTTATCATTTTACGCTCACCAGGACAATTTGTAAGAATACCAATTTAAGCAGACTAGTTGGCGAGTAGAATCTGATTGGTAGATACGTTTCTATGGAGAATGTACCAGCTAACAATGACTGGTAATTGACTACCAGGTTTTGTTAAAATTTTAAACCAGGCAGGTTGACTCTGATTGGTCAAGGCATTGCCCTGAGAAATGAACCAGCAAATGGTTGTCACCTATTTTGTTGAGTTGAAACAGGTACAGTGCATGTTCAGTCCAGTTCTATGTGCAAGTGATTATCCATCTGATCTGAGCCAAATTACAAAATCAAAGCTGCAGCAACCTACCTCGAGAAGTACTGATTAATTAAAGGGCTGTTTTGTATATTTTATCAGTTTTCATTGTTCATGTCACACCAATATCCACTCACATATCATCGGATCTTACCTATTTTACATTGTGTGAGTGAGTTGACTCCTTTGTATTGTATCTGGATTTGGGAAGCTGGAGAGAGGATGATCTGCAATTTCATCAAGTGATCCTTGGTACTTAAGGAGTTTCTTATGAATGGATTTGCTCCAAGGCTCTGGTTTACTCAATGAGGCTGAGGTACTGGGACAGTCACAGCAGTTATCTGTCACATACCTACCCTCCCCCAGTGCTGCAGATATGCTGATGAAGGTGGTCACACAGAGAAAAGAGTTGGGAAGACATAGCTACAGTTGTCTGGGCTCCAAACGTGGGCCTGCTCGAGGGAGCATCAGAATCCATTGACCTGTGGTCCACTGAAAGTTTCTCCTTCAGAATTTATTCCTGTTTTGTTCAATTTAGGCTTATATTCAACTAGTGATTGAGCATCAACAGCAGTGAAGCTGGTCCTGCCATCAGCTTTCCTTCAAAAATTTCAACTATTCAAACACATTTCAAGATCAGCTCCAATGAATCTTCAATTTTTCTTTGCCCTTTCTGTGGCTCCTTGTATTTTTGTTGCAATGAAACTTGTGAATGGAATGATTTGCAGCTAGGAGACTAGATTTTAGGGGCGGCACAGCGGCACAGTGGCACAGTGGATAGCACTGCTACCTTACAGCACCAGGGACCTGGGTTTGATTCCACCCTCAGGCGACTGTCTGTGTGGAGTTTGCGTATTCTTTCCATCTCTGCATGTCCCGAAGCTCTGGTTTCCTCCCACAGTCCAAAAGATATGCAGGTTAGGTAGATTGACCATGTTAAATTGCCCATTGTATCCAGTGATGTGCAGGCTAGGTGGATTAGCCATGGGAAATGCAAGAATACAGGGACAATGCAGGGGGTTGGGTCTGGTTGAGATGCTCTTCAGAGCAGTTGGTGTGGATTTGATGGGCCGAATGATCTGCTTCCATACCATACAGATTCCATGATATTTGAGTGATCTGCATTCAAAGGGCTGTGATGTAATGTACACATCAATGGAAATGTGTTACTATGGAAGTCAGATCTTTGGCAGAATTATCCAGAGATTGGGTTCGATGTGTAGGGATGTATTAATGTAATTTTAAAAAATAGGGAAAATTAAAGTGCTGCTCAACAATAGTTGACAAAAGCTCAAAAAGCCGCTGGAATGGCACTACAGAGAACAAACAAAGAACAAAGAACATTACAGCACAGGAACAGGCCCTTTGGCCAACTAAGTTTGTGCCAATTCCTCATCTTTATTTAGACCCACTACTTCTTGCCCATGCATGGTATCTATCACTCTGTTTGCCTCACATTCATGTGTCTATCAAGATATGCCCTAAACACTGCTAATGTGCCTGCTTCCACTACCTCCACTCGCAGTGCGTTTTAAGCATCCACCATCCTCGGTATGAAAAATTTTCCCCACACTTCTTCCCTAAAATTCCCTCTCACACCTTGACCCTGTGCCCTGTTGTAGCATTTATGTAATGCTTTAATGCAGTGAAACATCCACAATATCTTACATCCACAAACATTCATCCACTCGACCACGGATGCTCAGTAACAGCAGTGTGTACTATCTACAAGATGCACTGAAGAGATTCACCAAAGATCCTTACACAGCGCCTTTCAAACCCACGACCACTACCATCTAGAAGGACAAGGGCAGCAGATTTTTATTTATTCACTCGTGAGATGTGGGTGTCATTGGCTGGCCAGCAATTATTGCCTGTCCCTAATTGCCTTTGAACTGAGTGGCTTGCTAGGCCATTTCAGAGGGCAGTTGAGAGTCAACCATATTGCTTTGGGTCTGGAGTCATACGTAGGCCAGACCAGGTGAAGATGGCAGATTTCCTTCCCTAAAGGACATTAGTGAACCAGATGGGTTTTTTGGCAATCAACAATGGTTTCATGGTCATCAGTAGATTCTTAATTTGAGATTATTATTGAATTCAAATTCCACCATCTGCCATGGCAGGATTCAAACCAGATCTGCAGAACATTAACTGGGTCTCTGGATTAATAACCTAGCAATAACACCACTATGCCATCCCCTCCCTACATGGGAACACCACCACCTGCAATTTCCTTCCAAGCCACTCAGCATCCTGTCTTGGAAATTTTGGCACTGTTGCTGTGTCAAAATCCTGGAATTCCCTCCTTAAGGGCATTGTGGGTCTATCTGCAGTAGCTGTTCAAGAAGGCAGCTCATCACACAAGGGGAACTAGGGGCAGGCAATAAATGCTGGCTCAGTCAATGATGCCCACAACCTACACAAACATCCCAAGGAGCATCCTAAACAGGATAGGTTATCAATGCTTGTAAAAAGAGGGAGTTTCATTTGTTTTGGAGGTGAAACAGAGAGGCTCATTGGATGCTCACTGGAATTAAAGAATTGTTCCTTGATGAGACACTGAAGTAATTGGGCCTCTACTCACTGGAGTTTAGGGAGCTGAGAGGTAATCTTATGGGAACATTCAAGATTAGGAAAGTGCTCGTGAGAGGCTGTTTCGCCTTGTTGGGAAATCTAGAGGACCGCGCCACAGTTTCAGGTTCAGGTCTGAGAAGAGAAAATTTTCTTCACTCAAATGATTTGAATCTTTAAAATTCTTAAACCTTGGAGGATTTTGGTGTGCTAACACTAAATAAGTATTAGTTTGACAAATCCTTGGTCTGTCAGGGAATCAAGGGATAAGGAGTCCAGGCAGGAAAATGGAATTGAAGCTCGAGATCAACCATTACATTGAATGGAGAAGCAGGCTCACAGGGCCTACTCCTGGTCTATTCCTGTTCATATTTCTTATATTCTTATCTTCTCAAGCAGGGTTTCAGAGAATAGGGAGAGTGGAGAGATTTAGGGAAGGAATTCCAGTGCTTATGGCCTTGACAGTTAAAGGTATGCTATTAATGGTGGACCAACGAAACTTGAAGATGCATAACAGTTCAGAAGTGGAGGCTATGTAGTATGGAGATGATTACAATAATAGAGAGGCCTAGTAATGATTTGTAAATAAGAACGACAATTTAAAAATGTAGGCATTGCCAGACTGGAAGTCAATTTAGGTCAGCAAATACAGGGCTGAATAATTAGTGTGAGCTAAAATACAGAGAGCAGTGTTTTGGATGAGCTCAAAGGGCTGAGGGGCTAGCCTGGGGGGGTCATTAGAATTCTCGAGATGATGCTGCATAAGTGGTTGCAAAATGAGTCTATCACGCCGTGCCCCCTCTACAGTACTGTAAAAGAAGGTCATGTTACCGGTCACACTTATTGCAATTGCATTTGCTAGCTCTACAGTACATGGTAGGAACGGTTATCTTAAGAGTAGATGGTGTAACTGTGCTTGAGGTTGTCTGTTGATGTTGATACTGCAAAGGCACTTTCTCATAGTGAGTGCCAAGTTGGTACTCCTGGGCCTGCAGGTATGTTTGAAGGGATGCTCACAGAATAGCCAGTCAGAATATTGATCACTGTGACATGCCTTGATTCAGGCTGTACCTTCAAAAACTTGATGTATAGCATGAACATTGGGGTTGGGTTTTGTCATTCATTTTCCTCTGTATATTAATGCTTTAGGATCTTTTGATTGTCTGCTGTCCATCCTACAAATCCTTTATTTCATCTGAAAAGACCATTTTAAGGATATGTCAATATTTGTTATTCATTCTTTCAAAACATGAGCTTGCAGGCATGTGCTGAAGCAGATGAGGTTGTTTAGCATAACTTCTAGAAGGTTTAATACAAAGCAAGTGTATTCACAAAGATTCCATTCCCTCATTGTTACACACTGCAAGTGGGAAAATTACCAGCGAAGAAAGGTGGGGATAATTCTCCAGGTTTCAAGTTTCAGATACATCTTTTCTATGTAAGCATGAAAGCAGCAAATTTTGTGAGGGGAATTCTGACAATGGTTCCCAACTTCTGATCAGACTGAAGCCAACATCAGTTCCCTTTATTTTATCCAGCTGACCTGATATCAGTCAAGGAGTCTTGTCTGCCAAGGAGTAATATTTCCCATGAGTCAGTGGATCCCAGCTCAGAGGCAAGTGCATGTAAAATGGAAATAATCTTGACAGAGAGTTCTGACAAATTTAATGGAATTCCGTGCTTCTGGCATTTATTTTGATTGGCTTGACAATCATGATACTTTGAGAGCCATACAGTCAGAGAGTTGTGCAGCACGGAAGCAGATCCTTCGGTCCACCTCATCCATGCCCACCGGATATCCTAAATTAATCTAGCCCCATTTGTCAGCATTTGGCTCATTCCAACTAAACCCTTCTTATTCATGTACCCATCCAGATGCCTTTTAAATGTTGGAATTGTACCAGCCTCCACCATCTCCTCCAGCAGCATGTTCCATATCCGCACCACCCTCTGCGTGAAAAAGTTGCCCCTTGAGTCCCTTTTAAATCTTTCCCCTTTCACCTTAAACCTATGCCCTCTAGTTTTGCTCCCCCCCCCACCCCTCCCCCAGCCACTGAGGAAAAGACCCTATCCACGCCCCTGATGATTTTATAAACCTCTGTAAGGTCATCCCAAGCCTCCCATACTCCAGAGAAACTAGCCCCAGTCTATTCAACCTCTCCCTATAGCTCAAACCCTCCAACCCTGGCAACATTCTTGTAAATCTTTTCTGAACCCTTTCAAGCTTCACAAAATCTTTCCTATAGCAGGGTTTGATCGTCTTTGTTTGGGTAGATTCAAGATGCATGTCATTGCAAAGGCTGAAGTTTTCACAGTCATCTTCAGCCAGAAATACAAAGTGGATGATGCATCTCAACCTCCTCCTGAGGGTGCCTAGATTATAGACACCAGCCTTCAATCAGTTTGGTTCAGTCTCCATAGTAACGAATTTATTGTTAAACCCATTGGTTATGACTATGACCCAGATAACATTCCAGCTCTAATACTGGAGACTTATGCAATGAAACTACCGACATCCCTCACAAAGCCACCTAGTACAGGTACAAGAGATAACAAGGTGTAGAGCTGGATGAACACAGCAGGCCAAGTAGCATCAGAGGAGCAGGAAGGCTGACGTTTCGGGCCTAGACCCTTCTTCAGCTTGTTATTTCAGATTCTCCAGCATCTGCAGTTCCTACTATCTCTAGTACAGGTACAACATTGGCATCTATATGATAATCTGGAAATTTACACAGGTACGTTCTGTCCACTGAATTAAAATTCTGGAAGTCCCTCCCTATTAGCATGAAGCACACAATATGGAAAGCATCAGCTCTAAAAGCTCTCAATACCTTCTCAAGGGTCACTAGGAATGGGCAATAAATGTTGACAGTGCCAGTGGAACCCACACTCCATGGGTTTTTTTTTTAAGAAATAAACGTTGGAATAGAGTAGAGGCACTCTGTTCATCAATGGTATCAGCATGAGTGGAAAATGTTGAAATTCTTGGGTCTTTGACCAAATATAAGTCATTCCTTCATGATAGCTTGAAATTATGAATCCTATTGGCTCTTCAGCTTTTCCTTCCTTTTACCGTCAGCAGCTTTTAGAACTCAAGGTTTTCCTTTTATGACTGTGCCTCCTGACACCCTTGAAAGGTTAGCATTGTGACTGTGGAAGGTAGAGCCATAGAATCATACAGCATGGAAACAGACCCTTCAGTCCAAACAGCCCATGATGACCATAATCCCAAACTAAACTAGTCCCAGCTGCCTGCACTTGGCCCATATCCCTCCAAACCTTTCTTTCTCATATACTTATCCAAATGTCTTCTGAATGTTGTAACTGAACCTGCATCCACCACTTCCTCTGGATGTTCATTCCAGACATGAACCAGTCTCTGTGTAAAAATGTTACCTCTCATGTCCTTTTTAAATCTCTCTGCTCTTACCTTAAAAATATGCTCCTTTGTCTTGAAATCCCCCACCATTCACCTTATCTATGCCCCTCAGGATTTTGTAAACCTCTATAAGGTCACCCCTCAACCTCTTATGTTCCAATGAAAAATATCCCAGCCTAGACAGCCTCTCCCTATAACTCAGACCTTCCATTCCAGGCAACATCCTGGTAAATCTTTTCTGAGCCCTCTCCAATTTAGTAACATCTTCCTACAAAAGGCAGACCAGAAATGGACACAGTACTCCAGAAGAGGCCTCACCTATGTCCTGTACGATCTCAATATGATATCCCAACTGCAACTCAGACATGTGAGTAATGAAGGCAAGCTGGCTAAATGCCCTCTTAAGTACCCAGTCTATGTGTGATGCAAACTTCAAAAAATTATGTCCCTGAACACCTAGGTCTCTCTGTTCTACAACACTACTCAAAGATCTACTTTTAATTGTAGAAGTCCTGCCCTTGTTTGTTTTACCAAAATGCAATACCACATGTTTATCCCCAGCTCATTGACCCAATCGATCAGGATCTCTTTGTAATCTCAGATAAGCTTCTTCACTGTCTGCAATACCACCAATTTTGGTGTCATCTGCAAACTTACTAACCATGCCTTCTCTAATCCTGCACTTACACATGCTTTGTGAAACGGCCAGCAAAAAAAGAATGGGGCCACTTAAATAAGCACAATAACTATGAGTAAATGGGATGGAATGATATCACTGCCCTGGGTCCAATGTGCATGTCTTGAGAGCTTTTTGAGGTCTCGTTAGATAATATTTTTTATTTTCTCATGGGATGTAGACATCCAGCTCTTATTACCCATCCTTAATTGCCTAGAGGACAGACACGAGTCAAGCACTTTGATCATAGAATCCCTACAGTGTGCAAACAGGCCCTTCGACCCAACAAGTCCACACTGACCCACAGAGCATCCCACCCAGACCCATCCCCCTGTAACCCACCTCATCTACACATCCCTGAACACTGTGGGCAATTTAGCATGGCCAATCCACCTAGCCTGCACATCTTTGGGCTGTGGGAGGAAACTGGAACACCCAGAGGAAACCTGTGCAGACACAGGGAGAATATGCAAACTCTACACAGACAGTTGCCCGAGGGTGGAATTGAACCTGGGTCCCTAGCACTGTGAGGCAGCAGTGCTAACCACTGAGCCACTGTGTCACCCAAGTAGAAACAGCTACATAAGCTTCCAGTCAGAGCACAAAGCATTGAACTCGTGGCTAGAGTCGTATAGACTTGGTCAGTATGGGGATTGCTGTGGGTCTGGAGTCACATGTAGTCCAGATCAGGTAAAGATGGCAGGTTTCCTTCCCTAAAGGATGAAGGTAAATCAGATGGGCTTTTATGACAGCAAACAGTGGTCACCATTAGGCTAACTTTTTTAATTCCAGCTTTTATTTATTGCATATGGCTCTTACCATATGGTATGGCAGAATTCCAACACCTGTTCCCAGAACGTTATCCTGGCTGCTCTGGATTTCTAGTCCAGTGACATTATTACCATTTCCCCTGACATTACTTACCCATTGTTTGCCAGTCTACTTTGCCTGGGCTTTTCTATAGTGCTGGTCCTCACAACTGTTGATAGATTTGTCAATGAAATCAGAATCCATAATCCAACACTGAAATCAATATAATACCAAAATTGGCCAAGGAAATACTTGTTTACACAAAACATAACTATATTAGGCATCCTCCTGCATTTTTCTGGAGTGCCGTTGACTTCTGCAGCTATTTCATCGGAGGGGGAGTGTTCAAGACTGCAAGTGTAAATGAAAATCATGACATTTTCACACCTATCTTCCTCAGAATGCTACTTACAGTTGAGTCACATCTGGAGATGGGAGAAAATACTTTGAGGGTCAGAGAGGTGAGAAGGATCCACTCTTATTCTGGTCTTTGACAGGGAGTCAATGAGCGGTCAGTATCCATGCAGAATGCCAGGAGATGGAAGCGGGCAACATTCCTGGAGCAACCTTTAAGGGGGAGCAAGAGCAAAAGCACGATAAGTGAAAAGAAATTATACCTCTCACTTGACACTGAAGTTACACCAGGATTGTATATCCCTTCCCACCATTAGTGGATAGCAGATGAAAAATGATCGTAAGTCAACTCAGCTCTCGAATCGATCTCAGTAACAACACCCCATGCAAGTAAAATTGCCTTAACAAAACAGGAAGGAACGCTAAAATTTCATGAGGGATAATTTTGAGGTTCTACATTGAAAAGAAACAGGCAGCAGCAATGAAAAGCATCTCACCATCTTACAGCCTTGACATGAGCGAGCCACTCCCGCTTCCAACACACCCCCTCCTCCTGGACACCACCCCAAGGCCTCCTACCCTCCCTCGACCTCTTCATCTCCAACTGCCGTTGAGACATCAATCGCCTCAACCTCTCCACCCTTCTCACCCACTCCAACCTCTCCCCCGCAGAACGTGCAGCCCTCCGCTCCCTCCGCTCCAATCCCAACTTCACCATAAAACCCGCGGACAAGGGAGGCGCAGTTGTAGAATGGCGCACCGACCTCTACATCGCCGAGGCCGGACGCCAACTCTCCGACACCTCCTCCTACCGCCCCCTTGATCATGACCCCACCCCTGAGCACCAAACCATCATCTCGCAAACCATCCACAACCTCATCACCTCAGGTGACCTCCCACCCACGGCCTCCAACCTCATCGTTCCCCAACCTCGCACTGCCCGCTTCTATCTCCTTCCCAAAATCCACAAACCTGAATGCCCTGGTCGACCCATTGTCTCCGCCTGCTCCTGCCCCACCGAACTGATCTCCAACTATCTAGACTCCATTTTCTCCCCCTTGGTCCAGGAACTCCCTACCTATGTCCGTGATGCCACCCACGCCCTCCACCTCCTCCAGAACTTCCAATTCCCCGGTCCCCAACACCTCATCTTTACCATGGACGTCCAGTCCCTCTACACCTGCATTCCCCATGCAGATGGCCTTAAGGCCCTCCGCTTCTTCCTGTCCCGCAGGCCCGACCAGTCCCCCTCCGCTGATACCCTCATCCACTTAGCCGAACTCGTCCTCACACTCAACAACTTCTCTTTCAATTCCTCCCACTTCCTACAGACAAAGGGGGTAGCCATGGGTACCCGCATGGGCCCAAGCTACGCCTGCCTCTTTGTAGGTTACGTGGAACAATCCCTCTTCCGTACCTACACTGGCCCTAAACCCCACCTCTTCCTCCGTTACATTGATGACTGTATCGGCGCCGCCTCGTGCTCCCACGAGGAGCTCGAACAGTTCATACACTTCACTAACACCTTCCACCCCAACCTTAAGTTTATCTGGACCATCTCTAACACCTCTCTCCCCTTCCTGGACCTCTCTGTCTCCATATCGGGCAACCACCTAGAAACCGATATTCATTTCAAGCCCACCGACTCCCACAGCTACCTAGAATACTCCTCCTCCCACCCACCTTCCTGCAAAAATGCTATCCCCTATTCCCAATTCCTTCGCCTCCGCCGCATCTGCTCCCAGGATGAGGCATTCCACTCCCGTACATCTCAGTTGTCCTCGTTTTTCAAGGACCGTAACTTCCCCTCCTCGGTGGTCGAGAACGCCCTCAACCGTGTCTCCCACATCTCCCGCACCTCATCCCTCACACCCCGTCCACGCAATAAAAACCAAAAAAGAATCCCCCTCGTCCTCACGTACCACCCCACCAACCTCCGGATCCAACGCATCATCCTCCGACACTTCCGCCATCTGCAATCCGACCCCACCACCAAAGACATCTTTCCCTCCCCACCTTTATCTGCTTTCCGGAGGGACAACTCTCTCCGTGACTCCCTTGTCCGCTCCACACTCCCCTCCAGCTCCACCACACCCGGCACTTTTCCCTGCAACCGCAGGAAGTGCTACACCTGCCC
>NC_063337.1:16973215-17009720 GCF_021869965.1 Rhincodon typus
CCTATGATGCTGCTTGGCCTGCTGTGTTCATCCAGCCCTGCACCTTGCACAATATTGTGCTGGCTTGAAGTTGGTGCACGCTCATGCCCTCCCACCCTATGGCTAACAAGATCTTGCCTTAACAGCATTTTGGACGAAAATCTGCTCAAGTGAACGGAGCTATAACATTTGATGGGTTACAGTGGCAGATCGAACAACCAATACATGCTCCACATATTTTTCTCTTAAACTGCATGTTCCCCTTTGGAGACTTGAAGATACTGCCTTCAGCTTTCAAAAGAGCAACATAGCATGGGTTGCTTAAAGGCAAAATAATGCAGAGGCTAGGAATCTAAAATAAAAACAGAAAGCGCTGGAGAAACTTGTCTGGCAGCATCTATGAAGAGCAACGAGTTAATGCTTTGAGTCTAGTGTGACTCTTCTTCAGATCTCTATTTATCTCTCCACAGATACAGCAAGACTTACTGAGCTTCTCCAGCATTTTCTGTTTCTATTTTGGTATAAGTCACTTTCAGAATTTTCCTTTTGTACAATGATGTGCCTGAAATGACTCTGGCTGAGGTATATATGTTGAAAGTGGCAGGACAGATTGAGAGCTTGGTAATTAAAGCGCACAGTGTCCTAGGATCCATCAATGGGGACATCAAGTAGTAAAGCAAAGCAATTATGCAAAAAATGCCTTTTGTTCCCTCCCCTCTTTACGAAGGATGTGAAGACAGTAGAGAGAATGGAAAAAATTCACAAGAATGTCTCCAGGGATGAAGAACTTCAGCTTTTTAGGTAGATCAGAGAATTTGGGATTGTTTTCCTTAGAGAAGGAGGTGGACTGTAGATTTGATAGAGATGTACAAAATCAGAAGTTGTCTGGTCAGAGCAGGTAAGGAGAAACTGTTTCCATGGGTGAAAGGATCAAGAACCAGGGAGCATCAATTTATGGTAATTGGCAAAAGAAACAATGGTGAGCGGAGGAAAAACGTTTTCACTTAGTGAGTAATTAAGTTCTGGAATGCATTGCCTATCAGTGTGATAGAAGCAGGTTCATCTGAAGAATTCAGGTGGAAATTGAATTCTGATTTGAAAGGATAAAACTTGCATGGTCACCCGGAAAAAGAGAGGGGAATGGCACTAAGTCAATTGCTCCTTCACAGAACAATCTATTCTGTGCCCCATGCCAGTCTGTACCTGTGATTGCAAACTCACCATATTAGTCAACACAAAACTACCTGAGACCTCTTTGCCATGCATTACATTAGTACGCCAACACACTGTGACCTGATTCTCTGTTATTGTTTCTTTATCCAAGTAAAAGTGGTTCTCCAATAACCAGAGCTGTCAGTGCTGTGGAATCTGCCTATTAATGTTGCAGAGAGCATTCCACAGCTGTACCAGCATCAGCCAAACATAACTGTACACGGATGTGCTTGCAAATAAACAATGTTAGTGTCTGGACCAGCTCTGGAGACTCTATGTAAATCTTGAGAAAATGGAGACCAGAAATAAGACACACGTTGTTGTCTTGAGAGGTGTCAGGGAAACCACCTGTTCAGGTGGAATGAAAGCTGCCTTAGAGCTCTACAGTTAAAATCCTCAATTTAGTGTTTCAGGAGCAGTTTGTTCACTGTCTTGATGACAGTGATGCAACTTTTCACCATAGCAACCACAGGATCCATAGCAACCCTCTCCCACCCACGGAAATCACAGCAGAAATCTAGAATGCCTGATCTAGCTGTACTTGTTAGTTTGCTTTGTTTTTCTTTCAGTAGTTTCATTATTTTATTTATTTCCTTTTCCAGCCAAACTGGCTAATGGACAAGTAGCACAGGCTAATTAAAAAAAAGTCTTCAAAGACCTTTCACCAATCACTGTGCAATCCCAGAAAAGACGTAGCCAACACTGCAGTACTCCTGAGGGTTTAATTCCTTCTGTGATCTATTTTTAGCTCATTGGTTTGCATTAACTTCTTGCCTCGAGTATTTTAATACAGTCTTGAACCCTTTCAAAATAAATGGGCTGACTGTATAGAATATCATAGGCAGGAAGCTAATATCAAGCATTGTAACGACAGAACAGAGTGAATTAAACCCAAAGGAATCTGCACACTCAATAGGTCACAACGTTAGGCATCTCACCGCAATACTTGGTTTCAGTCTTCTTGCACAGTGTAAGTACCACGTCAATTAATTTCAGGGAAGAAAAATCAATTCTGTACCTGAACATACATTGATGTTATAATTATATTAACAGCAGCTATTTATTTGACATTGGTTTATTGATTGCAATGAAAATACCTGTGTGGGAGTATGAAAATACCTGCCCCTTCATTGGGAGTTCGCACACGTCTGCATTAAAATGAAAGCCGAAGGCAGAAGAATGCGTCCCAAATTCTTCCAGTCAATGGGCAACCTGATGCTGAAGTTTTCTTTTCAATAACTGATGCCCTTGGCCTTCTAGCTCTGTGCTTGCCGTGACAACAGTTACACAGCAGTTTACTTTGATGGATAAAAAATAAGTGCAGAATTGGAAAACATCATGTTTGCTCAGAAGTCATTTATTACAGAAAGTAGCTTTGTTCTATCTTTAAGCAGCCAAAACAATTTTTATGAATGCTTGATAATAGTTTTTATTATGTTTCCATTAATGAGATACAATGGTTAGCATTGTCCTATTCCACATTAATAATGCTCCGCTAATGCATTATAAGGGCTCTTCCTCTGACGTGAAGCCTCCGTGATCTTAGCCCTCCATCTTTTGGTTAGCTCTAAGTCAAAGTTTTCACTATCAGCAATTCTGGCACAGATCTGATCTGATGAGCAATTCACCTTTCTTAGCTCCACCACCAACATCTGTTCATTGCATTTGGGAGTTCTTTTCCAAAACTCTCATCCTGCCAATGCCCTTTTCCCAACTTAAAATGATTCCTCAATCTAATTAGATATTTGGCCACTTCCCCAGCTCTGCTCTGAGCTCCTGGCTATAACATAGGAACATAAGGAGGCCACCCAGCCCCTTGAGCCTGTTCCACCAGTCAGGAACAAAAACAGGGATTGCTGGAAAAGCTCCGCAGGTCTGGCAGCATCTGTGGAGAGAAATCAGAGTTAACGTTTTGGGTCAAGTGACCTTTCTTCAGAATCATTCAGGTAGGTCACTGCTAATGTATATAAGGACACCATCAACCCAACTTGATTCCATTATCGTCTTGTCCAGCAAAAATCCATTGGTCACAGTTTTTGTAATGTTTAATTGGTCCCTTTTGCCCCACATCCTGACCCCACTGCCTCAGCTGAAAATAGTTCAAGCCTTTCAGGTTTGAAATAGTGTGTCATTTTTCATCATGAAAATTCATTTCTGGCTAGTTTCTGATAAGGAATTTTAGTCATAATAAGGAATTAAATGCTTATTGCCAATTAGGACTGTTAGTCAGGCTCACAGCATGCTGTACTTGTGTATGCTGGAAGGTACATTTTTAATACAGAGGGCCCTGTTTCTTTGCAGAGAGAAAGAGCATGTTCAGTTATTCAGGTAGCAAAATAGATGACAGATGTTCTCTGGTTAATTTCTCAGGCCAATACCTTGACTAATCAGAGCCAACTTCTCTTGTTTAAAGTGTTTTTTAAAAAAAAAAAAAACACATGGCAGTTAACTGTCAGTCATTTTTACCTGGTGCATTCTCCATGGCAACACCTCTACTAATTAGGCTTCAGTTGCCAACCAATCAGCACTTTTTCCTTGCAAACTGGATATATTTATTGTTTTCTCTTTGATATTTCTTGTATATTGTCCTGATGAGTATAAGATTTTAAAAAAATGACGTAGTGTGTCTTTTTCAGCAATAATTTCTATACTACCAAATGAATACATACTTGTATATATTCAGACCAGAGGACACCTCCATTCGCTTTTCCTATGGGTGTACCTTTGAGGCTACCCCAGTGAATGCAGACTGTCACTGGTTATATTTCTAATATTAAATGACATTTTCCTTATTTATTTTCCCAGGTGCATACCCGAGGCTGTCACTGAGCTTCAGGTTAAAGAGAAACATTGGCTATTTCATTCTTCAAACATACATGCCATCCATACTGATTACAATTCTTTCCTGGGTGTCATTTTGGATCAATTATGATGCTTCAGCTGCAAGGGTTGCTTTGGGTAAGTGCTATCCGAAGAAGGAAAAAAAAATGCACTTTATTTCAATAACTGCCGTAGGCAGGCAGAATGAAATATATTTGATGACATTTTAGCACGTGATTCATGGCATGATAAACAATTGAATGCTGTGAATAGCTCTATCATGATCCTTTTAAACTGGTAACATTTAAATGTGGAATGATTGCTATGTAGGAGTTGCACCAACTCCTTTTTATATTGATAACTTACAGTATATTTGTCATGTAATTACTAGTTCCATCACGTTTTACTTGGTGCTCTGAAGGTTCTCAAAAGAGTGGAGCTTAACATTTTTATTCACTCATGAGATGTGAGTGTCCCTGGCGAGGCATTTATTGCCCATTGATCTGCAGAAACTGGTGATGAACTACCTTCTTGAACCATTGCAGCCCTTAGTGTGTAGAGACGTTCATAATGCTGTTACGCAGGGAGTTCCGGGATTTCAGACCAACAGCAGTGAAGGAATGGCAATATTGTTCCAAGTCAAGATGTCGTTTAGCTTGGAAGAGAGCTTGCGGATGGTGGTGCTCACATGCATCCGCTGCCCTAGGTCTGGGAGGTCAAGATCATAAGTTTGGAAGGAGCTGTTGAAAGCTGTTGAAAGTGCATCCTGTAGATGGTGCATTGGCTGCTACTGTGCATCACTGATAAAAGGAGTGAATGTTGAAAGTAGTGGATGCAGTGTCAAGCAAATGGGCTGCTTTGGCCTGGATGGTGTCAAGCTTCTTCAGCATTGTTGGAGCAACAGTCATTAAGAAAGTAGGGTGCATCCCATCACACTCCTGACCTCTGCTTTGTAGGTGGTAGCTAGGGTTTGGGGAGTCAAGAGGTGAGTTACTTGTTGCAAAATTCCCTGCCTCGAATCAGTCCTTATAACTACTTTATGTTTTTGACAGGTCTAGTTCAATTTCTGTTCAATGGTAACCCCCATTAGTGAAGGAACATCAAGGGGTGGTGGTTAAGTTCTCACTTGTTGGGGATTTGTCATAGCTTGGCACGTGTGTGACATGAATGTTACTTAATCACCTCTGAGCCACTCTTGGTGGTGGACATTGAATGTCCCTGCCTATAGTATGTTATGTGCCTTTTTCATCCACAGTGCTTCATCCAAATGTTGTGAAACTTGGAGGAGCACTGACTCATCAACCAAAATGGTTCAGTTGGCCATAATACAGCTGTCTGTATCTGTTACCAGATATCATGAAGTCAGAGATCAATGTTGAGGACTCCCAGGGCAGCTTCTTCCTGAATGTATGGCATTTTGCCACCACCTCTGGTAATTTCATTCTGCTGGTGGGTCAGGACATACCAGGGGTAGTGGTGGTGGTGTTTGGCACATTGGCTGTAATTTAAAATTCTGTGGGTATGCTTGGTGTTGCTTGACTTGCCTGTGAAACAGCCCTCCAAAATTGACAAATACCCCCAGATGTTGGTACAGTAGACTTTGCAGTTTTGACAGGGCTATATTTGTCTCCTGTGCAGAAGGACCATTGGGGAAGGTTATAAAGAGTGTATTTCAACACTTCCAAATCAATAACCATAAATTCTGTTGTCAGGTCAATGTTTTGAAATTAGAGGTCAGAATAGACCGCCAAGAAATCTACATATCTGTGGTTGTATTGAAAAAATTGTTTGAGGAAGGTTAATGGACATTTAAATGTGCTATTTCATCTGGAAGGGAGATGATCAGTGGGGGATTGCATGACGAGATAATATTAACAAATTCAAGATATATTGCATGTTTTGTTAAAAGAATAAAATTAATAATTGGGACTTATTATTGTGTTTTTCCATTTTCTACATTGTGTCAAAGAGGATTGTTGCCTTTCAGTAGGAGGGAAGTTGTTAAATTTGAGAGGGTGCAGAAAAGATTAATAAGGACGTTGCCAGGACTGAAGGGTTTGAGCTCTAGGGAGAGGCTGAATAGGCTGGGGCTTTTTTCCCTGGAGCAATTGAGACTGAAGGGTAAACTTTGGATGAATCAAGTAATCCACTCCCTACTGAAGACCAGACATGCAGCATTCAAGTCAGGATGACCCAGACTAATACACGAAATCCAGGTATGAGCCCTGCAAAGCCATCAGGGAGGCCAATAGGCAGTACGGGACCAAGTTAGAGGCCCAAACCAACTCTACAGACTCATGCCGCCTATGGCAAGGCCTAAAAAACATTACAGGATACAAAATGGAGCAGAGCAAAATGGCGGACAAAGCCATATCCCTCCCTGATGCGCTCAACGCTTTCTATGCTCGGTTTGAGCAGAATGCCCCTGGCGTGGCAACACCTGCCCTGACAGCCCTGGACACATCTGTTCCTTCGGTCACCGCTGCTGACGTCAGATCAATCTTCCTTGGAGTTAACCCAAGGAAAGCGACAGGCTTGGACGGTGTCACTTAGATCCTGTGCGGACCAACTGACAAAGGTATTCACCAACATCTTTAACCTCTCCCTCCTACAAGCCAAAGTCCCCACCTGCTTCAAGAAGATCACCATCATCACTGTAACTAAGAAAGCACACACAGTGTGCCTTAATGACTACCGCCCAATGACTATGACCTCAATAATCATGAAGTGCTTCAAAAGGCTGGTCATGGCCCACATCAACTCTAGTCTCCCAGTCTGCTTCCATTCCCTACATTTTGCCAACTGACATAACAGGTCCACAGAGGATGCCATATCCCTAGCCCTGCACTCATCCCTGGAGCATCTGGATGACAAAGACACCGACATCAGACTCCTGTTCATTGACTACAGCTCTGCCTTCAACACCATTATCCCCTCCAGACTGATCTCAAAACTCCACGACCTTGGTCTTGGCTCCACCCTCTGCAATGGATCCTCAGCTTTCTGACCCACAGGCCGCAATCAGTGAGGATAGGTAACTGCACCTCCTCCACAATAACGCTCATCACTTGAGCCCCCCCAAGGATGCATCCTCAGCCCCCTACTGTGCTCCCTGTAAACCTACGACTGTGTTGCCAAATTCCGAATGACTGCCATTTACAAGTTTGCTGTTGACAACACCATAGTAGGAAGGATTTCTAACAACTACGAGTCAAATACAGAAGGGAGATAGAGGGCTTGATGATGTGGTGCAATGAGAACAACTTCTCTCTCAACATTGACAAAACTAAAGAGCTAATCATCAACTTCAGAAAGAAAGAAAGAGAACATACCCCCATTTACTTCAATGGAACTGAGTTTGAGAGGGTAGAGAGCGTAAAGTTCCTTGGAGTAACGATAACCGACAACCTATCCTGGACTTCCCACACGGATGAGCGTGGTCAAGAAGGCACAATAACACCTCTTCTTCCTCAGATATTTCAGGAAATTTGGCATGTCCAAAAGGACCCTGACCAACTTCTACAGATGCACAATTGGTAGCATACTGTCCGGGTGCACAATGGCCTGGTATAACAACTGCACTGCCCAGGACCATAAGAGACTACAGAAGGTGGTATGTGTAGCCCAGACCATCACGGAAACCAACCTTCCATCCATGGACTCCATTTACACAGCTGACTGCTGTAGAAAGGCTGCCAACATTATCAAAGACCCATCGCACCCTGGTAATGATCTCCTACAACCTCTTCTGTCAGGCAGAAGATACAGAAGCCTGAACACACACACCAGCAGGTTCAAGAACAGCTTCTTCCCTGCCATTACTAGATTGATGAATGGACTCTGTAGCTTCAAATAATGCTGATCTCACTAATGTTAATCTCGCCTCGTACATGCCCTGTGCATTGTAACCTCTGTCTATGTCTTTTTGATCTGTACATCCTTACTTACTGGAATCCTTCTGTACGCTTATAAACAAAGCTTTTCATTTTGGTACGTGTAACAATCAATGGAGGTTTATAAAATCATGAGAGACATGGATAGGGTAAATAGACAAGGTCTTTTTCCTGAGGTGGTGGTGTCCAAAACAAGAGGGCATAGGTTTAAGGTGAGAGGGGAAAGATTTAAAAAGGACCTGAGGGGTAACCTTTTCATGCAGCAGGTGGTGCATGTATGGATCGAGCTGCCAGAGGAAGTGATGGAGGTGGGTACAATTACAACATTTAAAAGGCACCTGAATTGGTATATGAATTGGAAGGGTTTTGAGGGATGAGGGCCAAATACTGGCAAATGGGACTAGATCAGATTGGAGTGTCTGGTCAGCACAGATGAGTTGGACAGAAGGTCTGTTTCTGTGCTGCATGACTCTATGACTCTAACTGAATGCCTTATACATTAAACTATAATATTGCTCAAAAAGGCAGCAATTGTCAAGTTCTATACTACAAAATGACTACATAAAACTTGATGAAACCCTGCTTCCACTACTCCACCAGATCTGACGTTGAGCCAGGAGGTGCACTGCTGTCCTTCCCCGCTCTATATTGAGAATATTATATTTTTAAGAGCCTGTTTTTTGGTGGCAGCCTATAGTTGTCCCGTTAAAGAGAATGTTCAGTACCATTCATGACTTTTCCGATGTATCCAGATAATGACCACCTCCAACAAGAATGCATGTATATGCTCCCCAACTCCCCTGACATTCAATAGCAATACTGTCGCTGAATTTTCACTACCAATTTCCTGGACATGGCCATTGACCAGAAACTGAACTGGACTAGCATACAGATATAGTGGGCGCTTGAGCAGGTCAATCATTTGGAATTCTGTAGCAAGTAAGAATATAAGAGCATAAGAACTAGGAGCAGGAGTAGGCCATCCGGCCCCTCAAGCCTGCCCCGCCATTCAATAAGATCATGGCTGATCTTTTTGAGACTCAGCTCCACTTACCCGCCCGCACACCATAACCCTTAATTCCTTTACTGTTCAAAAATTTATCCAGCCTTGCCTTAAAAACATTCAGCGAGGTAGGTTCAACCGCTTCACTGGGCAGGGAATTCCACAGATTCACAACCCTTTGGGTGAAGAAGTTCCTCCTGACCTCAGTCCTACATCTGCTTCCCTTTATTTTGAGGCAATGCCCCCTAGTCCTAGTTTCACCTGCTAGTGGAAACAACCTCCCTACCCCTACCTTATCTATTCCCTTCATAATCTTATATGCTTCTATAAGATCTCCCCTCATCCTTCTGAATTCCAATGAGTATAATCCCAGCCTACTCAGTCTCTCCTCATAATCCAACCCTCTCAACTCTGGAATCAACCGAGTGAATCTCCTCTGCACCCCCTCCAGTGCTAGTATATCTCTTCTCAAGTAAAGAGACCAAAACTGCACACAGTACTCCAGGTGTGGCCTCACCAGGACCCTATACAGCTGCAGCATAGCCTCCCTGTTTTTAAACTCCATCCCTCTAGCAATGGCAGACAAAATTCCATTTGCCTTTTTAATTACCTGCTGCACCTGCAATCCTACTTTTAGTGATTCATGCACAAGGACACCCAAGTCCCTCTGCACAGCAGCGTGCTGCAATTTTTTACCATTTAAAACATAGTCCATTTTGCTGTTACTCCTACCAAAATGGATGACCTCACACTTATCAACACTGTACTCCATCTGCCAGACCTTTGCCCACTCACTTAGACTATCTATATCCCTCTGCAGACTTTCAGTGTCTTCTGCACACTTTGCTCTATCACTCATCTTAGTGTCATCTGCAAAGTTTGACACACCACACTTAGTCCCCAACTCCAAATCATCTATGTAAATTGTAAACAATTTAGGTCCCAGCACTGATCCCTGAGGCACACCACTAGCCACTGACCGCCAACCAGAAAAACAGCCAATTACCCCTACTCTTTGTTTTCTACGAGTCAACCAATCCTCTATCCATGCCAATATATTGCCTGTAATACCATGCAACTTTATCTTATGTGGCAGCCTTTGGTGTGGCACCTTGTCAAATGCCTTCTGGAAATCCAGATACACCACATCCACCTACCTACTACCTACGTAATCCACCTCCTACCTCCCAGAGTCTTTTCAACATTTACAAGGCACATTTCAAGAGCGTAATGGAATGCTTTCCATTTATATGGATGAGTGCAGCTGCAACAGGAATGAAGAAGCTCCATACCATCCAGGACAAAGCAGCATTTATGATTTTAGATATTCACTCTCTCTGCCTCCAACATACAATGGCAGCAGTGTGTACCACCTGCAAGGCGCATGCAGGAATTTGCCAACTCTTTTGCTATCACCTTTTAAAACTAGCAATCAGTGAGGTATGAGTTTTGTGGAGTGTGGTTAAAATGTGATCTGGACTTAGTTCAAAAACAGTTATCTTCCAGTGCATAACCTTGGTAGCAGAGGATGGTTGAGTAAAAATGTAAAGTTTTGGAATTATGATTACCAACTTGTGTTTTCTGAAAATGAGTCCCATGACCAGTGGAAGAATGAAGTTACCATGTGGACCTGAGTTACTTCTTTATCAAAGAGGAAGCAAGCTATGACCCTGGATCTTGACCCTCTCAGAAGTGGGACCTAATGATTTAAGCATGGTTCAAGGTTTGGACAAATTATTAATCCTCACAGATCAAATTTATCCAAAAGGTGATCTGTGGTCTGCATATGAGGCACAGTCAGACTTTGACGGATTTATAAAGACTGAAGATAGTAGCATGGAAGAGTATGTAATGGAATATAGTAAGTTGTATATAAAACTGGGAAATCGCCAAATGAAATTTCTGTAATTTCTGTTGGCATGCAAAGTTATTGGATTGTGTCAAAGTATCAAGTGTGAACAGACTTTTTTTTATGGGAGTCAAATTTGTGGATAAACATACAGTGCTAGAACAAGTATCAGGAGCATGAAACCAAATTCCCAAAAAGAGCATTCCCTTCCAACAGTAGTCATTGCACAAAGGAGGCAATCAGAAAATGGAGGACACAATGATAATAAATTGGTCAGACCAGCTAGATACAGAGCACAAGCAGCAGAATGAAAGAGTTGTAACTAATAGACATGAGGACGGGAATGCTATTGACAATTGAGAGGAGAATTTAACATTGGCAAGAAGCAAATGAATCCCAGAAATGCTCAATGTAGGCCATCAATGTTTCAGGTATGAGTCAAAATACTATAACGCCTATGGGCTGTGTTAAATGATACAGTAAAGTGTCTGAAACTAAACTTCAAATGAAAGTTTCAGAATAAAAACATGGAGCTAATGGTCAAAGAGAGGGAATTGTATTGAATACTAAAAGTTTCAGCCCAAGGATGAATGTGTTGCTGGCAGAGACTTTCAAGTGTGCAGCATTGGGCAGTGGATGTCTGTGTATTGTATGTGGAATAGTCTCGCTGAACTGCTAACTAGATTCTAAGTACAAAGGATCAGGACAAAGTGAAACAATTTGCAAGTTTCACCAGTTTCAGATTTGGGGATAACCACACATTAAATCTTTGAATTCAGTGGTTATTCCTTATAAAATGGCTGGAATCAACATTTTATGAGCATGTGTGTAGTGTCCAGTGAAATACCCTTTTGTTATTAAGTAGTTCATCAATGTAAAGCGATTAAAGTGGATATGGACAATGACAAAGCTATTTGGAAAATGTGTATGTTGCATGTTCTTAGAATTGGACCACTATTGTCTACCTTTATTAGACCGTAACCTCTCCACTAAAAAAAAAATTAAAGCCCTGTTATTGATATCAGAGAGTGGAAAGTTAGAAGACAGAATGTCTATTGTGTTAAAGTTGTATAGGCAATTTGCTCATGCAACTCTAAAAAGTCAAAAAATTGAGTAAAGGGTACAGGAATAAGAGATGAGGAGTACAATAAGTTCATAGAAGAGATGTGATAGATGTGAGATTTGTAAAATGATATCAAAGAACACTGTTACAGCCTACAGTAATTCTGCCCTTAGCAAGAGACTTCAGCGAGGTAGTGGCCATTGATATAAGTGGATGTGATAAATGAAAAATCATTTTAGTTTTATATTTTGTAGATTCGGCAACCATATTTTGCCAGTCAACAATAATACATAATAGAAACAAGAAAATAATTGTGGATTAGGTAATGGAAAAATGTACTGGACCACTAACACAATTTTTCACTGTTAATGGGTGGTGGGTTGGGAGCTTGCTAATGATGAATTTAGAGATATGCTTGCAAATATGAACATAATTGTTATGAAAACATCATCAGAAAGCCCTTTTAGCAATGGGGTATGTGAGAGGAACCATGCAGTAATAGAAAAAATTGTTCATAAAATTTTGGCAGATCAGTCAAATTGTAAATTATTGTTTGCACTAGTACATGGTAAAATGGTGGGAAAATATAGTTTACATCAGTTTTTGGTAGGAATCCAAAAGTTGCATTAGTAAAATGTGATCAGCCCCCGGCTTGGAAAGGGATGACAATTAATTTTACTTTGGTAGAGCATTTGAATGCACAGCATTCATTTAACGCTGATATCTAGCGAGATATAAGGTGAGGCCATCAGAACCCAGTTTGAATCAGGGTGGTAGGTTTGATATAAAAGCAAGGGACTTAAAGAATAGAGGGACCAGAGGAAGGCTATTGTTAAAGATCGGAAAAGAATAATCGTGCAACATGGGAGATAAACTTTTTGAATATACTCTTTAAGATTGCTTGGTACAGATTACGAATTTGCAGATTCTGAAGTTATGGTTATACAAAATAACAAGGAAGCAGGGCACTCTCAGACCCAAATGTTGCCACAGCTGAGAGGATCAAACCAACCACAATTGGCAATTTGTCTGATGATGTACAGATCAATTCTGATGGTCAATATGAGGCCGTTGGTCCCAAAGGAAATCTACCAAAGTTACATATTACGAGAAGTGATTAGGCAGTGGAGTGAATATTATCAGTAGAGCAGGGAAGGTCAGTGGAAAATGTAAAAGCTGGACAGATGTACAGGATGAGAAGGTTAGGGGCATACACTGGGGACGTAAAGTACAAAAATGGAAGGTAGAAAAATGCAGTGCAAGGTCAAACAATGAGTCCAGGAGTGAACATGCTCCAAGAAAGATAACATGAACCACTGGATGAAATTCTATTAATAGAGGGGGAGACGTCAAACAGGATCAATCCAGAAAGAACGAGGACAAGATAGAGAACGCATCTTAACCAGGACCAGCAAAGTCGTACAAAGCTGGAGGACTGGAAGATCAGGAAGTCTTAGTAGACATGAACAAGCTCGGAGACGAATTTCAATAAAAGACACTAAAAAGCAAGAATTTAGGATTGGAGATGAGGCAGTAAAGATCAAATGTAATTTTGCATCAACAATCTTATTTGAAAAATGTTAGTCCCATTGCTATGAGTTAAAATAGGCTTCACAAAAAAAATTGCAGCTTCCAGAACTGAATTGGAAGAACTGAGAAGTCTAGCTGGACAGATATCGGATATCCAAACAAAGTCAGGTACCACTTTTAAAGTATTGGAGTTGAGTACAACTCTGAAAAAAATTACAAATTGAAAGATATTATTTGAGTAAAGAAAACATTGAAACAAATAAAGATGGAACATTGTGTTTTGCAATTTCTGTCACAGAGAGATACCAGCAACATGAAACTTGTTTTAAGTTATGCTTCTTGTGCAAATCTTCGTTGTTGATTCTGGGTTGCAGGAGGGTCTACAGTTTGTTCTATGGGAAAGTGAGGCAAATGTTGCCCTTGAATTTGGGAAACCAAAAAGATCAAAAGTAATAAAATATATCTTAGCAGTGGAGATGCTTACGTTTGGTGCAGCAATAGATATGGCATTTTTCTTAATAAAATTATTGGAAGAAACTCTAAAAAAAGATTCAGCAGCAATATCCATTGACTGCTATGTTGATAATAAGTCACTATGGGATGATACACACTCAACAAAATGTGTGAATGAGAAAAGGATTGAGGATCGATATTGCAGTTTTACAACAGGTGCTGGAGAAAGGCAAGGTCACCAAATTGAAATGTGAGGATAGCAATAGTCAGCTATCTCTTTTGTTTTATGAAGAATGCAGCATGTTCTGAGAAAGTGTTGTACATAATGGAAAAAAGGTACTTGGAAATTCAATCTTCAAAAAACATAGGAATGTCATTTTTATATGTTTTCTTTCTTTTTTATTTAAAAGGGAAAGGTGAATCTGTTATCATATCATATAGTCTGAAGTGGTAGCTAAGACCTATTGGAATGTGGGAACATATGATGGATATATTAGTTAGGGATTATTTGAGTGTGAATTGATTGTATAAGTATGGAGAGCTAGTAATCAGTGAGGTTTAAATTTTATGGATTGTGGTTAACTGAAATAATGCTCTCAGCAAGAATACGTGAAAAAAACTCCAGAGTTCAATAGCCCATCACTAAGTCAACCTTTATTTATACATGTATATTACTTTACACTGATCCAGCTTCCTCAGAGTGAACAGAACCTCTGACACTCCTGTTTATATCTATCAGTCTGGGCTCCCTGATTGGGCCAGATTAACAGCCCCAATCATGGAACTCATATTCTATCAGGTCTACCTGGCTGACCTTGTTACGATCTTGGACTTGGACTCTATTTAAATGTAGTTGCCTTCTATTGTATAACAATCCTGACTTGGAACAATATCACAGTTCCTTCGCTGTCACTGAGTTGAAATCCTAGAACTCCTTTCTTAACAGCGCTGTGAGTGTCCCTACACCAGGTGGACTTCAGTGGTTCAAGAAGGTGGTCCACCACCACCTTGTCAATGTCAACTATGGAAGGACAATAAATGCAGGCCTAGCATTACGTGGAAGAATTTTGAAAAAAAATTGACTTCCCTGAAAATAGCCCGGTTAGCACTAAGCCATTCAAATTTACTGAATGTACACTTGAGCAAACATATTTCCATATGCTCAGTGTCTAAAGACTACTTCAGTCACAGTCACCAGCTTGGACTTTTGGCGTCTGTTTTGGCAGCTGCAAGGTAAATGGATAACGTATCATTAAATTTCTAGAACGTAAGCTCTTAATTTAAGCTGACACTCCATTTGCACTAATTGACTGTTGGAGGTGCCATTTTTTTGAATGAGGAATTAATCATGGCCATGCCTAGCCCCTCATGTGGGCATAAAAGATCCTACTGTATTACAACAAAAAAAGACTGGATAAGTTCTTCCAGTGATCAAGCCAGCATTTATCCCTCAATCAACATCGGTCTGTGAAAGGGACAAGTCCTTTTCCTCTGTGTCAGTTTTAAGCAAATTGCCCGTCATCCCACGAGCTGAACTATTGAACTAAACCGTAGCTTGCACTCACAGCTCTGAAGATCTCCCTTGACTGTGAATCATTTCTATCCCCAGGCATTTGCCAATATCACTTGATAACTGGCATTAAAGAGGCTGTTGAGAGCAACCTGGAGTGACACTCCATTGCATTCTCATCACAAACTGTAGTACTCCAACCTATTTTTCTCAAGATCAGATCAGCCAGAGCAGATGATGAGCAATCTCAGACACAAACTCATATTCACCCACTCTTAAACTGGGACTTCGCTGGGTTATGCAATCTGTCAATATAGAATCATAAAAAAAGGTTTAGAACAATACAGCATAGAAGGAGGCTTTTCAGCCCATCGTGTCTGTGATCATGCTTTTCAAGAGCATCAAATTAGTCCCACTTCCTCATGCTTCTCCGTTATCTCTGAAATTGAAGATTAAAGATTACAATTGATTATGTGTCCGCTCCCTCAATCCCCACCTCGGCATCAGACAGTGCTTTCTGCATCCCAACCACTCTTGAAAGAGAAAAAAAAGTCACATCATCTGTGATAGTAAGAACTGCCGATGCTGGAGTCAGAGGTAACACAGTGTGGAACTGGAGGAACACAGCAGGCCAGGCAGCATCAGAGGAACAGGAAAGCTGATGTTTCGGGTCAGGACCCTTCTTCAGAATTTCTTAAAAGAAACTTATCTTCTTTATCTGAAGAAGGGTCCCGTCCCGAAACGTCAGCTTTCCTGCTCCTCTGATGCTGCCTGACCTGCTGTGTTCCACTAGCTCCACAATGTGTTAGCACATCATCTGTGATTATTTTGCTAATCTCCTTAGATCTGTGACCTCTTGTTATCAACTCATCAGTCTTTGGAAACAGCTTCAAAGACTTCCAAAATTTTTACACATCTCTAACAAATCTCCTCAGCCTTCTCTGCTCCAAGGAGAGCTCTCACTTCTATAACTTAACCCCTCATCCGAGAAAGCATTCTAGTAAATCTTTGTCTTCCAAAGCTTTCGCCTTCTCCCTAACGTGCGATGCCCAGAATTGAGCATAAAATTCCAGCTACAGCCATACTACTGTAGTTTATAGATCTATTTTAGCAACTTGTTTTTGGACTCTCTGCCTTTTTATATGTACATATATATATATATTTGCCAACATTTTTTATCCTATCCTACAGCCTCAAAGATTTGTGCCCACACACAACAGATGTCTCTGTTCCTCAATTCCCTTTAAAATTGTACCATATATTTTGTGTTGTTCCTCCTCATTTTTCCAGCTGAAAGTGTATCACTTCAAATCTTTCTGCCTTAAATTTCATCAGTCATCTGTCAATTCACTTCACCAGCCTCCGTATATCTCTTGAAGTCTAGTACTCTCTTCCTTAGTGAAGACAACACTTTTTAAGTCTAAGTTTTGAGTCATAGAGAATCATAGAATCTCTACAGTGTGGAAGCAGGCCAATCAGGCATTTGGGTCTACACAAACCCTCCAAAGAACAACGCACACAGGCCTTTCCCCCTACTCTATCCCTGCCTTTTCCATGGCCATTCCACCCATCCTGGGTGATTTAGCATGGCCAATCCACCTAGCCTGCACATCTTCAGACTGTGGGAGGAAGGCAGAGCGCCCGGAGGAAACCCACGCTGACACATGGGAGAATGTGCAAACTCCACCCAGACAGTCGCCCGAGGGTGGAGTTGAAACCAAGTCCCTGGCACTGTGAGCCAGCAGTGCTAACCACTGTGCCACCGTGCCACTGTCTGCAATGTTTGAAAGGTAGAGGAGTGAGTTCTGCGCAGAACAAGAAAAGGACAATTTAAAAATAGAGGACGCAACATGTTCGACTGCAACATGACACTGAATTTCTGGCACTTGAGGAACTGACCAGCATCACTATATCCAAGAGAATGTCTATATTTATAACACACTGTCATCTTTCTATCGGGTTGGATTTTCACTTGAGCTCTTCAACTTTGCTCTCGCAACTTTAAGGACATTGTGAAATGTAAGCTTTTTATATAGAAAGATCCAGTATATGGACATCAAGAACACTGAAGAGATATTAACAGAATCTGAGAACTTGGTGAGATAGTGTAGGACTAACTGTGACAGGGCTGAACATTGTAGTGACCAGAATCTATCAAGAAAGTGCCTTTTAAAAAAACACATAAAATAAGCAATGAGGTGCAAAGGACCCATATCAGTTATTTAGTTCACCTTTAAGTGAATTATTTTCACTAGTTTTAAAGATATTTAAAATTGCCTTTATACAAGCAAGATTGTGTTACTGCATCATCTCAACGACAAATACCAATTCTTTGAAACACTGACGTATGTTTTTAGTATGGTTGTTAAATATGAAAGGCCATGCATTTCTCTGTTTGAGTTTGAAGTGCAATGAAATTTTATTTCACATATGATTAAACTCTAGAACATGAGTATGAAGTAAACACAATTCCTATTGTTTATTGTTTTGTTTTCTTTATTCATTCATATGGGCACTGCTGGCTAAGCTAGCATTTATTGCCCATCCCTAATTGGCCAGAGAGCAGTTAAGTGTCAGTCACATTGCTGTAGGTCTGGAGTTGCATGTAGACAGGACCAGGTAAGGATGGCAGATTTCCTTCCAAAAGGGACATGAGGGAACCAGATGGGTTTTTTCCCCTAATAATCAAAGCTCATCACTAGACTCTTAATTCCAGGTTTTTAATTGAATCCAAATTCCACCATTGGCCGTAGCAAGATTCGAATCTGATCCCCAGATCATTACTGGGGTCTCTGGATTAATAATGTAGTGATAATATCACCAGGCCAGTGTCTCCCCTGTGAGCTGTCATCAAGCCATCAGATATTTGTTGATGAAAACCCATAGCCAACCCTATTTACTTGACAGATTTATGTCTATAATTAAGTTGGTAACACACAATATGCAAGGGGGTGGGTTTTCTCTATTTTAGCCGCCCACTCCTTTACAGCTGGTCAGATGCAACACTGTTTTCTGATATAAGGGAAAAATTATTATGAGCATTATGAACTTTTAAATATTTAAGGCACTCATAAGTTTCTTTTGATTAACCTGTTTAAAGTCAATGGATTGGTAACACATTCTTAAAAATAACAGATCGAGGAAGCTGATATGATGCATACTGATCTGTAAATTCAAGCACAAATTAAACTTTAGGCAGACAGGAGGGTGCACTCATTAGAAAATGGTCGTGTGCCTACTCTTCGACATCAAAATTGACTGAGATCAATAGATTGGCAAACAATACCCATGCCTGAAATCTACACTTGTAGGAAGTGATGGCCCAGTGGTATTATCACTGGACTGTTAACGCAAAGACCCAGATAATATTCTGGGAACGTGGGTTTGAATGCCACCACCTCAGATAATGGAACTCGAATTGAATAAATATCTGGAAGTAAGATGAATCCATTGTTGATTGTTGGAAATACCCATCTGGTTCACTAATGTCCCTTAGGGAAGGAAACTGTCATTTTTACCTGGTCTGGCCTACATGTGACTCCAGACCCACAGCAATGTGATTGACTCTTAACTGCCCTCTGGGCAATTATGGATGGGCAATAAGTGTTTCCTGGCCAGCGGTGCTCATATCCTGTGAATGAATAAAGGATTTAGATGCTATCCTCATTCCAGAATTTTCATTCCTGAGCCTAAATGTTCATTTGGTAGAATGTCCATCAACGTTTATTTATGTCTTGAATTACCTACAGAAATTTTCAGTACTGAACAATGCAGGATGATTTGAAGCAGTGTTTGTCAAATATTTGCAATGTTTGCCACCTCTGGGCTTCACCAAAAGCCTCCCTTACTGCTGTGTTGTACAATGGTCAGTAAATTATAGACTGAATCATCAAAATCCCCACTTTTGCCTGAGGGTTGGTCAATATTCAAGCAAAAGACTGTGAAAGTAATGGTTTCACTGATTGGGTTGCTTCTTTTTCCAGACATAGTTCAATCCTGGTGGAGAAACTCCAAAGAAAAATGTCTTGGAGAAAAAAACAATTACCTCCATTATAGCTCATTGTGTAAATGCATCACCTTTTTGTGCAGTCTGAACATATTTGATATCCTCTGTCAGCAATGAATTTTCTGACTTTAGATAAAACAATGAAAGAGGCATTATCATTGACTTCTGAGACTCAGAGGTTTGGGGAGTGGTCAAAAAACATCAGAGTTTCTGCCTCAGATTGCTGATGACTAAGGTAATTATGACTAAGAAGTGCAATTATAGACAGAAATCAAATTTATCAATGACATGCTCTTCAAAATTTATGAGCTGTCATTACTCATGTTCAAGCTGGAGTAGTGTATGGTGTCATTGGTTAACCAGTACCCAACCATATCCTCCAATTATGCCAAAGCCTTTGGGATAGAAGGGCAGAAAACGTGGAAGACCTTTTTTTTGTACAATAGTTGAATTACATCTTGTGTCTAAACCTTTACCGAGTTTTGTTAGACCTGTCCAAAAGTGGTTTACGATTAGCAAATTCACACCATAACGCTGATGTCTAGGTTGTTTTATCCCATTTGTAATTTTTTTCTAGGAATCACCACTGTGCTGACCATGACAACCATCAACACCCATCTGAGAGAGACCCTTCCAAAGATCCCCTATGTCAAAGCCATCGACTTGTACTTGATGGGCTGCTTTGTGTTTGTCTTCTTGGCCTTACTCGAATATGCTTTTGTCAACTACATCTTCTTTGGGAGAGGTCCACAGATGCAGAAGAAATTGGCAGAGAAAGCAACTAAAGGCAACAATGGTCGACACAAGTACGAAGGCAACAGGGTAAGAGAAAACAATATTTTCCTGTTGCGTGGGATGTGCTGCAATTATTCTTCCATTTACCTTTCTCATTGAGTGTCACCCTGTACATTTGAAGCCAAAAAGACCAATCTCCCCTTTATTGGTCAGAGTAAATAGGCCTGCAATGAGAAGGATGGTTGGACAAATTGAATACATGGATGACTGATCAGCTGCCACAGCTGAAAGTTGATATCAATTCTCTGTAAAACATGCATGTGCCTGGGGCAAAGGGTTATCTCAGAGAAAAGAAAGAGGTCCAGACTTCCAGAAATACAAGTTGTTGCTGAAATAATCAAGACCTTTATAAAGGAACTGTATAAATATCAAGTTCAGATTTTGTTTTGTGGATAAAGTATGCACAGATAATTCTCATTACCAGTTTGTATGATGAATGTCTTTTAGCCTGCTTGTTTCTTACAGCCTCTACTACGGAATCTCTCTCTTTTCTGAGTGCCCTGGCTTTTGCTGTGTACCAAACTCCTAGTAAAGAAATATTCCCTGACATTTGATCTAAATTTACCCGTTGCAGCCCGATATCCTTGCCCTTGTCATTTGCTGTCTGAAAGCATTGTTCCAGGCCAGCAACACCTCCACTATTGGATATCAGATATACTACAATAGCATTTCTGAATGTCTCTGTCTCTGTTCAAGGCTGAAGTGCCCTAACTCATCAGGAAATTCCTTAAACTCTCTTCCGTCCGACAGTTACTCTGTTTGTGTGCCTGGTGCTTCTTTTATGTGAGAGTGAGCGGAACTCTGTGGACCACTCACTGCAGGGATGTATAAACCTTGTAGCATGACATCAGCAGTTTTGAAATCCTCTGGTTTATCAATGGAGCCTATCGACCTGGTAAATTTATGTAATGTTGCCTGACATTGTTTGGACTCAAAATAAGGGGGAGCAGAATTAGAACTGAGCTAAGGAGGAACTTCTTCATCCAAAGGTTGCGAATATGTGGAATTCCCTGCCCAGTGAAACAGTTGAGGCTTCCTCGTTAAATGCTTTTAAAGCAAAGATAGATAGATTTTTGAACAGTAAACAAATTAACAGTTATGGTGAGAAGGAGGATAAGTGGAGCTGAGTCCATGAAAAGATCAGCCATGATCTTGTTGAATGGCGGAGCATGCTTGAGAGGCCAGATGGCCTACTCCTGCTCCTATATCTTATGTTATGTTCTTATGTAGAAGCTGATCTGGAGACGAAGTGCAAGAATCCATCCTGCAATAGATTGAGCATACTCTGGGGAAGAGGCAATGCCTTCTGGGTCATAACTATAGCATGCTGTGCCAAATTTCAGATTGGCAAGGTAACAAGGTGGTAATTTAATACAAATACAAAAGGTGTATAGTGGAATTAAGCTGAGCAAGCAATGGGAGGCACCAAGTTCTAATGATCAAACTGGTTTAAAAAGGATTAAACTCTGTCAGTGCTGTCAAATGTATGAATGGTTGATTAATGCCCATTCAGTCCACTCTTGACCATCAATAAAGTCCTTCAGTGTAGTCCATCTTCATCTGTTTCATCAATGATCTCCCCTCCATCACAAGACCATTATGGGGCTGTTTGCTGATAACTGCACAATGTTCAGCACCATTCATGACTCCTCAGATACTGAAATAGTCAATTTGGGCTGATAAGCAAATGACATTCATACCATACAAGTAGCAGGCAATGACTATTTCCAACAAGGGAGAATCTAATCATCTTCTCCTGATATACAATGGCATTACCATCACTGAATCGCAACTATCAACATCCTGGTGGTTACCATTGACTAGAAACTGAGCTGAACCAGCTACATCAATGCTGTGGCTATAAGAGTGGGTCAGCAGTAAGAATTTTCATGGTGAGTAACTTACCTCCTGTCCTCCCAGCACCTCTCCCCAATCGACAAGTGATAAATGTTCTTGACCTGCCTGGATAAATGCAGCTCTCACAACAGTCAAAGCTTAATACCATGCTGCGCAAAGCAAGCCACTCGATTGGCACATCATCAACCACCTTCAACATGCAGTCCGTCCACCACAATGCACAATTGTCTACCATTGACATGATATGCTATAAAAATTCACTAAAACTCCTTCAGAAGCATGTTCCAAGCACATAACCTGTCCCATCTGGAAGGACAAGGGCAGCAAATGCTTGGTAATACCACAGCCAATAAATTTCTCTCCAAACCAGACACAACCCTGACTTGGAACTATATAGCTGTTTCCTTTATTTTCAGTCGCTAAAGATCATGAATTCCCTTCTGAGCACAATTACTTGTGCATCTACCTCCTCCCAATAGAATTAACTGTTCAAGAAGACAGCTCACCACAACTACCTTCTCCAGGGCAATTAGGGATGAATAATAAAAGCTCACCTAACCAGCCACAACCACAGCACATGAATCAATAAAAACAAGGCTCTGTATGCACTCCATGCCAAGGTATGCCACTTCCATGCCTATTCACTCACTGTAACATCTTGTGATGTCAAGGTCCCCAAGCCTATGGGTATAGTTCTAGAAAATGGGTTTAGAATAGTTCGGTGGTGGTTTTTGACCAGCATGGATGCAATGGGACAATAGGCCTTTTTCTGTGTTGTGGATCTCTGTTACTCTCTGATCTTTACAGAAGCAGTGAATCCTACAGGTGCAGTTGAATATGTGAGAAATGCCTATAAAGAGGTGATTCATTCTTCATTTTTAGCAGTGCTTAAAAAAAATTGTTTCAATATAGGGAAATAAAAGTGTCATTCATCCAGGCCCTTCAAAGTTTCAATATTTGAAACCCACAAGCACTTGAAACTGTTTAACTTTCCAGATATGCAAAGACTTGTGAAATTGATTTGACAGTCAGAGCTATGACTGAAGCTATAGACCAGTTGCTTAATGAAGAGGGGTCTGATATGATTGACACTCATATTTTTACCTAACAAAACTTTAAAGCTGTGAACAAATCACTTTTTCTTTGATGTGTTTCTTATTTCTACATTGCAATGGTGTACAATGTCACAGCAGCCCAGAACTTACCACGCGTGAACAAACAGGCCACACACAAGAAACAGTTCCTTTTAAGATGTGTAGATGTAGACCCAATCTTGAAAGGACCATGGGTCGCTGGCAGCAGTGGAAAACTCAATGACATATTGTCTGTCATTTGTTTCAACTTAGATTAGTTTTGTGACATTGATTCCAGACCAAACAGGCCTGTAACTTTAAGTCAGACACATCTTGTCTGTTTTGTGACTTGTGATGTTCCAATCTAATGGTACCCACCTTATCTTCAGTCTCTCTCCCATATAATAGAGTCAGTGTAGCGTCTTCAGTCAGGTAGCTATAACTATGTAATATAGAATAATATCTGTAAGCAACGAACCCAGACTATGTGTCGGTCTGTAATATTGTAGCCATTTAAATAGTGTTATTAATAAACTTAATGGCATCGGTTCAACAAGAACCCAACTGTCTTTAGTATGTTTCACAGATTAATATGTACAAAGCTACAAAGCTCATCATGGTGGCAGTAAGTAGACAATAAAAGCTAGTTTTTACAACTAATTAGTGATAGTAGTAGCCTCTAAAGGCTGAAAAGTTGATAGCAATGTGGCAGTTGTGAAAAGTTTTTTTCTTAACAGTCATCATTCCTCATCACCTACCCAAATTCAGAGCCGAATTTGCAACTGCATCCAAGACCAAAGTGCTACACCAAAAATTAAAAGCTTCAAGTTTGTGCTTCAAGGGTACTGTACCTCTCCCTCTCTCTAAGAAAAGCAAATGAGAGGGTGCTGCTGAGCTGATTTTTAAAATGGCAGTGAAAAGCTGCCAGAAGTACAAATTCGACCAAAGAAAATGTTCTTAGAACAAAAGTCAGATTAAAAACAGGGAAAAATGTATTCTGCACCTGAAAGGAATTGCCTGTGTGCTGGCATTGGATGCTTTCGCCACGTTCTTTTTCCAAAATTGCACGAAAATAACAGAAAAGGCCTGTGTAATGTCATCACTGCTTCTTTCTTGTGGTCAATGCCACCCATAGGTGGAAACTTGAAACTTTTCAAGCAGCAGCAACTATTAAAACTGCAATAATTAAAAAAAAACAAAGAAGCCAACAAAAAGACACAAAACCACTATCAATACACATTCTTACACTGGCATGTTAGTACATGAAGTGACAAAAGAAAGATGAAAAGTAAACATCTAATCATGGACTGGAAGTCCATTGATATTCAGTCAGAATGCTAGATATATAAATAAATAATCAACCTTCACTTTCTTTGTCAGCCATCTACTCATCTAAAATGACTGACAGTCAAAAATTTTCTCACTTTGCACATTGAAGGCTTAAGAAGAATAAAATCCTGTAGTATTTCTGACCTGCAAAGATACTGACAATTCTTTTTTAAGATCTTTGAAGACCAACTTAAGTCCAGAGATAGTAAGAACTGCCAATGCTGGAGTCTGGGATAACACAGTGTGGAGCTGGAGGAACACAGCAGGCCAGGCAGCATCAGAGGAGCAGGAAAGCTGACGTTTCGGGTCGGGACCCTTCTTCAGAAATGGGGGAGGGGGAAGGGGGCTCTGAAAAAAATGGGGGGGGGGGTGGGGCTGGGGAAGGTAGGTGGGACGGTGATATGTGAGTGCAGGTAGGTAGTGGTAGGGATTGGTCATCGAGGTGGGAGGAACGGATAGGTGGGAGAGAAGACGGACAGGTCAAGGAGGCGGGGATGAGAGGTACTGGGTTAGGTAGGTGGGATGGCGATAGGTGAGTTCAGGTAGGCAGCCACCACTTGCCATCCCGCCTACCTGACCCAGCCCCTCTCATCCCTGCCTCCTTGATCTGTCTGTCTTCTCTCCCACCTATCCGTTCCTCCCACCTCAATGACCAATCCCTACCTGCACTCACCAATCACCGTCCCACCTACCTTCCCCAGCCTGACCCCCCCCCCCTCCTTTTTTTTTTAACCCCCCCTCCCCCCCCCCCCTTTCTGAAGAAGGGTCCCCACCCGAAACGTCAGCTTTCCTGGTCCTCTGATGCTGCCTGGTCTGCTATGTTCCTCCAGCTCCACATTGTGTTAACTTAAGGCCAGAGTCAATTTCAGGATGCACAGGCTTGGAATCCTGTCATATGGAAAAAATACCAGATGAAAGAATCAACAATATTTAAGCAGATATTGATGGATTGACACAGAGTGTGGTTTCACTAAAAATAATTTTGCCAAAAGGCTAATGGAACTGCCATTACCTCTACATCCATCAGATCCTTTGGAAATACACTTCTAGAGAAGTTTAAAGAATACTGTATTAATGCACTGCAAGGAAATGGACATTGATTTGAAGAAATTGCAGCAGGTCAGTAGCATCTCGAAGTCATTGACACTCAAGCACCTACTGAAGCCCTGGACAGGTTTAGGGCAACATCTGAACCATGTAAGAGATGTGCCATGTCTTATCCAGTAAGACAGTGTCCAATATTTTGTGACACATGCAACCACATTCTAAAAAAGGCCATTAGACTAAAATGTATAAGAAATCCATTTCCCCACAAACACCCAAAATGCAATGCAATGCTCCATCACAGCTTGTGAAAAAGAGACATGCACGAAACAGTGCTAAAGCAGCTTTCCAAGTTGTATGTATAACACACAAGCATGTCAATGAAGTCCAAAAGCTAACTGCAGCATTACAGTTTGCAGACAGCGGCCAAACAGTATGTGTGATCAGCTTGATAGAGCACATGGACACTATCAGAAAGGATGAAACGCTGACTTCCATCCAAGTGATATATCCCCAAAAAAATGGAGAACATGCACTATTAGCCAAAATGGACAGCTGTACCAGAACAGTTATCATCCCTTCAAGCACACGATAAGTAAACTGCTTACAATGGAGCTGGCATCTCATGTATTGGCATTATCTCTTTTAAATATCAAGACTCCTCCTCAGGATTGACACCTGAAACTTTGTATATTTGTTGAAACACATAAACCTTCTGTTATTGCTCAACTGACATGTATGGATCGACACGTTATGATCTGTAAGGTGACCGTCCCTTAATTGCAACACCAAAGATCCCAGTCTGCAACATCAATCCCAGTTTGGTCACAGCCAGGCAGAGCAGATTCAGTCAACTCGTTTAGATGACGACCAGCTGTAACAGGTGAAAAAGATTATCAGCAGCAGGTCGTGAGACGGGTGGTGCAAACACATCCAAAAAGTCCCTGAGCTAGTATGTTCGTTCAGGTCATTCAGAGATGAACTAGGAGTCTTCAAGAACATAGAACACAGAACAGTACAGCACAGTACAGGCCCTTCGGCCCACGATGTTGTGCCAAATTTTTACCCTAATCCTAAGGTCTATCTAACCTCCACCCCTACCTTATACTATCATCCATTGGCCTATCTAATAGCCGCTTAAATGCCCCTAATGAGGCCGACTCCACTACCCTCTCCGGTAATGCATTCCACGCCCCGACCACTCTCTGAGTAAAGAACCTACCTCTGACGTCTCCCCTATATCTACCTCCTTTCACTTTAAAACTATGCCCCCTCATAATAGCTACGTCCATCCTGGGAAAAAGTCTCTGATTGTCCACTCTATCTATACCTCTGATCATTTTGTACACCTCAATCAAGTCACCTCTCATCCTTCATCGTTCTAAAGAGAAAAACCCTAGCTCTCTCAACCTTTCCTCGTAAGACCTTCCCTCCATTCCAGGCAACATCCTGGTAAATCTCCTCTGCACCTTTTCCAACACTTCCACATCTCTGCTGTAATGATGCGACCAGAACTGGACACAATACTCCAGATGTAGCCGAACCAGGGTTTTGTATGGCTGGAGCATAACTTCACGGCTCTTGAACTCAATCCCTCTATTAATGAAAGCTAACACACCATATGCCTTCTTAACAACTCTATCCACCTGGGTGGCAGCTTTCAGGGAACTGTGGACGTGAACCCTAAGATCCCTCTGTTCCTCCACACTACCAAGAATCTTTCTGTTAACCCTGTATTCTGCTTTCAAGTTTGTCCTTCCAAAATGAATCACCTCACACTTTTCAGGGTTAAACTCCATCTGCCACTTCTCAGCCCGGCTCTGCATCCTATCAATGTCCCTTTGTAACCTAGCCCAGCCCTCCGCACTATCCGCAACTCGACCCATCTTCGTATCGTCAGCGAACTTACTAATCCACCCTTCCACTCCATCATCCAAATCATTCACAAAAATCACAAATAGAAGAGGACCGAGAACAGAAGAATGTAATCTTGAAGGGAAAACAAATCCTAATTCTGCAAGGTTGATGCCACCATGTGCTAAACCATACATGGGTTCAGGAAAAAAATACAAGAGATTGCTGCGTGAATTTGCGTATCGGTGCTACATTAATAAGACCGTTGATCAACTCTTCAAGTCATGTGAAACTTGTTAATTCCATCGATCTTAATAATCAAGATAACCTCACACAACATCCTTCTGAGCTGGAGTGCAAGATTGTGACTGGTATTTTCCATGCTGAAGGGCACAATTACATTCTGGTGATGGGCTATTTCACAAAATTACCTTTTGTGCGCAAAATCAGACTCCAGTATTGACCAGAAACTCAGCTGGACTCATCCTATAAAGACAGTGGCTACAAGAGCAGGTCAGAGGCTTGGAATGCTGCAGTAAATAACTCACGTCCTGACTCCCAAAGCCTGTCCACTATCTATGAGGTGCAAATCAGGAGTGTGATGGAATACTCCCCATTTGCTTGGCTGATACAGTTTCAACAACACTCAAGAAGCTTGACACTATCCAGGACAAAACAGCCTGCATGACCGACAGCAGTATGCACACGAGGCACTGCAGAAATTCACCAAACATCCATAGACAGCACCTTCCAAACTGATGACCACTTCCATCGAGAAGGACAAAGGCAGGAGATACATGGGAACACAACCACCTGCAAGTTCCTCTCCAAGTCACCCAACGCTGTTTCTTTATCAGACTTCCCTCCCCAAGGGCAACGTGCGTCTACTTATGTCACATGGACTGCAGCACTTCAAGAAGGGCAGCTCACCACCACTTTCTCAAGAGCAACTAGGGATGAGCAGTAAATGCTAGCTAGCCAGTGATGTTCACATCCCGAAAATATGTCAATAAAAAAGCTCACATAACAGTTGCTGTTCCGTGAAATGCCATATTCAGTATGTTTGGTGTGCCTCAACAAATTGTGTCCAACAACAGTCGACAGTACTCCAGCCTTCCAAACATGTGCAGGAAATGGGGAAATTGATATGTCACCCTTCTAATCACAGTCCATATTAAACAATCTTGCAGAACACACTGTTCATCCTGTAAAATCCATGATCATTAAATGTAACAATTTTTCGCTTTCTTTCCAAGATTACTTTGTGAAATCTAATGTCAACTCCTCTGGACAATGGTTTACGTTCATCTAGAAGCTCTTGTGTGGAGAGACAGATCCACACAGTTCTTCCCTTCCACTCTCTCACTCCTGGACTGAATATTCATGACACATTGTTGGAAAGAAGCGAGAAAATGATACATGAGTATGATCAAAGAGCATGCAGACAGCTATACCAACTTGAACCAGGACAAAGCGTAAGAGTTTGGTATTTTCACACAAGCACATGGTTTCATGGAACGATATGTAATTATGTTTGGCCTAGATCGCGTAACTGTATTATGAGCAATGATCAAGTCCTGTGCAGAAATACACAGTATTTTCAAACTCTGTTATATATGCTACCTACAGAAGATCACAAAGCACTTCAATTAGTTGTTGCAGCAAATCAAAAGAACTGTACTGACTTCTTAACAGCATTTTTCTTTACTTTCGTGGATGTAAATTTGCCCAGTCCATGGGGTTACTGGATACTGTAAAGGCTACAGGCCCTGACAACATTCCAGCAATAGTACTGAAGGCATGTGCTCCAGAACTTGCCACTCCCCTAGCCAAGCTGTTCCAGTGCAGTTACAACACTGGCATCTACCAGACAATGTATAAAATTGCCCAGATATGTCCTGTACATAAAAAAAGGACAAATCCAACTCAGCCAGCTACTGCCCCATCAGTCTACTCTTGATGACCAGTAAAGTGATGAACCGTGTCATCACTCATGCTAAAAAGCAACACCTGCCCAGCAATAACCTGCTCAGCGGTACCCGGTTCGGGTTCTGCCAGGGCCACTCAGCTCCTGACCTCATTACAGCCTCAATTTAAACATGGACAAAAGAGCTGAATTCCAGAAGTGAGGTGAAAGTGACAGCACTTGACATCCATCCTATATTCAACCGGGTGTGGCATAAAGGAGCCCTTGCAAAACTGGAGTCAATGGTTATTGGGGGCAAACTCCCCGCTGGTTGGAGTCATACCTGACACAAAGGAAGATGGTCGTGGTTGTTGGGCATCAGTCATCTCAGCTCCAGGATATCTCTGCAGAAGTTGCTCGGGGTAGTGCCCAAGGCCCAAAAATCTTCAGCTGCTTCATCAATCCTTCACAAGGACAAAAGTGGGGATGTTCGCTGACGATTTCACAATGTTCAGCACTGTTCCCGACTACTCAGGTATTGAAGGAGTACATGTTCAAATGCAATAAGATCTCAACAATATCCAGGCTTTTGCTGACAAGTGGCAAGTGACATCTACGCCACACAAATGCCAGACTACGACCATCTCCAATATGAGACAACCTAACCACTGCCTCTTGACATTCAATGGTGTTACCATCACTGAATCCCCCATTATCAACATCCTGGGGTTACCATTGACCAGAAACTCAACATTGCTGAACACTGTGCAATCACCATATAAATGCAGTGGCTACAAGAGCAGGTCAGAGGCTTGGAATACTGCGGCAAGTAACTCACCTCCTGAGTCCCCAAAGTCTGTCCATCATCTACATGACACAAGATAGAATATTCCCCACTTGCCTGGATTGCTTCAGTTCCAATAACACTCAAGAAGCTTGACACCATCCAGGCCAAAACAGCCCGCTCCAAAAGCATCCACTCCTTCCACCACCGACGCTCAGTAGTAGCAGTGTGTACTATCTATAAGATGCACTGCAGAAATTCACCAAAGATCCTCAGGCAGCACCTTCCAAACCCATGACTACTTCCACCTAGAAGGACAAAGGCAGCAAATACGTGGGAATAACACCACCTGAAAGTTCCCCTCCAAACCACTCACCACCTTGATTTGGAAATATACCGCGTTCCTTCAATGTTGTTGGGTCAAAATCATAATGGCATTGCAGGTCAACTTACAGCAGATGGACTGCAGCAGTTCAAGAAGGCAGCTCACCCACACCTTCTTGAAGGCAACTAGGGACCGGCCAATAAATGCTGGCTAGCCAGCAATGCCCAGATCCCACAAATGAATTTTAAAAAAGCTAAAGATGCATTTTTACTTTTTTCATATCCAGATGTGCTCTTACACACGCATAAACTTTGTTTTCCCATCGCCAAATCCTCATGGTAATTTTATAACTATTAACCAACTCTAGTAAAGGTACATTTTTTTTAAACTGAAGAAGAAAGGGATAAATCCATCTTGATAAGAAGATGAGGTGAATTTCAAGTGAATGATTTGTAGGATTTTTCCACTTCAGCAGAATTCTAATCTAATATCTAGAAATTTTAAATTCAAATCCAAAGGGAAGAACAATCAACTTCAGTCACATATGTGTTATTGATATTCCTCATTGTACTTATTCCTTCAATTAGTCAATGCACAGTTATCATTAATAAAATCTCTGTGTTTTATGTTGTTCTTAAGAAGAGAAACTATATTTGGAGAACACTTGCCATCATTCTTTAAACTGAACAGAGATGCACTCGGGATAAATTAAACAGAGTGCGATAGATAAGAATGATTGTGGAGCAATAACCCTTAAATGATACCAATGCCTTCAAATGAAGTGTTTTTGGTATCAGAGCTAAGAATACATCTCAACATTTCAATATATACCTACTGACAGAAATGTGTACTGGGAATTATTTGCACAGATAAATTAATGGTGTATTCAGTTTTCGAATAATAAGGCATAATCTTAATGTTGCTTTGACTAAGTGAGTTTCATTTGAGTTTTTCTTGCTGTGAGGCCTTGCATGTTTTTTCTCCCTATCTTGCCTCATTCATTACTTACTACATACCATTACCACAATAACTTGCCAATCAGCAGCTGTCCACCCAAAGACCAACATCCTTTGCACCCGTACCATTGCGGTGCACATGGACGAGTACTGGCGTTCCAAAGTCACGCTACCTGGTCAAGGACATTTGAACAAGATGTCGAAGAAAGGAAATGTGGCACCACGTTACTCCAATGTGGTCCGGAGGTCCTGATGGAGTGGGTGGTGTAATGAAGAGATCTTCTCTCCGCAGAAGATTACCAGTGGAGGCTGTACCAGCCTGACCTGAGCCCCCAACCCAGGTCAGCACCATCTGTAGGGTGCAGAGCAATGGAAGAAAGTCAATGACCTTTGCCCTTTCATCAGGGTAAATGCCCTTCACCCTGCCAACTCATTCTATGTTCTGTGAGATATAACTCCAAATAAATTCACAAACACAATGCATGTCCGGCAAGGGAAGCTGAGTGCTTTAAATGCGGTGAGCTGGGTTACTTCAAAAGATGTTCTAAATCAGCAGCACATTCATCGCCTTTAAAACAAGGAGAGAGTTTTATTAATGGAAATTTCCAGAAAAGTGAAATATATACAGCAAGAAAAAAAGTTTAAAAAAATAAACATACAGAACAAATGGTGAAAACAACATTCCTTGTTGAGATCAAAGAGAGTCAACACATATTTTGAACATCAACCCAAGGGTACAGGGATTTGAAAATTTAATTTTGTCACAGGAGCAACCATATCAATATTGGCAGACAGCTCACCATGGTTGAGTCTGTAAGAGTCAGGACAGCTAACATAAAACTCCAAGGTCCAGGATTTTCAGGTGCAAGTTCCAATCAATGCAAAAATGGTCATAGGTGGTAAAATGTTAGTGAGACGGCCTGTTTACTGAAAAATCAGAATAGCTCTGGTTAAGCACAAAGGCGTGTAATCCTCCAGGTCTGTTAGAGAGATGCAGTAGTTCAGAGTGAAGGTGGGAGATAATTTTCATAAGAATTTCGAAAGCTATTCAATGGCTCCGTCAAACCAAAGCAGGGGTATCGTATGACTCTGCAAGAAGATGCTAACATCTGGTTGAACATTTCCAAGCAAATTCTTCATCCAAATCTCAGTTAAGCAGCATGATTGAAAGGGGATAATGTCCCCCCAGTGACAGAACTGATTTAACGGTGCTCAGGGCTAATAACTGTTCCCCAGACCAATGGGAGAACTGAGACTGTGTATGGATTTCACTCATTTGGAGAAAGGAATTAGGGAAATTCGCCCTATCTCATCTGCTAGTGGTAATTTAGCAAACTTGAGAACAAGCATGTTTTAGACAAAACTGAATGCAAACATTGGGTTCAGGCCAATACCCTTTGACCATGAGTCAAGATTTTGGGCTTTATTCATTACAGCATTTGAGTGGCATTGCTTCAGCTGTCTATCATTTAGGATCTATTCTGCATCAGAGATTTAACAAAGGGCAGTGTATAGAATTCTGGAAGGATAACAGGGAACCATTTGCCATATGTGTGACAAGAGAGGCAATAGCCTAGTCGTATTATCACCAGACTATTCTGGGAAGCTGGATTCGAATCCCAACACAGCAGGTGGTGAAATTTGAATTCAATAAAAACATTTAGAATTAAGAATCTACTGATGGCCAAAAACCATTGCTGATATTCGGAAAAACCCATCTGACTCATTAATGTCCTTCAGGGAAGGAAATCTACCATCTTCACCTGGTCTGGCATACATATGACTATGTGGTGATAGTCAACTGCCTTCTGAAACTGTGTAGCAAGTCACTACAGTTGTATCAATTGCTAGAAAGAGTGATAAATCAGGAAAGGAGAGGAAGGAACTCAGGGAAATTACAATCACCATAGAAGTGCTAGTGAGACAGTTGTTGGCGCTGTAGGCTTACAAGTGCTTGGGTCCTGATGAAATTCACTCTAGAGTATTTAAAGAAGTCACTTATGCGATAACTGATCCATTGATTTTTAATTTTCCAAAACTCCATTGATTTGGGATGATCTTGTAAGATTGGACATTAACAATATAATTCCTTTATTCAAAAAGAAATGGAGACAGAATTTAGGAAACTACAGGCCAATTAGCATAACATCTGTCACAGCTTAAATGTTAGAAGCCATAATTAAACAAGTTATAATAGGGCGCTTAGAAAATTTCAAGTTGATAATTTGAAATTATCCAAACTAATCAAGCAAAGTCAACATGGTTTTGTGAAAGGGAAACATTGTTTGACAAATCTACTGGAGTTATTTGAGGAGATAATGCACGATGGATAAAGGAGGATCAGTACTGTACTTGTATTTCTAGAAGGCATTTTATATGATGCCACATCCAAGGTAATTGTGGAAAGTAAAAGCTCATAATGTAAGGGTAACATATTGGAAAAAATAGAAAATTGGCTGGCTAACAGAAAACAAAGTATAAGTCTAATGAACCTTTTTTAAGGTTACCAAGATGTAACAAATAGCGTGCTAAAGTGACTGGAGCTGTTTACAATTTATATAAATGATTTAGATGAAGAAGCAGAAAGTATGGTTTGCCAAAATTGCTAATAACACAATGATAGGTAAGGAGATAAGTTATGAAGAGGGCATAAGAAAGCTATATAAAAAGATGAAGTGAGTGAGCAAAGATGTGGCAAATACAGTATAATATGGGAAAATGTAGAATTGTCCATTTTATTAGGATGAATAAAAAAGAAACATATCTTTAAATGGTGAGAAATTGCAGATCTCTAAGACGCAGAGCGACCCAGGTGTCCATGTGCATGAGTCACAAGAAGGTTAGTGTGCTAGGAAACCTAATAGAACATTAGAATTTATTGCAAGGAGAATTGAATATAAAAGTAGAGAGGTTATACTTCCTTTATACAGGGCACTGGGGAGCCTGCATCTGGAGTCCTGTACACGTAATATCTTATATATTATAATAACATTATTCCTTACACTGTGAGCTTTTATTTTCCGCAATCATCTTCTGTAAGGAATGATGTCAATGTGTTGGAGATAGGTCAGAGAAGGTTTGCTAAACTAACTGCTGAAATGCGGAGGGGTCGTTCTCTGAGGAAAAGTTGCACAGGCTTGACTTGTAGCTGCTGGAATTCGGAAGAGTAAGAAATCTCTGAATGAAATACATAAACTCAAAGAGGTATTAAGAAGGTAGATGTGGAGAGGACATTTCTGCCAAAGGTAAAATCTGGACTTGGAGCCCCTGTTTAAAAATCAGGGGTCATCCATTTAAATATGAATGAAGTATTTTTTTCTTTCCCTCTCTGAGGTTCAGGAGTCTTTAGGAATTCCCTTCTTGAAAAGTGGTGAAACCAGGATCCTTGAATATTTTGAAGGCAGAGATTGATGAATTCCTGGAAAGCAAATGGGTAAAAGGTTGTTGGGAATGCAGATTTGCAGTTACATTCAGATCAGCCATGAGTTTATTAAATGGTGAAGCAGGCTCCTAATTCATATGTTTGTAAGAAAGTGAAAGAATACTGGAATAAGGTAGACCAAATAAAGTGGGTGGAGATGTAGCTTAAGGAGATTTAACTCGAGGTAATTATATGTTAATGATGATTTATTTGATTATATAACTCTAATGGCAGTAGGAGAAAAGACTGGAATGCACATGTGAAGAGAGAGATCTTAGACACTACACTGGAGAGCTTCATTAAGTAGCCTGCATGATCTAAAGTGTTAGTAAATCAGGAGTTAAAAAGCCTCACTTAGAAATAGGAGCAAACAGCATCAGGGACACTGTATTCTAAACCCAAGATAATCCAGATAGATGCATGTAGCAGTATTGCTTTAAAGCACAAAATAACATACCTGCGTAAAAATGTGCTTTCTGATATTTTCCTGAATGGTCAGCACTGATTTTCCAGTCCTAATGATCCTTGAGAAGGTGGTGGTAAGCCACTTAGCTGAACAATTGGTGCAATCTATCTGGTGGATGTGCACCTACAGTGTTGTTTGGGAGGACATCCAAGATTTTGACCGAGGAACACTAAAGGCGTGGTGATATATTCCAGGTCAGGATGGTGAATAGCTTGGAGGGGAACTTGCAGGTTGTGGTGTTCCCATGGATCTGTTGAGCTTGACCTTCTGGGTCGTTAAAGTTGTGTGTCTGGAATGTGCTGTCACTGGAGCCTTGGTGTGTTCATGTTGGTGATACATACTGCTGCTACTGTGGTTGAGAAGGTGAAGGTTTAAAGTGGTGACTGAGTGTCGATCAAGCTGGCTGCTTAATTGTCCTGAATGCTTTTGATCTTCTGGAGTGTTGTTGGAACTGCACTTCAGCCAGTTAAGAGGAGAGAATTCAATCAAACTTGAGACTTATACCTTGTGGATGATAGATCGGCTTCAGAGAGTAAGGTGTTGAGTTACCACAGAATTTACAGCCTCTGGCCTGCACTTGTAGTTATAATGTGCTTGTGTCTGGTCAATGGCAACACCCAGAATGTTCCCAAAAGCCATTGGAAAGGCTGCATTGTATTACGATCTCGAGAAGACTATTATAAGAGTGATGTGGTGAGTCAACATTTCAAAACAGCAACAGTGAAAAAGACAGTGTAATTAGACTTTTAGTGTGTCAAGAGGGAGGTTGAGAGGAGCCACAATTAAAATATGACTGTAAAATGGAGAATGACGAGAAAGGGAGTTGAAAGAAATGGAAATATATTGTTTCTTAGACAAGACATTTTTCTTGTATTTTGTACAGCAAGACAGCAGATAAGATAAAGTCTCCAAGAATGAGAGCAGGATTTCCACTGACTTTTAAAAAAAATTTCAGACAGGATTTGCCGAGAAGCAAAAAAAAAGGGAATATGCCCTTCACACTTAAATAAAAACAGAAAATGCTAGAGAAACGTAGCAGGTCTGACAGCACCTGTGGAGAGAGAAACAGTGTTAACGTTTTGAGTCCTGTATGACTGTACTTCAGAAGTGAAAGGGACTAGAAAATGGGTTTTATGCTGTTGTTCAAGGGGAAGGAGGAGTGAGTGGAACTGATGGTGAAAGTGGTCAGAGCAAAAGGCAAAGACAATCTAATGGTGGTAAAGGAGAACTAGAGATATAAAAAATGGTGTAAATAAAGGTGTGAAAAGGAATAAAATAGGTCCACCCTGCTGAAAGCACAGTCAAGAAGACCCAAACAAGACATGATTTATTGAGGTTATAACTCACTCAGAGATAGTAAGAATTGCCGATGCTGGA